>NC_137791.1:123070004-123330217 GCF_963383645.1 Muscardinus avellanarius
GGTATGACTTATTTCAAAGTGAATTAGAGAACCAGAAAACCTTCAAAACAAGATTTATGGTGACTGTAATTCTTTTATTGCTGGGGATATAATATAAATGAATAGATGGTTGTATCGCATTGCCTATAGTTTATGGGTACACTCTAAATGTTTCAGATTAATATAGCATCATCATAGATTTTTCTGAAACTATCTGAGGAAAAACAATTCATATTGATGGTCATTCCCATTCAGATTTTTTTTCAGGAAGCAGATTCTTTCCCATCATTTTACATGTCTGAGTTGGAAAGATAATGACTTCCTCTACTTTTCTTATTGCTGTCTGCTGAAGTTTCTATGAAGTATCTTGAGTATGAAGTAGATAAACTTGAACCTAGGCTAAAGCCTAATGGGTATGATTTGGAATGTTTTCCCTAAATTATTAAACCTATTCATCTTACCTGATGACTGTTTTATAGTATAGGCACCATTCAGAACGTAATTTTTCTTTCTTCTTTTGTGTTGATCACATATACAATCTACCCCATGTTGTCATAAAGGGTATATTCGACTCAACATTTACATGATGTAGTTATTATCTTGCTCTGAATATGTATAGAATAAATGTGCTTTGAAATAAAATGGTAATGTGAAAGTCTGAAATATCTGGATTTGCTTGTGACTGAGGGCTTTGGTGCCCATTCTTTGCGGAAGACTGAAAATAGGGTTCTTGGATAACCTGGGAACTTTTGTTTCATTCCATATATGATTTGCATAAAAATAAAATGCCATACATTGATCCACATCGGCTATTTACTGACTGAATTATTTGTACCAAGTAGATGACATTGCTTCACCTGAAAAAAATAAGATAAAAGGAGTACAAATTCCTATGACTTCTCTAACACTGTCTTGCATTCTAGCCTTGGATAAATCACTTTACCTATTTAATTGACTTAAAATGAGAAAACTAAAAGGAATGGGGAATTTGGACTAGGTTATCTCCTTAGAACTTTTTTTTTCATAGATTCTATGAGTCTTCCAGGTAATTAAAATTTGATAATATATGTAAACCATGTTCATACTCATGAAAGTGTCCATGGGCTATTTTAGATGTGCAACACAACTGTTACACAAAACCTCCTCTCCTACAGTGGGTTAATTCATAATCAAGGAATATCCATTATATTTCAAGAGAATGGGGAAATGTACTTACCTTTACCTCTAGAATTTGACATTTGGGGCTGCTATTTCAGGAATATATGTGGTTTAATTTCTCAGAACTTAGAATCCCAGTAACAAATAAGCACATCATATTATCATGTAGTAACTTTATTGTTTTATAATTTAGCCAAACTTTACTAAGCCTTCTTTTTAAGAAAAGTAATTTTAACTCCAGATCATTAGACATCCAAATATTAGTGTTAACTTGAGCAAAGTTCTAAGGATAATTTACAGTGTTAGTGGCCAGTATTTTGAATTCATGGGTTCTCTCTACTTAGTAGTAGTACAGGAAGCTCCTGAGTTATGCCATTTGGAATATGCCTAAACCCTCACCACAACAAATCACCTTTTTGTAGCTGCAAAAATGTAGATCGTTTTCTGTAAACACACTCCAGGGAAAAATTGAATCAAAATGTTAACAGCAAAGCTATTTCATTATCTTTCTATGTAACAATGGACTGTAAAAAATATCTACTTTTCATCCAAATATGTATTAGGTTGAAGTCATAACCAAATAAAGAGCCATCCACCTATCAAGCTAAATAAAGATGAAAAAATTCAAGCATATTAACAAATGACTTGAAAAATATCCCACTTTTGTTACTAATTGTTTTCTATAAAAAGACAAAAAGAAGTACACCAATAATACATGCCCTTTCTGAGGATAAGTGAGACATTCTTTTGTATTTATTCAGCTCACTTTATTTAACTGATATCTATAATACTATAAGTTTCCTTCAGAGAGATTTAAATAAGTGTTATTTTAAGTTGAAAGATGGATTTTTAGGACCCAAGTTTTTAACACTCCTATTCTGTTGACAGAAGTGTGGAGGGGCTTGATCTGTCAATAGAAAGCAACACTAGACCAGGGTGCTTAATGGAGACCAAAAGCAGAAGATTACTGGGAGGGGTTGTTTTTTTTTTTTTTTCCATCGGAATTAGCTTAGTTGAAATTCAAAGAGCAGAGTATTTGTTTAATTCTCCTAACATCCTGTTTCCCTAAATGCCATGAGATGGCAAAGCTGACAGTATCTGAGATATAAAAGTTTCTCTAGCCAGTAGAGGCTGATATGCTTGTAACCCCAGTTACTGAGAGGCGGAGACAGCAGTATCACAGGTTCAGGGCTTACCTCAGCAACTTAGGAACCTTTCAGCAGCCTACCCAGATCCTGTTTCAAAAACAAAAAGCAAATAGGGCTGAGAATTCTATCTCTAAGGTAGAATGCCCCTAGCTTCAATTTCCAATCTCCAGTTCCCCCCAACCAAAAAAAAAAAAAAAAAAAAAAAAAAAAAAACTGAAAATGTCTTTCTAGATTGTAGGAAAGATGTTGTGTAAAAATATTAGATAATGTAAAACATCATCTTTTTGCTCCATATAGTAATGGGATTAGGGAATGCATTTGTCATTTGATTTATTTTATGCCCTCTCACAGTAAATATTTCCTATATTTCAAGACATTAGTGCCTATAGAGACTATTAGAAAAAGAGGATTAGACCAGGCATGGTGGCACATGCTTATAATTCCAGCATTTGGGAGGCTGAGACCAGAGGATCATAGTCCTCAGACAGCCTCAGCTACTTAGTGAGGCCCTCTACAACTTAGTAAGACCCTGTTTCAAAATAAAAAATAAAAAATAGGGCAGTGGGTGTAGCTCAGAGGTCAAATGCCACTGGGTTCCATTCCCAGACCCACACACACAAAAAAAAGAAAGAAAGGGAGAATTAGTATGTGTAGAGAATATACTTAGAGCACCTAGAAGTCCAAGGTCATTTTTGTTTGGTTTCTGACCACAGCTTCACTTCATATTAGTTATGTGATTTTAGAGTGTTACTTGATTGAGCCCCATAATCCTTTAATTTTCACCCATAAAATTAAACATGTATAACAGTATTAATAAGGATAATATACTTATGAATAACATATATCCTAGGCAAGTCTAAATGTATTATAGTATTATATAGTAATATAGACATAATAATAGTATAGGTACATTAAAATATAAAACACCACAGCAGTTTTACTATTTGCCATGGTCCTCCAGAGTTGGTACTGTCACTTTAGATCTGTAAAAATGTAGACAATAGAGGACAAACCACCTGGCCCAGTGCTAGGCAGTCATAAATCTGAAACCCAAACTTAGGATATCAGACTCTACATTCTATTTGAGCACTTTAATTTCTTAAGCATCATAACAAGTTGACAATGGCCAATAATTTGGTCAAGGGGGAGAATTAGATGAGAAAAACATTAGAGGCCTTTCTTGAATATGATCTAGTTGTGAAACATTCTCATTTATACCATATTATTCTAAATGCAATATAACAGCTATTATAAAGTTTCTATGTTATAAATTGCATTAAACTTTTTTTTTGTCTCTGAGGTAAAAATGGAGAAGGAAATAGGTATAAATGTCCATTCTCAGGCTGAAGCCAGGGCTTGTCTGGTTTGCTTTTGGTGACAGGTGAAATGGTAGGAAACAGAAGGACAGAGAAGGGCTAGGAATTTAGAAAAAAGAAGAAATTCAAACAAAGATGCTACAGTGAGAAGGTAAGACCTTGAATCAAGGAGATAGATCATTTATCAAAAGGTCAGAGATGTCAGGAATAGGCTGATTGGGGCATGGGACAATGTGATCAGAAAATTCATATTATTGTAGTATTTTGAAAAGTACCCATAATTGATTTAGAGCATAACAGTTCTCATCTGAGTTTTAAAGCTTGATCCAGATGGTTAGAAACAGAAATCACATATTCCAGCCTCTATCAACCAGCACAATGGAAGAAGGAATACCTATGGAGAAGTTATTAGGAATAAAATACAAGGGAGAGATGACAATTTACCATAGTTGAAAACCTGTGCAGCTCAAACAGGGCAAAGCAGTATTGTGTATGCCATTTCCTGGAATTATCACATCACATAAGTAATATTGAAGGTGTTTGTTCTGTTTTACAAATGTATAAATTGGAGTTTTAGGGAGAGTAATAACCTGCTTAAATCACAAGGGAATATGTGAAGGAGTTTAGATTAGTTTCAATATCCTTATAAAGGCACTGATCCAAATAGCATGACTATAGAAGATAAATATTTCAAAACAGTATAAAATTATACACAGACATAGTCATATGTGGTATAATCATTTTCTACAAGATACACTTATATTTTTGTGTGTGTGTGTGGTTCTATGATTTAATTCAGGAGCATTTTTACCTCGGAGTCACACTCCGAGCTCTATTTTTTTACTTTTTTATTTTGAAACAGAGTCTTGCTATTTGCTGAAACTAGCCTCAAACCTGTGATCCTTCTATCTCAGCTTGTCAAGTACTGGGATTAAAGTCACGTGACACCAATCCCAGGTAGCCTATAAAACTTTTAAAGTTTTAAAATTTGAATAGTCTTCTTCTTACTCTATATATGGGCATTGGTAAGAAAAATAGTTATAATAATGATCCAAAAATTGAGGAAGAGGGTAAATAAGGAAGATACTTCTGTAATTCACATAGTAGAAGCTCTGAGTTATCAAAGCTTCACAGAATGAATGATCCTTTCAGAGTTACCTGATTGAAATTGGTCATTTCATAGATGAGAAAACTTAGTCCAAGAGATGAAATAATTTACCAAATGACCTTTTTATGTCAGAACTCTTTTATATAATGAGAAATATGATGAATTTTACTCAAAATATAATTTTCAAACATAACCTAAGTTTCACAAAATGTTCATCCAAATTATAGATTCCCTGTAATCCTGGTAGTGTCTTGGGTGATGAAAAGTTGTTTCTAGCACTTCCTTATCATTAGATAGGGATGCAACTACAAAGAAATTTTAGGCTGAGGTACTTAGCTATAAATCAAAATGTTTTCTACCCCTATGACTTGTCTGAATAAGCTGTACAGTAGATAGCAGTTATCATCTGAGAGCCTATTCAGTGGACTACTGGATGAATTTCCAGGAGGCTAAAGTTCAGTTCTAAATATAGTTATATATGCATATATATGCATATGAAAATTTGTAAATTTTGCAAAAATATGTATAAAAATAGTAAACATATATATAAGTTTGAATGTGTCCTTATATGTCATATGTCATGGGCAGTTATTCTAATTGTTCATCATGCAGATTAGTAAAAGCAGGAAACCAAACCTAACCCACAAAGACCCACCTTTACCTGCCTCTTCAGTTTTACCTGTATCACCTTTCACCTGTTCACCTTTACCTGTATTCCCATTGTTCAGTCAATTGGAGTCGTGTCTTTCTTTGATGAGCATCTGAATAGGTCATGAGACTCATGGTTGAGGTGAATCTTATTGCTGAAATGATACCAATTATGTGTTTCAGTTTTTATAGGGAAATCACAGAGTGTAAATGCTCAGAAAACAAACTAATTGGGTGAATAACAATTAAGTCCTACCTCTGAGAATTACTAGCTATATGACCTTGGATAAGAACTGCAAACCAAACATGGTTGCGCACACTTATAATCTGAGCATTTGGGAGGCTGAGACAGAAGGATCACAGTTTGCAGACAGCATGGGCTACTTAGGCCCTTTGCAACTCAATGAGACCCTGAGACCCTGTTTCAAAATAAAGAATAAAAATTAGGGCTGGAGGTGTAACTCGGAAGTAGAATGCACCTTGAGTTCCATCCCCAGTACTGCAAAAAAAAAAAAAAAAAAAAAAGGAACTGCAACCTTCTGTACCTGTTTTCTCATCTCTTTTCCTGCATGTGTATGTGATACTGGGATTGAGCCCTGGAGCATTTTACCTCCTAGCTATACCACCCAGCCCTTTTAATTTACTGATTGTGAAACAGAGTCTCGCCAGGTTTCTGAGAGTTTCATTAGGTTGCGGAGGTGGTCCTTAAACTTGGGATCCTCCTATTTCAGCCTCCCAAGTACTGGGATTACAGGCATGCACCAGTGCCAGACCTGGCTTTCTCACCTTTTACACTGGAATTGTTATGGCACCTCCTTTTCTGTTTATTGTATTATTTGATATGGGTAGGGTTTTGTATGTGCTCAGAACTCTCCCTGTGATAATAATAAATTATTTTTGTGTTTTGCCATTATGAATAGGCACTATCATTTTCCTTTCCATATCCTAAAGCAATAGCTAAATTCATTGCTCACTAAGCAAGTGAAAGGCATGTATGATGTAGTCACTGAAATGAAATACTGCTGATGCTATGTTGAGTTGTAGACTTTTGAAGAATTGGGACTAATGGGAAATTGTTATTGATTGATTACCTTGGGTTTAAAATTGATTCTGAAGGTAACTTGTGGCTGTAATCAAAGGACAATAATCTGTTTCCATTCTTCAAATTAGACTTCAGGAACTATTTCATTGTAAACATTTAAGATTATTTATTGAGCAAACCCAAGTTGCCAGCAACCATCTAGACCCTGAGGGTGCAGGTATAATTAAAGCAAACAAAACCTCTGTTCACTCGATTTCTTCTGTTTTTGAGGTGCTAAAAATAAATGCTGAAAGATGGACAAGAGACAGAATAATTGTAGTACAATTTATTAATTGATTTACTAAATACATGTATTCTATGTTTAATACAATATTCTGAGCACAGTATCAAATTAAGTACTCTTTCTTGTGAATTTATATGCATTTGGGAAAGCAAGACAAAAAGATAAAGAAATCTATTATATATAATATTTAATAAAGACAAGCATAATATATTGTAACGGGTACAGAATTTGGGTGCTATGGCAGAGCGTGGTCAGAGACTGCCTTTCTGAAAGACTGACATATATGCAAATACATAAAACAAATAAGTGTGTAAGACATAGTAGAAGCTGAGAGTAGAGAATTCCAAGCAAAGTGATTACCCAATACAGAAACCTTTGGTTGCGGTGTGCTTCCTGTATCTAAGGAGCACAGGCGGGGTAGTAAAGGCAAATCAGGGTCTGCTAGCCAGGCAGCAAAAAGAGTGATGGATAGTCAAGGTCCCCTTATACAGGACCATTGCAAAGGGTTTTACTCTGGGAGGATATTGAAAGGTTAAGATAGGAAGTCTCCATACAGTTCATGACCCTGATCTCTCTTCTCGTCCCTGTGCAAAGTCTGTTACCAGACATGGACTCATTGCCTTTTGAAAGACGTCCTTTATGAGAAACAATGCTAGTCCTTCTATCACTGATCTTTAGCATGTTCCCAAGCTAAAACCTCATTCTTCATCAGGTTCTGCCCTTCTGCCTACCATGCAGAGTGAGTGGGTTGCATCTTTATTTCTTCTTACCTAGCAGTTTCAACATTCTGGGACATAAATCTCACTCAACTGGTTCTTTAGAAATGATGAAAATCTTCTTTATATGATTATACTAGAGATGAGATTGTGAAAAGTCAAATAATATCCCTTGAGCATCTGCTACGTTGAGAGTCTCTGAACAGTGCAGTTGAACATGTTGATTTCCCAACCAAGAAAGCCATGTTTTATTTTTTTTTAATTTTGAACAACTCCTCTTCTTTTGTATATTAACTTCAATGATAAATATCTAAATTGGGCATATTCTAAATTGGGATGAGAATAGTACATTTATATCCCAGATATTTGTACTAATATATAATTCTTGGAACTAGCAAGAGTCAGCCTCTTAACTTTATAAGTAAATTGAGACTCAGGAAGGTTAATTGGCTTGTTAGAAATCAGTGTTATTTGGTAGCAGAGGTACCAGAATAATTATATCATCCACAATAGATTAATAACTATATACTAGGTAAGGAGCTAAGCATTTTATATGCTTAGAGTATCTAATTTTTGCAAAACCCTATAAGAATAATCTTATTAAGAATAATTACAGGAACACCAACTCTACATTCACTTAAGATATATTGTGTACATTTTTGCATCATATTGCTCTTTTCTAGTTTTATTTGCATATGACCAGGAAAATGTTGGAAGTGGATATGCTGGTGCACAGGCAGATTCTAGGTTCCTAAAGAAACTGGTATGCATGCTACAAGGAGATGCACCAACTCTGGACGGTCAGGAACCAGGTTCAGGAGGAAACTAGATCCTTGATCTACTATGGTAAAGACACAGTCAGATCCCAAATGCCAGGTGCTCAAGCCTTTAAGCAGAGCAGATAAATACAATGTTTAAAAAGATAGTATCCTATGGTAACAGTAGCAGTGACACCTTAATGAGCACTTTGTAATATGCCATGAACTATTATCATTTCCCATGTATTAGTCCTGTTGACAAAAATTTCATAAACCAGTTATAATTAAAGATTTAACAAAAGAGAAAGTATATAAACATATGTTTGTGAAATAATTTCAGCCATTTGTCTAATATCACACACTTAGAGGCAGTCAAGCTGAGATTCATATCCAGGTTATCTACCAGGAGAATAAAGACTTTCATCCATCATGTACCTACCTCGCAGGTAGGGCAAGATCATGTTCAAAGACAGGATTACATTGAAATAAATTATACTTAAGTTACAAAGCTGTTTTTAAGTGCATGGACTCTTTTCTATTACATTCTAAATATTAATAATCATACAAAATTTTGGATATATTTTTGTTCTTTTCTTACAAATCATACTCCTTAAAATTACATGCTTCAAATAATCCCAAATCAAGATCTGTTCCTATTCTTAACTTAAATGTTCTTATATTTTTTTGAATGATCCAAAGTCATACTTGAAAGTACAGAAAGCAAGATCCATTCATGCCAGATTTAATGAAATGGGATTCCACATATCTCCATCTCCAGAGCCACCCCAAAATCATGCCAGAAAAAGTGAGGATGGGATATTTTGACAGCATGGCATTTTCTGACACTTGCTTTCTCGTCTTGCTGTCAGCAGGAGATTGTAAAAATCTTTCTACAGAATTGGCTCAGGAGAACCAGTTGGACTTGGACTTATGGGGAAGTCTCAGGGGTCCACTGGCATTATGGATAAGTGGAGAGAGATCATGGACATTCTCATTAAACAGACATGAATTTAAATACCTCCTCCTTCATGTACAAGTTGACCATGAACAACTTACTTGACCCCTCATTGAGATTCGTTTTCATCACCTGTAAGTTGTTCATCATTTTAAAAATGAATAAAGCTGTATTACAATGGCTGGCCCTATTTATATGATCTATAAATGCGACCATTCATTATTAAACTCAGTGTAAGAGTTTACTGAGGAAACAAGGATCATCATCATCTGTAATTTATCATTTGAGTTTTTTGTATAGTTGTCTAGATTGGTGCTACTCATATGAATTCTAAATGTCTGTGTTGGCATTTGCCTTCTTCCTGATTCAGGATGCACAGAATCTGTCATACCCACAGGTATTCATTTATTCTTTCACTGGACTTATATTAACTGAGCTTCTACTGGGTACTTTTTCTTGGTATTGTGATGCCCTTGGAAGAGCAATACTCAGATCCCAGAGGAATTGGCTTTGCTGGCAGGGGGGCTTCCTTCCTTATATTCTATGCTAAGGAGAGCAAAGACTGTGGGTGTACATATCCATACTCATTCATAATGGGAAGGTAAGAGACACTGGGTCTGATTTCTTCGTTGAGGGGAAATGCATTTAAGAGGTGGAGAGTAATGGATGTTCAAAGGGGAGAGAAAATATAATGTACTCTTTCCAGAGCCTTGGGGAAAGTGAATTTACTGAATAAGTGTGAGAGGATTGCAGGCATAGATAGTGCCTACTTCAGATATGTGGTCATAGTTTTAAAAGAAGACTCTCCTTGACTCAGATAAATACACATTTTCTTGAGTATATTACTGCAATAATATTTAGAAAAGGGCAACCTGGGTAGCAAATGGTAGAAGAAATTAGAGGAAATATACTTAGTATAATCTCTCTCTCTCTCTCTCTCTCTCTCTCTATATATATATATATATATATATATATATATATGTGTATATATATATATATATATATATATATGTGTGTGTGTATATATATATATATATATATATATATATATATATATATATATAGTTTTGGACTATTAAATTACAGCCAGAGGAGACTAGGTAGGAATGGTGTCTCCCAGTTGCATGAGGAAACAGAAGCCGGTGATGGAAAATGTTATTTCTCAGTGGTGTGGCCAGAGTGTTATACTATAAATCAAAGTAGCCGGTTAAATTGCTCAGGGAGAGGATCCAGCAAAATGTTTACAAATACTAGTTAATCCTTTATACTGAAATGCTTGCAAAAATATACTAGTACTTCTCTGGAAGATGAATTCCTAAATGTTATATATGCACTGCTGCCTTAAAAATGGAACAGAATTAATTTGAGAAGATAAATTTTAAGATAATATTTTGAGTTTCAAAAACATGGTTTAATTTATTATGCAATATATACAGACTATCAATAGATTAATGGATAGATTA
Source organism: Muscardinus avellanarius (assembly GCF_963383645.1). Classification (NCBI taxonomy): domain Eukaryota; kingdom Metazoa; phylum Chordata; class Mammalia; order Rodentia; family Gliridae; genus Muscardinus; species Muscardinus avellanarius. The sequence goes on from NC_137791.1 coordinate 123,080,579, forward strand.
GAAAGATAGAGGTACTAGGGACTAGGGATTGAACCTAGAGATATTTTACTACTGAGCTAAAACTATAGACCTTTATATTCTTATTTATTTTATTTTTTATTTATTTGTGGTACTGGGAATTGAACTCAGTGGCATTCTACCTCTGAGCTATACCCTTAGCTCCTTTTTATTTTTTATTTTTTTATTCTGAAATAGGGTCTCACTATGTTGCTGAGAGTCTTACTATTTTGCTGAAGATGTCCTTGAGCCTGAAATCCTCCTGTCTCAACCTCCCAAGTACTAGAATTACAGACATGTGCTACCATGTGCTACCTGTCCAGCTTATTTTTTATTTTGAAATAGGGTCTTGCCATGTACTAGCCTGGAATCTGCAATTCTTTCCTCTCAGCCTGCAAAGGACTAGTACAGGTGTGTTACCATGCCTGTAAAAATACCATCTGATGGTTTTTTTTATTTGTAGTTCTCCTTTGTCTGCAGCTTTTCCATTATCTCTTATTAACTTGTGTTTTAAATAGTTTATCTATTTATTTATTTATTTGGTGGTATTGGGGTTGCTAGAAACCCTTCTATCTCTGGCAACACTCCCAGACCTATTTTATATATTTTTTTATTTGAAAACAGGGTCTCTTAAGCCAGCGTGGCTGACTTTGAACCTGCACAATCCTCTGTCTCCGCCTCCCAAGCTTAGGGATTACAAGCATGCACCACCATGCCCAACTCTTATTAACTTTTGGAAAGTTCAGAATCTAGTAGTCACAGATCCTGTATCATACCTTGAAATATATGTGTTCAGTGATCAATAAAATCAATGATATCCATAATTTTACATATATACATACACACTAGTACATAGGCATATATTTGTATAAAGATATTCTGGACTACTAAGTCCACCAATATATACATACACTTAGAATATAAGCTATGGGATTTATCATTTAATATGCATGGAGCTCACTGAAGAACCCTGATTCTTTTTTACCAAGGACCTATGAAGATTCCTTGGAAGATAGATTTATATTTAGCTCTGTCAACAAGTACAAAGGTAGAAAAGGGACACCATGAAAAACAAAAACCAACCAATCAACCAACCAAACAAACAAAACAGGGTAGAGACCGCAGGTTGAAATGAAAGACACTGTGCCTTTGGAAGAAAAATGTCCTGACTCTACTACCAGCTAGAGCTGCCTCAGTGATCTCAGTCAAGTCGGGCTGATACTCTATGACTTCTATAAAGGCCTGAACTGAATCTAGATCATAGACCCTGTTCTTAGAAGAACACTTATTTAATTGACATAAAATATTTAGAATGACTACGTGGGGACCTGTGAGGAACATAATTCCATATTCTTGCTTCTGTATGGTTCTTTCTCAGCAGGTCATACACTTTTTTTAAAATCTTGGAAGACCCCATATGATTCATGTGATCACCCTACCTCTTCCAGGCCCCAGGCTATGCCCCTTCTACCCTTGGTTCCTTACGGGGGAGTTCCATTTCACTTGGCTGTACCCCACTTCTGAATTCATCAGAAGATGCAGGAGCCCTGCCTTATTTACCCAACTACTCACCCTCAGTCCCATGAGACTGATAAGTACGGTTATATTGAAAAGCCAGGTGTGGTGGCACATGCCTGCAATCCCACTTCTTAGGAGGCTGAGACAGGAGGACCACAGGTGCCTTTCACAACTTAGAACTATTTCATAATAATAAAATAAAATAAAATAAAATGGAGCTGCGAGTGTGGCTCAGAAGTAGACTACCCCTGGTTTCAAGCCCCAGTACCATAAATAAATAAATAAATAAATAAATAAATAAATAAATAAATATTAAAAAATAAAGAACTGAAGGTATAGCTAGGAAGTAGAATGACTCTGAATTCAAACAGCAATACAAAGAAAAAACAAAACAAAATTTCTTAGAACATGTTTCTTAAGGTAAAAGAATAAATTTCATAATGGTGTTACAAATATTGATTTAATTAAAAAATATACACATATGCTGGTGGAATTGCACACTGATATATTTCATTTTTTCTTTGAACATTTCCATTTTTATATGTTTATATAAAGTATTAGAGGTTAATTTTAAAAGATAAAAATATCAACATAAAATGTATGTTTTTCCCTAAGAGGAGAAAAGCAGTGCCCTTTAGGACATAGTAATTTATCATTTTAAGTGCAAAATATATTTTGATCCAAAACCTTATTTAAAATAATAGATAAATTTTATGCTTCTTCTTAATCTTAAGAAATAAGAAAATTTAGGGGAAACATCTTAGAACTAATGCCAGATTTTTTTTTTTTTTACATACTGAATTGATTTTTTTAACTTCAAGTCAAACCATTACGAGCATAGCTGGTAAAGAGCCATCTCTATAAATATCCCTCTGTCAAGGAAGTTATCAGGAGCCCAGGACAGAAATATTTTGCTTATGAGCCTCACTTACCTAAGAGAAGGGATCATTTTCTGCACTTTCTATAAAGAGCTGCAGTTTTACAACTCTTAGGAACAAACCATTTCATTCCTTGATGTGTTTTGCTTCATTTCCTCTGAAAGGGAAAATTGGACTGGGTATATGATGCGTGAGAGAGGGCAGGGCCAGGATGAGGATGCAGAGTGGAAGTCTGCCACTGCTTGGCTACTCCCACCCTCCATCACTTGCGAGCTTCAGTCATTCTCTCTCTCTCCCAGCAGCTTGTCTGCAGCTGCCTCGGTGCCATCCATGCGAAAACCTTAGGTGAGAGCTACTTAATGTACGAACAGATTGAACAGAAAGGAGCAATGGAAAGTGGCTTCACAAAACATTTAAGACCAGTGCAAAGGTTCCATTAAATGTCTTGCTGCCAAGGAATCCAAAGTACTTCTTACACATTGTTTTTGCTTTCCTTCTTTTTCTTTTTCTCCAAAAGTACTTTATGAAATTTGGCCATAGAGATGATCCACATATTTCTTTTTCTTTTTCATAACTAGTTTTTCTTCTTGAATCATGATAGGTAAAAAGACTAGGATGGTCTTGATTCAAATTGATGCAATTTTAGATAAAGCTAAAACATTTATTTTAGGCTTTATGCCACAATCTAGGAATCCAAAGTAAATAAAATAGAGTTATATTTTCAAAGAACTTAAGTCTAAAACAGTTCTCCCCAAATGTTAGCATCAAAGAATGCCCATGGCCTTGGGTTCAAATAGTCCTGTGTTTTCATCGAGACTCAGCTAGTACCTGTCTACTAAAACTTAGTCTTCTTCAATAAGTGGGCATACGGTTTAAATAAGGTTCTAGTATATGTGCAACATCAAGTACAGTCACCAGCAAAAAGATTGCTCAGCAGTTCTTTGTAGACATTGATAAATCAAAGATGGACTGATAGTTGTCAGGAGTGTTCCCTCTGGACTAACTGCCTGACTTCAGGGCTCTGCCTCAGCCCTCACTTGCTTTATAATCCTGGTCACTCTGCTTATCCTCTCCAGGCCTCAGTTTCCCTGTCAGGAAAAAGGAGATAATAATAGTAGTACTGTCATAAACTTTTTCTGGATAAAGAAAGTTAAACTGTATACAATGCCTACAGTTATCTATCTTAAGGTCAGCACTGTGGAAAGGCTTTTAAAAATATATTTTACTGATGCATTATAGTCTCAGATCCTAGTGCTGTTCACAGTGAGACTGACATACATGAACACAGTACTTGGTGGGCTTTCTCCATAGTTCTCTCCTCCCTTCCCCTTCCCCTTTTAAGATACTGAGATTGGCATTTGTATTCTCAAGTATGTGCCTAATGGCAGTGGCAGGAAAATGTAAGGCAATTTGTACTGATAAATAATTATCAGTGCTTTTCAAAACTAAGTGTTTATTCTCCTTTTTTGTTATTAGTAGTAAAAGTGGGTTCTAATTTGGTTTTATTCCCTTTCATCTTCCAATAAATATTGTGTGTTTTGCCTATTGCCTAAAAATATATCTGTGCATGGTTAAAGCTTTGCAGAAGAAGAGGTAGTTACTTAAAAGAATAGTTATCACCTGGTGCGGAGTTGCTGTGTTATGATCCAGTGCTGAATGGAGGCCCCACCTGAACAACTGCACAGTGATGTCATGTATATTTGATAGCAAGGAAGATTTCTTATGGGGCGATTCATGAACCCATATAAAGCCTACCTCTGGTGGAACAAACCTGCTTCCTGTGTTCAAGCATCCATCTTTTCTAGGGACCCTCAAGCATATTTTTTCAGGAAGAAACCATTTCTAACCCAATCTTATTTTTCATGTTGCCGTATCTAGTTGATATTCATCAAATGGCTTTGAATGATAAGGGAGTTGACAAATACTCACAAATTAATATTATTTTTATATGGCTCAATTAAATATTATAGTATTTTCTTGCAAAATATCTTTGATAGAAACTGTGTATTCATTCTTCTTGTAGGTTTCCCAGTAACAAAAGCACACAAAAAGGTGAAAATGGGGTCAAAGTTCAAGAAGGATAAATAACATATTGGGAGCATTTGTCATTCTTTATGAGGATATCAAAACTCTCCAAAAATTAAAGGCCTTTTAGACTCCCCTGAAAAATTGGTTTAAAGCATAGTCATAAGCAGTATGAATTTAGTAGAAAACCAGTTGGTAAGAGGCTCTGGTACACACTTGATTGTGCAAGTCACTAGTAGAACTTTTGCAAAGTATCTTACTCTGCCCCAGGTTCCTCCTATGTCATGTGGAGATGATAATAATCTGCTTCAGGGCTTGTTATGATGATTAAATGACTTAATATATATTGTGTGCTTAGAATGGTGCCTGGACTTATGTAACTGAACATTGTTTTATTATTATAATATTCAAGGCATTACATGACTCTTTTCTCTTTTCGTGTCTGTGCATAATGATTACAAGAGATATAGAACCTCATTTAGTACACATTTTCTTTTTATATATTTATAAAAACATCCTAATAGGAGTATACATAGTATTATCTTGAGTCTTAGAAATGATACTCTTTCATTTTCCAAATTAATGCAAGATCATGACGTTTCAGACAATGCACAACTAATGAAATAAAAACGGAAACCTTTTGAATTATGTTTCTCTTTCTTCCCAGTAGAAAGTTCTACAGAAGCAACAGGAGTTTCTAAAATGTATTCAGTAGAATTTGAAGGTCAAGCAATATTTGGGTAGCGCAAGACATTGGAATTTTGTACTTTATGCCCTTCTTGCAGAATCAAAAGATACTTGAGTATGTTATCTGTGTTGAGGAATCTTGCTATAAACCACAGAACCTGATTTTGTTTAACACTAAATAATATTTGAATTTTGTGTAATTTCTGTTTGTGAGATGCTGTTTTAGCTATAGGCAGCATGGAAAAGTGAAAGGACCAACAAGATCAAATATGAAAAGTCTTGACTTGGCTCTTAGTTCTTTCTACTGGTTAATCTGTGTTATTATTTGTGACTTATTTATTTATTTATCTACTTGTGAGGGTTCATGATACTGGGCCTTAAACTCAGGGGTGTTCTACCTCTGAGCTACATCCCTAGTCCTTTTTATTTCTGTTTTGAAACAGTCTTTCTAGTTTTCTGAGAGTCTTCCTAGGTTGCTGAGATTTGTCTTAAACCTGTAATAATTCTCTTTTCTCAGCCTCCCAAGTACTGAGAATTCTGGCTTGTGCCACTAATGAACGATGCATCTTCTTGTTAAGTTTTGTAAGTCTTAGTTACCTTATTAGCGAAGTAGTGAGGACTATATTTATCCTCAGAAACTCATTGTGAAAATGAAGTAACAGGTGAAAAACATAAACCTGTGTCACCTCCTTCCCTTCTTTCCAGTGAATGGAAAGAAATTTACAGAGGTTTCCAAAGGTCTCGTGACTCCCTAGGGAATTCTCTGGCAAATTTCTCCTTGAGAAGGATATTACCAACTATGGTTTAAAATAGGATGCATGATGCCCTGCTCTCTGAAGGAAAATTTTCCCAGGATAGGTCTCTGCTTCATACTCGTTTTTTGTCATTTTTCATTGTTTATGCAGCATGAGATATAGCCATTTGGGGTGCCCTCTATAACATAAGAGCCTCCCACCATTTTTATTTTCACCTGCTAACCAATTACTGTGTCATGGTAACAGAGCAAGGTAGCCTTATGGCGGAGAGATATCCAGAGCAGCATTTTAGTTTGTACATGGAATGTACATACAATAACGTCAAATCAAACATTGCATTTGCTCCAAATATTCTGATTGCTTGGCTTTGAGACTGGTTTTCAAAAGAAGCAAAATGAAAGAGAGAGAAAGAAAGAAAGGAAGAGTAAAGAAAAGAGAAGTACTTAGGATAACGGGATGACAGTCCTCTGTCTTTAAGTGGGAAAAAGGCAGAATTGGGAGAAAATGGAAATAGATGAAGAGGCTCCAGGGGCTGTGGGAACAATTTTCATATAGAGCCGGTGTCGTCCCTTATAAATGGCCTTTGTATTACTGCAATAAGTCATGCCAAACACAGCTAGTGCCTCCTGTGTGCAGTGCTGGATCACAGGCGCCATGGCGGGCTTTGTTTTTTATGTGTTTCCTTTTTTTTTCAGATTATGACATTGCTTTCCCTTGGCAGACAATTGGCTCATCAATGGCTTCTTAACATCAAAGTGTACTTGCCATTATGGTTTTTAAACCTGACAAAATGTTAACAAAGGACAGACAGTAATTCCTCAGAAATTCAAACTGCCTCATTTAGACCCTGTGGTGATTTGGCCACTGAACTAAGGTTCTCAGCACCTCTGTATTCACAGAGACAGAAAAAAAGATTCAAAAAAGATCCAGAGTAGAGAATATTTTAAATGGGGGGAGAAATCAACTGTTTTTAAGCAGCCGCCAAGTTCCTCAGACTCTATTTAAATGATGCATGTAATTAAGAATTATTTTGATCTATTCATTAAAAGTAAAATTTAAAGAAGGGTGTCAAATAAATTTAACTTTGTTATAGTAGTTTGAATTAATTTTTACCTCTAAAAGTAAATGATAATGGATCAACCTAAGCTATAACAGGGTTTTTTTTTTTGTTTACACATGCATGCAGGAGTACATATGTGTGTGTATTAAAGACAAAATATAAGAAAATGTGACCATGAAGAAAAAAATCGGGGTAAAAAGCATTAATGTAGGTTTAATTACATTGGGGTTTAATCTCAGATGTTATCCTTGCTATATGTCTGATCTGGGTCTAGTGTTATCCGGATGCTGATGGTGCCTGCCCAGGTCCACTGGAATGCCTTTTCTGGTGGACTGTTCATTCCCAAGAAGTGGGACCTCATAACTTTTCCTTTCTTTAGAGGATCATTCTAGGATGATTGCAGCTAGAGTGCTTGGGAAATGTAGATGTACATTTCATTCTTTTGCCTAAAGCAGAAAAAAACCGTACCCTCCTATTGATCCTCCAGAGTCTTCCATGATTTAGACTGAAGACCTCCCCTGAAGCATCCTAGCATTTCCGTTTTTGGCCTAGGGGTCTACAGCTCATTCCTAGTGGCCCTTGAGAGCACTTTCTCCATCTACCATGTGCACAGGAGTCCTGCTTCCTTTGACATCAAGCACATCTAGAATTCACTGCATCTCCTTTTGTTTTTAAGGAATAATATCCACAAAAGGAGAGTGTTCTGTGCCATTGCACCCCTAAAAAGCCATCAGTAAAAGTAGTTTTCTCTGTGTTGCTGCTTTTTTGAGTGCTCCTCCTCCTCCTCTTCTCTTTTTCCTCCTCCTCCTCTTCTCTTTTTCCTCCTCCTCCTCCTCCTATTATTATTATTATTATTATTAGTAGTAGTAGTAGTAGTAGTAGTAGTATTTGAATTAGTGACTGACACTGAAGCACTAAACTGCGTTTTAAATAGCAAAAACTAAATTGCAGATTTCAGAGTAGCAGTTTAAGAATATCCTCCAATGTTCATTACACTTGTTTTTATTACGCTTATATTAAAGAAAATTTGATTCAGCCGGGTGTGGTGGCGCATGCTTATAATCCCCGTTGGGAGGCGGAGACAGGAGGATCACTCAGGTTCGAAGCTAGCCACGCTGGTTTAAGAGACCCTGTTTCCAAATTTAAAAAAGTATAAAAATTGGTCTGGGAGTGTAGCCCGCAGGTAGATGTGTTTCCAGGAACCCCAGGACCACCAAAAAGAAACAACAACAACAACAACAAAAAACAAACAAAAACAAAACAAATCAAAAACAAAAAGACAAAAGAGAATTTGCTTCCGACACTTAGATTTGATAAGTATTTATTTTTACATGAAAGAGTCAAGAATAGTTTATGTCTGCAAAACTTGATAGTCTCACAAATATATTAGGAAGATACTTATTGAATTTCATATAAGTAAGGGTCCAAAGGCAAATGAAATGTGCTTAAAATATATAAAAATCAAAGTGGTATGTTTTTCTAATAAAATGTAATGTCACCTTCAGATTAAGGTATGCAAGAAAAAATCATAAGGAAGGGAAGAATGGGTGAATGGATAGATGAATGACCACCTGGGTGGATGGAAATTTAGCATCATTTTATTAAGGAATACTTAATTATCTACAAACTTTACCTAATTTAAACATAAAGCTCAGTGAATGCTAGTAAATTTACCAAGCAGCACAATTTTCGTATCCATTTAGTTTTAACTAATGCATGAACAACCATGTTCATAGCTGCACAGTTCATCATTGCCAAACTGTGGAACCAGCCAAGATGTCCTTCAACAAATGAGTGGAATTCAAAACTCTGGCATATGTACACAATGGAATTTTGCTCATCCATAAGGGAGAACAAAATTATGGCATTTATAGTAAAATATCACAACAAAAGAAATCAGATGATTTTCTTAATGTGCAAAATATTAGGGAGAAATGGGAAACAGGAGGAACTTTAGATGAAGAAGGGACCCGATAGAGGGGCAATGAAAGTGACACATCTGAGGGGATAAGAGGGAGGATAAGGAAACTCTTTAAAGCACATGATGTACTTAAACATATCAAAGTCAATCAGGAAGCCAAACATGGGTAGGAGGGAGGGGGAGGGAAGGGGATTGTTAGAGATTGGGTAGGGGCTGATTGGGTGATGTGTGCATGAATATTTCCATAAGTTTTTTTTTCCCATTGAGATGTATGACTACAATGCACCAATAAAAATTTATTAAAAAGAAAAGAAAATGAGCTAGCATTCAAATAATGCTGTGAGTAAAGAACAAAGCTGGAAAGTTTATGTTACATTCAAACTATGAATGAGGAAATAAGGTGACCTTACTGAGGGGAATAGGAGGAGGGAAGAGGGAAATTCTCCAGTGTACATGATGGACATTAACAAAAATACCAAAGTCAATAAGTAAGCCCAGCATGAGAAGGAGGGAGAGGGAAGGGAATAGGATGGGAAGTGGAAGAGGGCTATATGAGTGATGTATGCATGTATGCCTCTCCACCTTGTACCCCGTTAAGATGTATGGCTACAATGCACCAATAAAAATTGAAATAAATAAATAATAAGTAATAATTAAAAAATAAATAGTGACTGACTCATTTAAGCCAATTAGAAAAGCATCCTGGAGGTATCCAAGAATCTCAAATTCAACAAAACTAACAACATCATTTTCAATGTACATTGAGAGAAACATGTCTTCCAGTATGTTCAACCAAGAAAGTATTTCAGGCTTAAATTATTTTTTGAAATTCTGGATAATGTATGTCCTTCTGATAAAGTAAGAGTATTTATCAACCTTTTAAAAATCAAATAAGTTTGTAGCAAGATATGAATTTTTAAAATGCATTTAGAAGATTATATTTTGTTTAACTCAGCACTTCATATACATCCACACAAATCTTGGAATGTTTTCAATAGTATCAATTTCTCATGGTCTATGGGATACACTTTGGGTAATAGATATAAAACAAAAACATGCCAGTTTCTTCCTTGAAGGCCAGGATAGGAATTATAAAAAGCATAATGTGAACATATCTAAGGTGAATATAGTGCACTGGAACATTATGCTGCCTTAAAAAGGATGTTCCACGTTTCCTTTCTTTGATCGACACCTAGGTTGTTTCCATAATTTGACTCTTGTAAATTGTGCTTCTATAAGCATAGATATGCAAGCATCACTATATAAGAACAAAATTGTGCCATTTGAAGAAAATAGATAAAACGAGAGAATGTTATACTAATTGAGATCAGCCATTCTCAGAAAATCAAGGGTCTATGTTTTCTCTTATATGTGGGAACTAGAGAGGAAATAGGAAACAAAAAGGACCTCAGATGAATGAGAGAGGCCAGGAGAATTTTGGAAGGGGGTTGAGAGAAGGAGGTGGGGGAAGGGGAAAAGGAGAACTGATGAGCCAACACTTCAAATACTGCTATGCCTGTATGTATTCTTAAAAAATAATATATTTGAGTTTGAATTAAATGAATTCCTTTAAGAAAAAGAACAAATTAGAGTTGTAAGCATAGGTTTAGCAGAACTAATAAAGGTGCTTAGGGGAGTAACGAAAATCCGCAAAGCACAACTCTAAGCTTTACCTAAACTAAGAATATCTTTCACTTGTGAACACTTTCCTAATGTATATAAAATTTTTTTTCCTGTTCCTCTGATAATCACATTCTGTCACCTGGATTCAACCAATCTATTCTTGAAGTTACTAAACAAACAACGCACCATGGTCTAGAACTGAAGATTTGCAGACAGATGTGTTGGACCCAGCATGAAACCACTCTATGAAAGCACTGTGTCTCTTTACTTTGCTAAGGAATCCACAGAAAGATTGCAGACTGTGACGAAAGTCTCCTGGATATTTTCACATCTTTATCTGATTATGTACAATCAATTCAGTTGGCAATTGCTTCATCCAATATTTAGATCAATGGAGAGTTAGCATATGTACACAAATTACCAGTTTCCAAATAATTAGAAAGCAATCAGATGAACCCAACACTGTCTCAAGGCTGTATATAATATAATCACAACTTGTTGAATCACAGGTGTATTCAGGATCTCAAAGACTACCGTATTAGTTGTATATGCAACATTTATGTTCTAAGATAGCACCTATTAGGTTGCAATTTACTGTATTCCAGATTAAAGGGTCTACTTGAGGTCAAGTGTGTCTACCATCATTCACAGTATGAATGTCACTGCTCTTATTTTGACGTGAGTCATATTTTAATTCAGTCCTACCTGTGTCTTCTATGTGCCGGTGTTAGTCACTACATCAGCTGAAGTAACTGAGTTGCTGAGAGCCTCACTAAGTAGCTGAGGCTGGCTTTGAACCTGTGTGATCCTCCTGTCTCAGCCTTCCAAGGGATTATAAGTGTGCACCTGCTTGGCTGACCTCCTACTTTTCAAAGCCAATTTATTTACAAGCAGCTGCCCTGGATTCAAGTAGTAGCCTGGTTCCCAATATTCTAATTGCTGCTTATGTCTCTTTTAACACCTACTATGTTGCCGGGATTGGTGATTAACTGATTTTTGTTTGTTATTTTATTCAGCAGGTACTTTTTGTAAGTTTTGCAGTGTAAGTTTGAGGTGGAGGGTAGTATGATATGATTTATATTTTCAATGTATTATTCATACTGATTTCCTCACTAGGAAAGGGAAACGGCAGATGTTGTGATAAGCATTTTAGAGATTTTTGTTTTACTGAGATAAGAAGTGATGTTGGTATAAACCAGGGCAGCAGCTTGGCAGGTGATTGGGTTGCACTTTACAAAGTGCTTGGTTTGTTGTTGTTTCCAATATATAGTTAAATATATGATGCTATATTTCTATCTACCTTTAGAAGAATCATTCTTTCACATCAAGTACAGTTAAGTGCATTTTGATTTTGAATAGTTTTATTGTGTGTGTGTGTGTGAGTGTGTGTGTGTGTGTGTGTGTGTGTGTGTGTGCATGCGTGTGTGTGTGTTTTATATAAGGAGAGGAAAGAATGGAATGAGTGTGGACTGCATACTCTGGTAATGCCACATCAAAAATCCCTGCAATACTAAGACAAACAGAACTGTCAATCTGTGAGGGGCATTTTGTGATACTGATGGCCTAGTCCTTAATAATGTAGTTTGTGATTGCAAGTAATGAGTGTAAAATTATTTCTGCCTATAAAAATAGCGCTCTGTAAGACGCTTTCTCTTCCAGAAAAATAAAAAGATTAAGACTGGACAGGTACGCAAAATTAGGCTTGGAATAATGGGCAGGTAATAACGTTCCCATATTACAGATGAAGAACCCAAGGTGAAAGTAGATCATGCGACTTGTCCAACATCATTTTATCTCAACATTGCAAAACTACAAGCTTGATGTCAACAAAAAGAATTTTTTCTATTATGTCCACTGCTGTATTCTTGGTACCTAGACTAGTAGCTGGCTAAATAAATATTTAAAGACTAAATAACAGAATAAGTGAAGAAATGAAAATCACAGAACCAAGATTATAAAACCTCACAAAAGGTAGATGGAGAATAATAGGTTGATAAAGTATAGAAACTATTCTTTACACAGTAGTAAAAACTAGAAACAATCTTTAATGTGTTTGATCTTTTTCTGTGAGATGAAACAGAACCAAAAATCAATTTTCCAGAGGTAAATCCAAAGTCAAATATTTTTATTTAATACTTCTTTTTATTAAAGTAGTACATGAACTTTAAAAGAAGATAAAATAAAATTGGACCTTAAAGCTTGTTACCCTCCTCATCATAGAAAAACACACAAAGAAGATGAAAAGCAAGGTGGCCACTTGTGACAATGTACCCCACCTTTGGATTCTGCACCCAAAGGCAACTTCTTTGAAACTTGTACTGTTTTGTCCACTCCAGGGTTTTATTATATATAAATTTCTGCTCATATTTGTGACACTTTTGGTATGGAATCTGAACATTATATTCATTCACTCATTTTTCTACACCTGCCCTGCACCCTCCACTCCATGTACATACAAAATCATTATTTTTTTTCCTAAAGCTAGTAAGAATATCTTTCTTTTTTAATTTGTTAAATTTTATATGTATGCACAATTTTTCAATCTCATTATGAAACCATAATTATCCTTTTAGTACAGAGAGACATGTTCAAAAATCCTTTAAATCCACTTTTTGTCTTGGGGGATCCCTCCTTAACCCCAGCCCCTTGTTCAAATTGACAGCTGCTGTTCTCCAGGTGGAGTGTGTAAGCCTCCTTCTTCTGAGATGCACAGATCCCTTTGATTCTGTCTGGAATTGGATCTCCTGGCATCTTCTTGTTTTCTGTTTCCTGTGAAAGAGGCATTATTATCATTATTATTATTATTAATTATTTTATAGTTTTTCATTCATAGTTTTCATTTACTTATTTATTTATTTATTTATTTATTTATTTATTTAGACATCATAGGTGACCCATAGTGGGCATTAGAATTCTATATTAGAGCCAGGCATGGTAGCACACACTTGTAATCTCCGCGCTTGGGAGGTGAGACAGGAGGATCGCAGGTTCGAAGCCAGCCACTCTGGCTTAAGAGACCCTGTTTCCAAATAAAAATGTATAAAATAAGTCTGGAAGTGTAGCCCTTGTCCGGAGGTAGAAGTGCTTCCAGGAACCCCAGTACCACCAAAAATAAAAAATAAATAAATAAATAAATCTAGCTTAGAGAAGCTTTCTTTAGAATTTTAAAGGCTTTACTTTTTCAATATTCCCACATCTTGTTTAAAAGTCCAGTGTCTCACCTGCGACTATGTGTATATATGTAAATATAACATTGTTAACCTGGACATTTGTTACTGGGAGGAAGGGGAAATGGGGAGACCGGGGCTGCACCAATTATTATGTGAATGTATGCCATTGTCAACCTGCCCTGCATTATGATGTGAGACTTTAATGCACCAATAATAAAAAAGAAAAAAAGCCCAGTGTCATTGTTTTAATCCAATCTGTTTCTTTTTCCTTCTGGAAACGTTTTAACGTTTTGCCTCTATGGGGTGGAGTTCTGAAATCCCTAGCAGTGTACTTCACTGTGGGTTTCTTTCACTGCCTTTGGTGGCTCGTAACATCTGAAAACCCGAGGTTTCAATTCTGGGGGCTCCTTTTGTTTTATTTCTTTGAAATGTGTTGCTTCTCCCTTGATTCTGTTTCTTCCTACAGCTTCAATGAGTCCAGTACTGATCCCCCTAAATTTCTCTTGTAATTTCATAATTGCTTTATCTCCCGTTGCCCAGAAATGTCTTTAAATTTCTTTGTGTAAGATTCTAATCCATTTTTGCTCTTTCTTAATTAGTCTCTTTTTATGTGTATTAACATCATTTTTCACTGATCAGTGTTCTTTTTGACTCTTATTTTCCTCTGTTTCAGTGGTTTGTTGTTCCGTTTTGTGACCTTTATAAAAATGTTATCCTGATCTATCAAACATAATTTTTAATTTCATTTCTATTTTGCTCCTTACACAGAATCTCTTTCTTCCGAGTTCCTTTTATTACTTGTTGGGTTTCTGCCTTTCTTTTCTACCCTTGGCTGCCTATGAATATTTCAGTGTGAGATAATAGTATGCTGATTGCATCAACTCTGTGACTGAGCAGACCTTGTTTATTAGAGACTTTCCCTGGAGCTGATGACTGGAATATCCAGCCCTTTCATCAGCAGATCCTGAAAAGTTCCCATTTGTAGGCCTTTTTTCTGGGGAATGAGCTAAATTCCTATCATTTATCAGTTAAAAAAATTGGATTAGGCTGTGTGTCCAGAGAAATCTAACGTTAGTTGCTGAGCCAATGAAACATTTCCCCCTCTCATGCAATAAATAAGACTGAAGCCCTGATTAAGTTGAATCTTTGCCTTTTCCCATGCTTAGCACATGGTTTTCATTACATTTATCACTTGTAGTTCTCAGTAGGATTGCTGCAACTCCATCTTCATGTCCATAATGCAGACAGAAAAAGACAAAATAATGAGAGAGGTAAAAGAAGCCCCTCCATGGAAGTGGACGCGTGAATACATGAGCAAAGAAATAAACAGGCATTACTAGAACTATCGAGCAGACTTCTGATTACATGTCACTGGTTAAAACTATGTATCTTTAGATTCTGGGATGTCGGGAAAATTGAGGTGAATCAACATGTTACTATCATCCATAACAAAGTAGGCTTTTATGAGAAAGGAAGAACGGAGGCTGGACGTTGAACAGGAAAAGCAGTGTTTCTCACACAAATGACATTGCCCAAGGTCAAGTTAAAGGGTTTCAACTGCAATGTACTTGTCTGCATTATTATCTTCCTAGAGCCAAATGAGGTATAATCTGACTTAAAGACATGCCTCTGCTCTATGGTAAGCTCAGGAAGCAGTTTCGCAGGCAGGACTCTGTTAGGGACTCCATTATTTTCCCCAGCTCTCCTTAGAGTTAGCAAACTGTTTTAAAACTACACTATAATCTCCATTAGTATGTAGGCTAAAACTTGTTCACTAGCACATACGTTGTGCCTAATATTTTACTTGGCAAGGGCTAAGTATGCAGTAAGTGTCTGAATGATAACCCCAAAATATGGCCTCACTAGATACACTGTTTATGATTAAAATTTTAACTTTTATTATATTTTTAGTGTTTTTCTTTACCTTGAATAGGAAGGAAAGAAAGACAGGAAGAGAGGGAAGGAGGGAGAGAGGAAGGAAGGAAGGAAGGAAGGAAGGAAGGAAGGAAGGGCCATGATCACTAGAAGATACATGATTTATTTTTAAAAGGAAATCTTAACACTCTGTTGCCTTTTGTTCAAAAGTTGTAGAATTAAAGGTGAAGGAAAAAAGTTGATTTATCTCTCACTGAGACCATATCATATGGTGTGTGGCACATAGGCTTTGATATGAGTCTGCTATGGTGCAGCCCCTGTTGAGTCTGGACCTTATGAAACCTGCTTGATATGCCAGTGTTTCAGCTCTCATTTCTAAAGAATGATAATAATAATTCTGAATCACAGGGTTGATGTGAACACTAAGTGAGCCCACATACATAAAGTACTCTCATCAACTTTTGATGAAAGTCAGCTATTTTTTTAATAGCTGATTTTCATAGAAAGGGTGGAATTGTCATTATATTCTTCAGTAAAGAATCAAACAGTAGAATAATTTAGGTGACTATTAGCTATAATCAAGATTTCAAAGTTTATATTTTTTTTCTTGAGCTTTTGATATTTAGTTTGGATATTAATGTGATACTAGCTTCATAGATTGTGTTTGGGAGAATCCTGTCTCTTTCCATTTCATGGGACAATTTGAGAAATACTGGGATTAGGACTTTATAAAGATTTTATAAAATCTGACTGAATCCACCTGGACCTGGGCTTTTTAAAACTTTTTAATAATATAAAATGTGCACTTAATATCAGTCCCACTTACAGGTATTTGCACCCAGATAATTAAAAACATATGTTCAAGCAAAGACTTTTATTATTAGCAACTTTATTTACAATAACCAGAAACTAGACGATCCAAGTGGCCCCATCATTGGTGAATGAATTGACAAATACGCACTATTAATACAATTGCAATGAAGAGAAATGAACTACTGACATAGAAAGCAGCATGGAGAAATTTTAAGAGCATTATGCACAGTGGACCTGGCCTTTTCTTTGATGATAGGCACTATATTGCTGTTTCAATTTTATTGCTTGCTTGCTATTGGATGGTTTAGATTTTCTATATCATTTTATTAATTTTAAGAAGGTTGCGTGTGTCTAGAATTATTTCAATTTCTTCTATGTTTTATATTTAAAACACAAACAATTATAAATGCTGTGGAGGATGCAGAGAAGTAGAAACTCGGATACATTGTTGGTGGGACTGCAAATTAGTGTAACTATTTAGAAAACCAGTATGAAGGGTCCTCAGAAAAATGGGAATGAACCTATCATATGACACAGCTATACTACTCCTGGGTATCTATCTACCCAAAAACATTAAAACCAGACTACCATAGTACTATATTCATATCTATGTTTATGAAAACACAATTCATAATGGCCAAACTTTGGAACCAGCAGAGATGTACATCAAGAGAGGAATGGATTACAAAATTATGCGATATATATACACATTGAAATTCTGTTCAGCCATGAAGAACAAAATTATTTCATTTGCAGGAAAATGGAACTAGAGAATATTATGCTAAGTGAGATTAGTCAGTCAAAAAAATGTAAAAAAAAATCAGATGCTTTTCCTAATGGGCAGAAGCTAGGGAGAAAAAAGGTCATAGGAGGAACTGTAGACAAGGAAGGAGATACCATAGATCCTCAAATAAAGTAACCTAACTGAGGGGGATGGGGGGGAAGGAAAATCCCCTACTGTATATGATGTACATTCATAAACATAATAAAGCCAATCACTAAGAAAAACATGAAAAGAAGGGAGGGGGCGGGAAGGGGATGGGACTAGGGGAAGGGCTAAATGAGTGCTGTGTGCATGTAGGCCTCTACTCTATTATGCTCTATTAAGATGTATTACTACAATGCACTAATAAAAATGTTAAAATACGGTGACTTCATTTGAATCACCCCCCATGCCACGCTTGAATGGCATGAGGCTATAACTGCTTTCTGTATTTCTATCTTTTAAATAAACTTCTTTAAATCTTCAAAAAAAATAAAAGTATTAAAATATAATAATGATTTTAAAAAGTGAAAGGTTTATGCCTCTAACATCTTGTACTCCATTAAGGTGTATGACTATAATGCACCAATAATAAAACAAAAGGTCAGATGTTTTTCCTCTTATATGGAGCTAGGGAGAAATTGGGACGAAAGAAGGACTTCAGACAAAGATGGAGAATGCGAAATATTATTGGAGTGAAGGGGGGAACCAAACTGAGGGAGACAAGAGGGGGAAGGAAGAATTGAGGAGGGAAGCACTTCAATGGACGTGATGTACACACACAATTATCAGTGTCAATGGCAATGCCTTGCATGAGAAGGTAGGGAGGGAGAGGAAGTGGGGTGGGAACTGGGGGAGGGCTCGACCTTGCTGTGTGCATGTAAACCTCCATCATGAGCTGCATCACAGTGTGTGATCACAATGCACCACTGAAAAATTTTAAAAATATAAAAAAATAAAGATTTCTGGTGATGACTCTCTTTCCTTGGAAATTGTACCAATTTGCTGGAGCTGCCACAACGAAGAACCACCAACTGGGGGTGCTTAAATAAATGAAAACATATTGCCTCTCAGTTCTGGAACCTGGAATTTTGAGCTCAAGAGTTGGCAGGGTTGCATAAACTTACCTTAATTTAATCATCTGCAAGATCCTCTTTGCAGATAGGGTCACATTTGCAGACACTGGGGGTGATGATGAGGGAGGCTGTGCGCTATTAATACTAATTACTGTTTTACTGGGTTATTTTGTTTCTCGGTTGCGTAGAATTTGGTGGTTCCATTTCACTAAGAGCAATCTGTAGAAGTAACGTCATGCCTGTCCCTTATGCATGAAGGAGAAGACTAAGCACTCAGAAATCTACACAATTTATAAATAATGCTGAGCCAGGAAGTATCTGATTTCTCCACAACAGGAGAGAGATGACAGGTAGATTTTGTACATCAAGGAGAAATGAGTTTGAATCCTACCCTAGACATACACTGTTTGTCAAGTTGGGCCAGAGTAACTTTCTTGGAGAGCTTCTTATCTGAAAATGAGAATTGCAAGCAGCCTTTCTCATGGAATTGTTGCAAGGATTGCACGGAATCTGTGTTTCACTGGACCTGGCCGATAAAGACTAGCAAATTGGTGTTGCACTAACAATTTTCATAATTTTAAGTATAGATACTTATGTGCTTTGAATGTTCTTGTGTTTATTTAACTCCGATGGGCTGAGTTCTTCAAATTCAGGTTTTCTGTTTTAGATATCTTCTTATCTCTGTGGTCTGATTTGGCCAATGACATTAGGTGTGTGCTCAAGAGTATACAGTGAACACTGATACCTGGGTGTGTGACCTTAGAAGATGTCTCATAGTATAAAAGAACACTCATTTGGAAGTCAGGATACCAGGTTATGATCACTACTTTGCTACAAGCCAGCTATCAGAGTGCTGGGGGTCTTGGAGAATAAATATTTTCTCTTAAGGATCTCAATATTTCACCCCTAAAATTAAAATGTTGGCTTAAGAATCCAGTACACGAGACTCAACAAGAACACCTAAACACAGCCACTGCTGGACCTCAGTGTAGACCAACAAGATATAAATATTAACATCAGTATCCACAACTAGCTTGCTTTCTTTGAGTAATTGCCTCAGGTCTGAACACAGCATTATCAGAGAGTCATTTCTTTTTAAAGTTCCTTAAAGATTTCTTTGCTAAGTGGTGGCGGGCACACGCTTGTAATCCCCACACTTGGGAGGCTGAGACAGGAGGATTGCGCAGGTTCGAAGCCAGCCTCAGGTGATTTAAGAGACCCTGTTTCCAAATAAACTATAAAATAGGTCTGGGAGTGTAGCCCAGAGGTAGAAGGCCGCTGGGTTCCATCCCCAGGACCACCAAAAAAGAAAAAAAAAAAAAGATTACTTTGCTAAGAAGAAGGCAAAAATAGTGTGTGTGTGTGTGTGTGTGTGTGTGTGTGTGTGTGTGTGTGTTGGGAAAATTCAAAATATTATTTCTAGGTATTTTGAAATTTATAGTAAATTATTATTAACTATAGTCACCCTATTGTGTTATAGAAAACTAGAACATATCCTATGATTTTAAAAAAGGAAAATAAAATAATACTCATAGTTATTTTGAAGCAAAATCCTTTCTCTTTTACTGATATTTCTTTAAAAATGTGACACCTATCATAAACAGCCGAGAAAGAGCTACAGAAACAGCTGAGTAAATTTGGTAATGTCAATAAATTTAAAGCTCTTGTTGAAATGTTTTCATATTTAAACTATGTACTCCTGAGTTCTGCAGATGTTTGTAATTTATGCTTAGAGAGAATAGATTTATTTAACAAATCCTTCACAGTACTGGTGGAAATATGAGTTTCTGAATCGGGATTGAAGACACTGCAGTTCTGTGCTATTTTAAGTAAAGCCCATTAGGAGTCTTTAGTAATTGAATTTTTCCATTGTAGTAACCTTTTTGATATATGACCTTCTACATTGAAGTTGGAAGTGATTAGTACAAGTGTTCTCAATTTCCTCTTAGCTCTGTTGGTTTTAAAGGATTTTAAATTAATTTGTAAAATGTCATACCCCAAAGGGAGAAAGAAATCAAGATTCTTTTCTTTCTGATTAGATTCCCAAAAGTCTTCCTCAAATTGTTGACTGTTACCTGAGACATTGTTTCAAAATTACACATCTGGAGCATGTTTTCCAAAGTAGTTTGTCTTCCTATTCCTCTTTGGTTGTATCTACAATATTTTAATCCTTTTACACTGGTATGGTTATTCTCAGTATATGAAAATTTTTGCAAATAAATATAGTCTATTATGATGGTTACATGTATGTCTGTTCTATAGGAGGTATATTCAATTGTTTAATTTTAATAATTTTAATTTACTTTACTAAATGTTTTACTTAATGAAAGTATAAAGCAGTGATGAGAAGGTAGATGATTTCCCCAAGGTCATGTGAGACCTACAACAAAATCATAGTTGCTTACTCTTTTATCCATCATTTTTTTTAATTTCAGTAATTTATGGAGCACTTCTTGTCTTACCACTTACTAAAACTGTGTTACAGCTGGGCACGCTTGTAATCCTTGCGCTTGGGAGGTGGAGACAGGAGGATCGTGCAGGTTCAAAGCCAGTCTCACTGGCTTAAGACACCCTATTTCCAATTAAAAATAATATAAAACAGATCTGGGAGTGTAGCCCCGAGGTAGAAGAGTTTCCAGGAACCACCAAAAAATAAAAAAATAATTAAAAATAAAATGGTGTTACATACTTCATAGATCAAAAAGACCTTGTGCTTGGAAAACTCCAGTCTATTGAAGATATACATACACACACTCTAGACCCATGTATATCAACTATGCATGTGGGAACAGTATGATGGAGGTTATTGGGGAATGGAACCACTCTCTCCTCCTCCTCCACTAGGCATAATTTCTATCACTATTCGATGCTGACTCTTCAATTCCTGATTTGAATGCTCAGATGAATTATGAAGGCTTTTCCTGATAAATAGTGATAAAGAATTTCTGCAGGAAATAATTCTGGAGCAATGTCTCTATTGTACCATGTTTTTCCCTTCCAGAATACCATCCATCAACAGAACCCTTAATTATGAATAAACTGATATAAATGGATTGATTAGACATGTATGTGGAATCAACAGCAGCACTTATATCACACTTCCATCAGCAGAGCCAGGGAACTTGTGTGCTTCTTAGAAGAGGAATTGTTAATAAGGAAAACATTTATTTGGCTATCTGCTTTGTACCTTTCAGTTGCTACTAGTAATAATTAAGAGTTACAATTAATAGTGGCAATGACTACACTCTCATAAAACAACACCTTAAGATCCTGCTTGTTTACTCATTGGATGATACAGTGCAACACTGTAACCTAGCCACTTTATGAATAAGGATATTAGCATGGGAATGCTTCATCTAAGCAAAGAAGATACAGTTAGGGATATATGAGAGGAATATTTGCTTAGTTTCATAATTACTTTATATAGATAATTGACAATTCTAAAAGAAAAATCAGAGGCCCCTAGAATTCCATTAGTATATGTCTCTTCATCATTCTAATGGAATAAAATATTTATATGTACAAGTCACTAAGTAAAATAATGGCAATAAAATAAAATATAATAAGGATGGTCTCATGGCTTATGAAGGTGTGAATTGTTGAACTGAAATAAATAAGTATTGCCTGTCTTCATTCTTCTTTCTTTAGTCTTTTTCTTGTAAAGTACTTCATTTAATCGCTGTACAAGATACAAGAGACTATTTGAATGCCTCAAAAGGGGAATTCAACATTTATATTCAAAAGGTTGTAAAGGATGATGAGAAAGAGCTGCAGGTCCAAGTTTAGCTACTCAACTTCTTCTCCCTTAAAATAAGGATGCTAATAATTATATCTAATAGGTTGCCAAAAAGACTTGAACACAAGATACTCAGCAACATATCAGAGCATTTAATAAACATTAGCTATTATCACAGCTTAGCATTGTTTCATATGGATAAATAAAGAGGAGACTCTAATATAACATTTATAATATTCCAGATTGTATTATCAAAGTTTTTCTTATAATATTGCATTTGTTTTTCTTAGAAACTCTATGGAGTAAGTACTATTATTTTCCAAACTTACAGATGATGAAAAGGTAGAGAGGTGATGAAAAATAGCAGGCTGGGGATGTAATGCACATGGTCCAGCTTTGAGTTCATGTACCTGGTCACTACATAACTGTGCCAGATAAATTGCTAATAATGTAGTCTCCCAAACAATAATACTATTTGACTAAGAAAAAGCATTCTTCCTCTTCTACAGCATCTAGGTAATGACTGTTCTTTAAAAACATAGTAAAATAAATGAAATAGATGGGGTGCTATGGAAGAAAAGGCAAAAATACTCTTTGTGAGAATTTCTAATAGTTTTCCCATTCTGCCTCACCCTGTCCTAAGAGCATTTTATTATTTCTTTGATTGATAATGATTTTCTTTTCCATTTTCAGTAAATTACTGCCAAACCACTTGATAGCTCTTTCCCTTTCTTGTTTTTGCCGGTAGCTTCTGCCCTACTTCCTTTCATTGTGAGACTGCTTTATTTATAGAAGGATTTTATATTTCCCATTGATCCCACACTTGGGGGGGGGCACTGCTCAAGAGCACCTGGCATCGATGATTAAGCTGGGACCATTCCCAACCTGATGCCTTTCCCCTACCCCTGTAACAGGCAGGCCCCGGGGCACCCTCCTCTTGGCTCCATCAGTTCTGTGAATAATGTTAATAAGATTGTTCCTAAGAACCATTTATAAGGACAAGTGCCCTGAAGATCATAAATAACCTATGCTCACAAAGCAAATCAGCATAGGCTATGTGAGTAATGCCACATTCCCTAAAATTCTGTGTCTCACGGCTCCAGTCAATTCCTTTGACTGACTACCAGCCGACTTCACTTAGTCTATCTTGCAAACTCAGTATTTAGAGATAAGAATCAATTCTTTCCAGTAGGATTATCTCTAGTCCATCCTGGAAAATCGCCAACCATAAACTGTCTGGCTCTGCTACAGAAAAATAAACAAACAAACAAGCAACTTTTGATTTGATTAATGGCCTCATAGAGAGACCTCCTGTATGACTCAGGATTCTTATATTACAATCAGAGAGCATGATTACAATGCTGGCTTCTAACCATGTTCTTGGGAAATAGCAGTATTCCACATGGACTAACACCCATCTCTTCACCTTAAATTGAATAATGTAGCCATTTCCCGTTTTACAGAGAAAACAGTATGTTGGACAGAGTTATTACAATTTTTAATTTTCTTCTACAATCTATTCTTAAGTTATTGCTTTCTGCTGGCATATGCTGGAAGATGATAAATTGAATGAGAAAATAGCAAACATCTGTTAATGGATAAACTGGGAAAATGTGACAGATCATTATTTTGGTGACTCTGGAGTCCTTCATGCATAAGTGTGCAGGTAATTATTACCTGTGTAATACTCTTGTTTTCTGAAGTTAAAATTGATCTGCATCAATATTATATAATTAAATATAGAAATATTCAAAACCATGCTGAGTAGCATGTCTTCTAGGTGCTATATTACCTGTACACTTTTTTTTTGTGTGTGGTACTAGGGACTGAATGGAGGGGCATTCTACCCCTATTCTACCTCTCTCTTGGCTCTATCTTGTTTTGAAACAGGGTCTCACTAAGTTGCAGAGGACCTCACTAAATTTCTGAGGCTAGCCACATAACTGTGATTCTCCTGTCTCAGTCTCCCAAGTACTGGGATTCCAAGCATGTGCCCAGCGTGGTTACCTGAACACTTTTGAGTTGCAACCTGTCCCCAGCCCTTCACTGGCCTGAGCAAAGGTGTGCACATCTGCAACCTGTGTTCTCCAGAATATATTCCCTAGAAGATGAGGATTGGACCATTGGCTGGCTCTCATGCCTTCTGCAACACAAGCAGAAGTCCCATTAAAAGATTAGTAAAAGATCAGTTGGTCCCATTAAAAGATCAGTAAAACCTGTAATGAGCACCCAGAGGCTCCATTTTCATCTAAAAACATTACACAAATAGTCATTCCAAAATACACACTGAGACTTGAATATTTATTTACTTAGTTTAAGAAAACTGATATTTCAGAAAAAAATGTAAATTCAGAAAGATTGATAGATGAAAGGCCCAATACATTCAAGGTGACCTTGTAAAATATTACACAATCTAGCTATGGGATTGTTGCATTGTAGACAGGACAGATGCCACACGATTAGCTCCAGAAAACATTGTTGAAATCCACCTTCTCCATTCACAGGGTCTGAGATTGGTCCAACATAACTCCACAGTATTGTCCTCATGAGACAGTTAAAAACAGCATAATGTACTCTTCAATGAAAAGCAAATCCAATTTAAAAATACACATGAAATAGGAGGAGACTGCCACTGTGAATATTTTCCTAGCTAGGAAATGCAAGAGTAGAAAATTTGGGGTCAGTCATAGTTGGAAAAAAAAAAGAATGAGCTTGAGAAATAGCCATTGTTTCCATCATCATTTAATTACCCTATCTACCTTGAGCACAGGTGAGTCAAGTGCTTGGCCATGGAATCTCTTTTAAGCTCACACCCAGCTGCATTACAGTAGGTATCATTCACATTTTAGAAATAAGAAAATTGTAGGATAGAGAGTTTTCATAACCAAGATCTCAATAGTAAGCATTAGACCTGAGATTCAAATTTTAGGCTGGCCTATTTAATAATAGTCAGAGTTCTCACCAATATAGCACACCTCTTTTATTAGCAGGACACTATTATCAAATGGTCAGGTTCAGTTATACCCTAATATGTATTCATGTCTGTTTGATTAGTATTTTCTTTTTTTTTTTTTTTTTTTTTTTTTTTAGTTTTGGTGCTACTGGGGTTCCTGGAAACTCTTCTACCTCTGGGCTACAGTCCCAGATCTATTTTTATACTTTTTTCTTAAATTTGGAAATAGGGTCTCTTAAGCCAGCACGGGTGACTTCGAACCTGTACAATCCTTCTGTCTCTGCCTCCCAAGTGCAGGGATTACAAGCGTGCGCCACCACGCCTGGCTCAGTATTCTCTTTTAAAAGTATAATTTGTTACTGTAAGCTAGATATTGGACCTCAGTGGATAGAACATTGTATGAAAATCAAAGCATGAAACGGATTGAGTTATCTCTTACTATCCACAGAAGTAGACCTTCACTGAAAGTTGCTTCTTTATTTCCTCAGAAAGGATGCTTGGGTTCATAGAATTATACTACAAGAGCAAATTCTGGGAATTTAATCAGTCTAGGCTCTGCCACATGTGCAAATATCTGGGAAGTGGGATTAGTGATACCTAATTCATTGGCATATTATGAAGATTAAATGAGATGCAATATGAAAATTGTTGGCACAGTAGAACCAAGAAAGTGCACAAGAAATTCTCACAATTATTAACATAATTTTCCTGAATTAATTTCTTAGCAAACATAATATTTGTTGACACTTTCCAAAGTTCCTTTGCCCTCTTAAATATATAACTGTGTCTTTTTTTTTTTTTTTTTTTTGTAGTTCTGGGATTCCTGGAAGCCCTTCTACCTCCGGGCTACACTCCCAGACCTATTTTTATATACTTTTTATTTTGGAAACAGGATCTCTTAAGCCAGCAAGACTGGCTTCAAACCAGCCCGATCCTCCTGTCTCTGCCTCCCAAGTGTGGGGATTACAAGCGTGCACCACCACACCCGGCCTATAACTGTGTCTTCAGTGTCCTCGGTATGTACAAATTGATGTCTTGTTCCATAGTTTCAAAAGGTGGAAATCATATCTAACCACCACTGTATCTAAGTGCCCTATCACATGTTGGATGAGCAAAGGCTGACTTTTCACTCAAGCACTGACTTCTGATGGTGAAAGCCATTCTCCATCCTTATGCTTTCTTTGCCTCTGAAGCCAATACCTTGACTCACAATGAACTACTTCAGAGTTGACCAGTGAAAGCAAAATGGCTTGTGTATAGCTACTATTTCCCAGAAGCCTCTTTTCCATAATAGTTTATATTTTTTTAAGGCTCTTGCCATTCTTACCTGGCTTAACACCTGCAGCCCAGGAAGTAGATGATCTCATGCAACACAATCCATCTTCCATGTGGTGGTCAGCAAATTGTTTTTAATTTTTTTTAAATGTGATGTGCCCCCCTTTATTATTTTATTTTAATATGAAACTGTTGTTGCACCTAATCATACAACATAATAAAATCCAGTGTGATGGGGCATATATGCACACCACACTTCATGAGCCTCCCTCTGGATCTCACTGCACTGATAATGAAATTCTTCTTATTTGGAATTCACAGAGTTACTTTTCTGATAACATACATTTAAAATTCCCTTTCTACTATTCAAGTAATGTCTCCCTGGCTAACTCCTGTAACGAATAACTTGATATTTCACCACTCTCCTCCTCTCATTCTTTGTGCAAACACACTCAGGTGTCCAAGTACCTTCCCATGTACCCGCTTCCTCCTTGTCTTTTCATTCTGCCCCATCTCCTTTTTCTTCCTTTTTAATTTGTTCATCAGTGAATCCAAATGATCTCTTCAGAATCAGCTCAAATGTTACATCACTGTGGTCCTTTTCTGGTTCTTGAATCTTCATACCTGCCCTAGTTTTATTATTTTTAATGTTTTTCTCTATTCTTATAATATCTTATGCCTGTTTTATAGTAGTTTTAATCTATTTGCTTTATTTATTGAACAAAAGATGATAATTTTTTGACAAAAAATGATGCTCATTATGTGTCAGGGATCATTCCAAGCACTTTACTAATATTGCCTTGTTTAATTATCCAGACAGCCTTACCAGGTAGGTATTTAATCCTATGATGCTTCTACACAGGACAAAATCTGTCACTGTGATCACATGGTACAGCTACTTAGTAAAAGAAAGGGACACTTTTCAAATTGAGCAGTGACTACCCAGCCTCACCTCCCAATGTCTATGTTACATTCTTAACCAGTATGCTAAATATCCCTTATTAATTTAATAAATGCCCCCAGTGTTGTAAGGACTCCTTCTAGTTCTTATTTTGGCTTGTGTTTCTTGTATCAAATGCATGTTTGGCATACATAGGTGCTGGATAAATATTTGTAGTTGAATAAACTTGTAGTTCAGAGCCAGCCATAGGGACGCATGCTGTAATCCCTGCATTTGGTAGGCAGAGACAGGAGGATCGCGCAGGTTTGAAGCCAGCCCCACTGGCTTAAAAAACCCTGTTTCCAAATAAAAATATAAAAATAGGTCTGGGAGTGAAGCCCGGTTATAGAAGGGCTTCCAGGAACCCCAGTACCAAAAACAAACAAACGAACAAACAAAAAAATGAACAAACAAAAAACAAAAAAAGCTTGTAGTTCAGCACTGTCCTACTGTCCTTCAACCATTCTCATGGCTTTCATATTCTCTAGATGATTGTTTCCAGGAACACAAGTCACAAATTTGCTTTGTGGAGTGCTGGATTTCCGAGCATTTTCTCAAAATGACTCCCCAGACTCTTCTTACCTAATCTTACAGTCTTCACTTCTTTTCTTGGGACATAGAAAGCAAAGGCTTTGCCTTGTCTTCAACATTCATTGTTCTTGGTAGAACAAAGACTATAATTTTGGGGTAAAACAAACTTGTGTCAAAGCACCAATTTTACCAAGAACAGAAAGTGTTGGCACCATTTTGAACATCATTGCAAAGAAGTTGTTCAAATGAACATGGCATTTCAGGGTTTGCCCCTTTACTTGTGTGTGTGTGTGTGTGTGTGTGTGTGTGTGTGTGTGTATGTGTGTGGTACTGGGGGTGGAACCCCGGGGGTTTCTATCTCTGGGCTATACTGCCAGACCTATTTTATACTTTATTTGGAAACAGGGTGTCATTAAATTGCTGAGAGCCTCACTAAGTAGTTGAGGCTGGTTTAGAACCTGCGCGATCCTCCTGTCTCAGCCTCCCAAGCTCGAGGATTACAAGTGTGCATCACCACGCACGGCCTGCCCTTTTACTCTGAAGGCCCAAAATATCACACTTTTTGCTTCATCAATCCCAAAGAGTATAATGAACCCAAATAAACTTAACATCCGACAGAGGGGACATGGAAAGGCTTAAGATCAACAGCTTTATAGTTAGATTTTAGTTGTTACTACTAACCGATTGGGTGAACTTGAACACAGATTTTATCCCTGTACCTCAGTTTTATCTCCACAAAAGCATGGACAGTGCATCTTTCTTACAAAGCTGTTTAATTCCAGGTGTGGGGTACATGCTTGTAATCCCAGTACTAGGGAGGCTGAGACTGGAAGATCGCTGGTTTGAGGATAGCCTCAGCAGCCTATAGTGGAGATGGAACCCAGGGGCATTCTACCTCTGAGCTACACCCCCTGCCCTATTTTATATTATTTATTTTGAAACCGGGTCTCCCTGAATTGCAGAGAGCCTCACTAAGTAGCTGAGGCTGTCCGCTAATCGCGATCCTCCAGTCTCAGCCTCCCGAATGCTGGGATTACAAGCGTGTGCCACCACGCCCGGCTTTGTATCTTTTCCTTACATCTTCCTGGCATATAGTAAACTCCCAAAGGATAATGAGATGTTAAAGGAACTAGAAGTGTCAGATGGATAGAAACTCGTTAGCATGATGAAGTAACAACTCTTTGTATTAGCATGATGAAGACATGCTACCATACTGTCAAATTCTATGAAAACTTGAATATCAATCAGTAATGACTTGGTGGATGGCATGAAAACCATTCAGTCCAGAGGAGGAGGGTTACCAAGGAAAGCTTTATTATTTATTCTGTCAGTCATTTATTAAATAAATGTTAATTATGCAAATATTATAAGCCAAACACTGCTGGGCGCTAAGTGTATATTAGCTAAAAAGACAGTATAGTCCCAATCCTCAATTCATTCATAAACCATTGGAAGTTATAGACAATAAACAAATAAGAAATAACTCTCTATAGAACAGTATATTTTAAAATGCTAGAAATAAAATTAATGGGGTATATTGATGAAGAATAACTGGGAACATGTTAGTGTATTAGCTTGCTTTTCCAAAAGTATATATTGAGATTAAGTTTTGTGTCAATGGCATTTATTAGAAAACACTCCCAGGAAAAAGTTGTAGGTGTATGGAAGACACTGAGAAAGAAATGGAAACAAATAAGAATTTAAGATCAAGCAAAGACCCCCATAGAGCACCTTTAAGCCAGTCAGTCCCCTATTAGAGTCTATGAGGAAGTTCAGCTAACATTCAGATTTGGCTCCATCATGAAGGAGGGAGCTAGAGTTATTTATACTCCTCATCCATTAGTTATTGGTTATGGCTGCACTCCAGGGAATGTGAGAATGTAAAACCACAGGCATTTCCCGCTTTCCACATCCTATCAAAGATATTCCAGCATCCTGAAAATCAGCATCCCACAAAGAAACAAACAGGGCCATTGGGAATGGCAGCACACCAGGAGTTCATGTTCACAAAGATAAAAGGGTGACCCAAGGCGATGTGGGAACAGTAATGACAATATCCATTATAATGATGGTGTCTGATGAGATGACATTAAAATTATGACCCCAGAGATGAGAAGAGGGGATGGAGTTTTTCAGGAGAAAGAACTATTTGTGGAAAGCCACTGAGATAGGTAAGAGTATAGTGTGCTTAAAAAATTGAATCATAGTGAATGAAAATGAAAATATGAAAAGATACACTATTCTGGGTCCAGAAATTTGTAAGCCATGTAAAGGAATCCATATTTATTCTAAATACAATAAGTTGTTACTGGACAGTTTCAAGCTTTGGAGTGACATTATCAGATTATGTTTGTAGAAAAAATCACTGGAGCAAGAATGTATAATGTAGCTTGGAGATGTCAGTAGAGTAGAAACAGAGCTCCTATTGTGTAGTGTACGGCTGTCCTCTAGGTGCGAGGTGGTAAAGCATTGAATAACAGGAGTGGTGAAAATGGAGAGAGCTGGAAAGGAATAGCATATTTAGTGGAAGCAAAGCCAATAGGAATTGCTGTGGGGCAGAGAATGGAAAGAGTTGAATATAATGCTTGTATTCCTGATTATTATTACGGGAAAATGAAGTGGCCATTTACTAAGACTGGAAAGAATAAAAATCAGTAAGACAAGACAGATCCAGATCATGCTAACATGAATAAATAACCACCAGGCTACTTTCCAATGATGTATTTAATCTGGAATTTTTGGTTATGTTCATGATGAAGGAATATACAGATGATCCCTGGATTAGGATAGTTTGACTTCCAGTTTTCAACTGTACCATGCAATGGTGTGAAAGTCAGGTGCATTCAGTAGAAACCATACTTTGAGTTTTGAATTGTTACCTTTACCTGAACTAGCAAGTTGTGTATGATATTTTCTCATGATACCTGGCAGGGGCATCGGCCATAGGTCTCAATCAAACAGATGCTGCAGCAACCAACTTGCATTGCCAGTGTTTTGCGGATACTGTGCTTCATGAGTTTGTACAACAGTCACCTGTGCTCCTGGTTCATTAAATGCATTTTTCACTCAAATTATTTTTAATTTATAGTAGGTTTATCTGGCATAAACTCATCTCAAGTCAAGGAGTATCTGTAATTGAATTGGTTTAAAAGAAGACGGCGGCTTTAACATTTGAGAGATTCACTTTTGATGTATATTCAAATATGTTCTTTAAAGGACACTAATGAAATCATCCTAATACTCTATGTGGTATGTAAACAGATTCATATTAGATGTAATGTTCAAGAAACAATTTCAGAAAATAATCTTTTTCTACTTTTCTCTCAGCCAAGGGTCCTTTTTCAGTTTCCTCTTTTCATACAACATCCATTGCTTCTCTATTTAAAGTGATGCCTTGATTCAAAGCCAGACTCCTTTCGGTGTTTTCACTGAAGCTTTTTCACACAAGTCCTTTCTTCCCTGTTTGATATTATAATCAGTTCTTCTATAGAAATAGAGTAGTCCCTGCAAAAATAGGATCAGACAATAGAAGATACCATGAACTCCAAAGCTGGCAGGTAAATTCTTGAATTGTTGTGGGAGTGGGATGGAACTCTGCCAGTGCAATGCTGCTGATGTAAATGGCTGCATGAGAACTCAATCCTTGTCATCCTCTTGTGTCCCATGACTTATTTTTTTAAAGCATTTGAGTCCAGTATTGTATGAAAGTAGAGAAGGTTAGCATTTGGGTCTAGAGTTGAAGCAGCAGGTATCCTTGGATATGGTGGTAACTTCCTCCAAAACTCTGACAAATATTCATTCCCCTTGGATAGAAATAGAAGAGAGAGAGAGAGAGAGAGAGAGAGAGAGAGAGAGAGAGAGAGAGGAAGAAGAAGAAGAAGAAGAAGAAGAAGAAGAAGAAGAAGAAGAAGAGGAGGGGGAGGGGGAGGGGGGAGGGGAGGGGAGAGGAGAGGAGGAGTGAGTGTGTGGTGTATGTGGTACTTGGCATTGAACCCAGAGGCATTCTGCCTTTGAGCTATATCCCCAGCCCATTTTTTTATAATTTTTTTATTTTAAGACAGACTCACTAAGTGGCAGAGGGTCCTGCTTGGTTTCTGAGTCTGACTTCAAACCTGTGATCCTCCTGTCATAGTCTCCAGAAGAGATTTTGTCTTTGTCTTTGTTTTGTTTTGTCAGAAAGAACAAAGGCAGCTAACGCCCAGAATGTCATACATGAGAAGTTGTGAATAAGTAAGGCTAAACTCTGGACAAACCGGGTGCCTTCCTTGTTTACATGTTTGTCTTCTTTACCCAAGTGTAGGCACGTTAGAGAAGGGACGGCTGCTCACATGAGGCCTACAATGTAGTAGGAGCAGAAGATGGAGTTTTTGAGATAAAATGAGTTCCTACATCAAGACTAGTTTTTAAAGGCAGGAGATAAGGTAGGGGTGGGGTAGGAAAGAGAGTGAAAACCAGATCAGAGCTGGGATTAAATGGTGTGAAATTCTGACATTGTGAAAAATCACAAGGGAAGAAATAGTTCATGTCTGTGACTAGGCTCGAACCTAGGCACAGACCCTGCATTTGACCATATGAACTAAGCCAATAGTCTTATTGCTTGAGTCATTAAGTCTGCTGTAAGTCAATCACGGATGTGATACTAATTGTTTTATTGAAGCAGGAGTGGAAAAGTGGATAATGTTTCAGGTTTGGGAATCTGACAGTCCTGGGTTTCGATCCCAGCTTCCCAGCTTAACCAAAAATGATGAGTTACTTAAAAGGATGGTTACTTAAACTCTGCACTATAATTAACCATCTGTAAAATAAGAACAACAATAGTACCTCCCTCAGAGGTGGTTAGATATTGCTATTTATGTGAAGCAGCACAGTGCCTGAAACATTAGTGGCCACTCAATAAATGTTAGCTATTAATTCTTGTCATTATCAGCAGCATTACTATTTCAGTGTTGAATCTGAAATGTCTACTAGGATTTAAAAAAGTGTCTAGGGCTTTCTAAACTGTGCTATGTAAGACAATGTATTTTGAAAGCACACTGAAAACTCAATGGCTTTATGCAAATGTAAGAATGTTTATTAATGTGGGCCTGATAGGCTAAAAGCATTCCAATCCAGGTAAAGAAGGAACTGCTTTGAGCTTCCAAATAAAGAAAGACAGGCAAAATTGGCAAGAAACAATCTCAGCATGACTGATATTTTTCATTGCTCAGGAAATTCCAAAAGAGATTGAGCTTCATGGACACAAAAACACTTTCAAATACACAATGAATTAACAGTATGAGAAAAACAAATGCACCTTGAGTTATTACAGACTTATTGTCTTAAAGGGAAACATGTTAGTTTCTTAATTAACCTTAGGTAATCATTTATATATTTCCCCTCTAGAAAATGTTCTATATTTCTAGATATTATATGAAGAGCTGATTAAGAGGGTCTCCAGTTAAAGGAAAAAAGCATAAGCATACATTATCTTGATTTCCAAATATATTCTAAGGAGAGTCTATATTTTCTTCAATCCTGCAGCATCTGTTTCAGGAATTATTCATTTAGTCAATAAATACTTATTAAGTACCTATTATATGACTAGGTAATATCAGAGTATTATGAAAAGCACTCAAGACTGATGTTTATTTACTCCACATTTATCAGCAAAGCTTTTTGTCACAGATCTTCCCAGATTCACATATGATTGTCAAAAAGTCATCCAGCGTAACTTTACCTAAATATATTCATAGGTGGTACGGGGCTAGAATTCTTATCCCTCCTATGTCATATTAGCTCTGATCCTAAAATTAAGAGACAGGTAAGAATGCATTTTGAAAAGTTAGATTTATTTTTGAAGAGTTATCTTGTTACAGGATTTAAGAAAATTAAACATTTGATTCTGTGGACAAACTCATCAAAGCAGCTGAGAAAGTCCAAGTGGTACAGGGAAATTTGGCAATGGTTAAAAAGTAAAAAGAAGTTTGCTAGTATAAAAAGCTTCCCCGCATCATCATTTACTGTTTCACTGTCTCTTGATCTTCTGTTTTAGAGGATAGGTTCTCAATATATAAGTTAGTACAAAATTACCAAAGGGCAGGTGAAAACTCACAGCAATAATAGGGATTCTGATTCCTTTGGGCTGTTGTGAAGTCTAAGAAATTGCTCCATTTATTGATCAATCAAATTTTTTTAACCTACATTGTATGTTCAACACTTCCCCAAATACTGGGGGATGAACCAATGACCAAAACAAATCTCTTGTGTTCAAAGAATTTAAATTCTATATAAAATATTAAACAAGTAAATATATAACCATATATTGAATAGCACATTCTATAACCAGAACAGGAGCATCCAAAGCATCCTCTCTGCCACCATCCCAATCTGTCATCATCCTTTACCTGTTCAACTGAAGCAGGATCATAGCCTGTCTCACTGTCTCACTGTGTCCCAAGAAAAATTAATTATCTACTCACCTTTTAGGTGAACTTTAAAACATTTATCAGTTTGCCACATACATCCTCTTACCCAAAACCTCCCAGTGGCTCTCCTTTGTATTAGGGATTAAATTCAGATTCCTTCAGTAGCATGTTGTTTAAGGCCCCTGCAAAATATGTTCCATATCTCTTCTCTATTCAGAAAGCCTCCTTGGTCATCTCTCTGTCCTTGTGATATGCTAAGTTTATTAAAACTGTAGGGATTTTGTACTTTATGTATTGTTTTTATACAACACTTTCTCTGGCTATCTGATTGTCTTTGTCACTGTCCAGGTAGTACACTGTATGCCACTTCCATAGATAGTTTCTGACCCTACTTCTAAGGCACTTGCCTGACACAGCTCTGTATTTTATTACTCTTATTTTCTTCTAAATATCACTTACTGTTCTTATGATCTAGCCAGCAGTGTGGTTACTGCCACTATAATGGGGGCTGCATGTGGGCAGTGACTACTTTGATACATTCAATGTTCTGTTTTCAGTGTCTCAATAAGCACATGTACACTGAAGAAATGTACGAAGCACCCTGGTCATCAACATCTCTCATAGCAGCTTCTCATTCTTAACATCAGCAACTTTGTCTACATCACCTTTAAATACTAGTATTTAACCCAGTACTGTGTATGTGGCAGATGCTCAAGAGAATTCCCTTTAACAAATAACACCCAAAGTAAACATTGCTCTCATAATTTAGATACATAATGCCCTCTGAAAGAGCTCATGTATTCATTTTCAGGATTAATGTAATCAAATCAAGGGGATTGTGATCTCATCAGGGGGTAAATCCATTGTGATAGATTTACTGGGTGTTATCCTAGGCAGGTGGGGTGTGGCTAGAGGATGTAAGTCACTGGCAGTGTGGCCTTGGGGACCATTCTTGTGTCTTTGAGTCCTTTTGCTTGCTGTCTCTTTGCTTCTGGCCTCTACTCTATGATGTGAGAGCTGATCCCTTACTCTTTGGCTCTGCCTCCCGCCTCCATGCTCTGAGCTCCTTAGATGTAGCCTGGAGTAACATGGACTGAAGACCTGAAATCTCCAGAACTGTGAGCAAATAACCCTCCCTTGTCTCAAATGCTGACAGAAATGCTTCAGTTGAGCTTCTGGAACAAAATCCTTGAAAATATATATATATATATATATATATATATATATATATATATATATATAGTTTTTTTTCTATTTGAGAGGAAAATATTCTAAGGGCTAAAGAAATTTAAAAGACTTGCTGAAGGAGGGTCAAAAACAAAGAAAGAAAAAAAGAGGAAAAAACGAGAAAGGCAGATCATCCCAGAGGATGGAGGAGGGAGGGAAGAGTCAAAGATTAACTGTCAGGTGAGGCAGATGCTGAGGAGGAGCTGAACATTGACAAATGGATTTCGTCTGAAAAGAGATTTTTATAACTTTGAAGAGAACAGATTTCAGAGGAGAGTTAAGAAGAAAAGGGGTAATGAGAAAATATAGAGGATGGGGAAAGAGAGATATTTTTAGGAAAGCAGGCAGAACTATTTCAAATTCAGATATCACAACCTAGAATTGAGGGTGGGATTTAAACTTCTTTGAGCAAAGATGAGGTCAGTACTAGTGAATGAAGAGAGAGTCAAAGACAAAGCTTGCACTTGGAAGTGTGGGTTCTGAGGCAATGAGAAGGGATGGGGTCATGGCTAGGGCTTCTTCTCCCTTCTAAAGAAAGAGTTCCTTTAGGACAGACTTTGGTTAAGAAAGTTACTAACATGTATGGAGAGGGAATAGGGAGGAGTAGGGTGGGATATGAAAAAAAGGACACTAAGAGCCCTGCACATGTAGGTTTGTATTACTTTAAATTTCACTATGATATATGATTACAATACACCATTAAAAGTTTGTATATAGCCGGGCGTGGGGGCACACATTTGTAATCCCCATGCTTGGGAGGCAGAGACAGGAGGATTGCACAGGTTTGAAGCCAGCCTCGCTTAAGAGACCCTGTTTCCAAAAATAAAAAAGTATAAAATAGGTCTGGGAGTGTAGCGCAGAGGTAGAAGGGTTTCCAAGAACACCAGTACCACCAAAAAAAAAAAATTTTGTATATATGCATATGAAAACTTTATATATGCATATATATACTTATTTGGTATGCTTATTATATAGTATGTTTATTTTATATAGTATATATAGTATATATAGTATATATAGTATATATAGTATATATAGTATGTATAGTATATAAAGTATGAAAGTGAAAATAAATATAATATATAGGGTATATATATTATATAAATAAAAATAGAGGCATAGCCGGGCATGGTAGCACATGCTTGTAATCCCTGTGCTTGGGAGGCAGAAACAGGTGGATCGCACAAGTTTGAAGCCAGCGTCGCTGGCTTAAAAGACCCTGTTTCCAAATAAAAATATAAAAAAATAGGTATGGGAGAGTAGCCCAGAGGTAGAAGGGTTTTCAGGAACTCCAGTACCACCAAAAAAATAAAAAATAAAAAATAAAATAATAGAGGCATAGGATAAGGGGAGAACAGAAACTGATCACTAGAAGAAACAAGGCAAGTGTGAAAGAGAAAAGTGATTATGCACTTTTAAGAAAAACCTCATTTTTATTTTTATTACCAATTTTACCCTTTTCTAAATATATAACCTTGGGCAACTCATTTTTCTGCTCTTTGGCTTAATTTCTTCTGTGAATGAGATGAGGGTTATCATTTGTGAAGGCTGAAAGAATAATGTGTACTAAGCATTTAGTATAAGTCAGAGGAGAATATAAAAATATTAATAAGGAAGAATAAGGAAAGGTCTGAAATAGGGTTTTATATTTTTAAGACTTGATGCATTTTTACTTGTTGATTAAAAATAAATTTAAGAAAACAATGTGAATCAGTTGGAAAGTGATTTTAAATGTGCAACCTTTTCTTTTCTGCTATGATTGTGGGCATGGAGTTTGGTGGTGTGACCCGGGAGATTGTATTTGCACAACCAACAGTGCAGGAGAAGCTCTTGTAAGAGATTTATGAGTCACACTGAGAAGAGCCTTGCAGAATGGACTGTGATGGATGGGGCTGCATAATATGGTGCCAGCACTGTCCATCTGCAGTGGCATTGATACAATAACCACATTAGACCCTCTACAGCAAGGATCTCAAAACAAGGCACTTGGTAAATACCTGCAAACAAGGTTCAACTGAATATGGATATATATCCCATTTCTATCCATTTCAAAAAGATTTCCATAGTCCCTAAAGAAAAAAACCCATACTCAGTAATCAGTAGTTCCCCATGTCCTTTTTTTCCCTTACCCAATATAGAGTATCTCTATACATTGACCTATCCTACATATTTCTCATGAAGGGAAACACACAAAATGCACCTTTGATTGTCTAGTTTCTTTTGCTTAGCATAGTATTTCTCAGGTTTATCAATACTGAAGCATTTCATTACTTTAACCATTCTTTTCTATGCCTGAATAATGTTCCATTGTATGTATCTACTACAACTTCTTATTCATTCATTTGTGGATGAATGTGGGGCTGATTCTGTCATTTGGCTATTGGATGTAGTGCTGCCATGAACATGTTTGCAGAAACCCTTCAAGCATCTTTATGCACCAGCTAGGAATTTCTAACTTAACACATCTAGATTAGACCTAGGTGATTTTAGTAGAGGGCAAGTATAGAGAATCTCTATTTAAGGAATTCAGAAAAAGGTTTGAATTGCTATGTAATGTTAGCACTCTAGCAAAAAAATTCACTTTGTGGGACTGCTGGGACATCCCTTCTATGGGGCTTGGTGCACAAGTGGAAAGCAGTAATGTAGGCCTGCTAGGTGAATCAAGAGCAGTGATTCCAGAACAGGTGGACACTAACAACTGGAGTAAGTGAATTAGCTCTGCTCTGCGTCGAATGCAGCCATAGCACATGAAACCATAAATAAGCCACTGAAACATTCTACTTTCCTCCTCCCAGAAGATTGCATTCTAGCTGTGCCTCAAAAGAGAGGCAGGGGGTAACACGTTTTGTGCCTGTGACTGCATAATGCAGTTGAATGGGCTCAAAATGAGCCCCCTGGACCCCTCACAGTGATCTAAGGAGTGCCTGGATGTGTCAAGGCTGCGTGTGAATTATGTCCAGGGTAAAAAGAAAAATAATTGTACCAACAATTACTTTAATGAAAGGAATACTCGGTGTCAGGCCTACATGTTATCTTCATTGATGTCTCTGGAAAGGTACGAACATGTCTTTTGACATGGGGCTTTGTACTTCTGTAAAAGCTTACTTCTGAGAAGTTCAAAGTGACTGTCTCAGAGTCCCTTTCAACCCCTTTGTGGGATGGATGGATAGCAAGTGTTATTCTCATCTCATAATGATAGGAGGGTAGAAATGGAGAGAGGTTAAATGTGTGCTCAATACTTGTCTTTCAGACTTTCAGGATGAGCTCCGAAGCTCCCTGCTTTCAGATTCCTCACAGTATGCCTGGTCCCCTCTCTGCCCTTTCATTACAAGGTTAGCATAGAATGGCTACTGCAAAATAGAAGATATGCCAGCAAAATAGAAAATACTGCAACAGAAATAGAAAAAAAATCGAAAAAAATAGAAAATACTGCAAAATCGAAGATACGCCAGCAGCAGAAGATGGGGATTTTGATCTTCAGCTGCCTGAGCAGAGTCCTCTCTGTCAGAGTCGCAGTGGCATGATTGTTGATTTGCGACATGGGGAAGATTGTCACCTTCCTTTCATTGTTATCATTATTTGTTAGGAATCACACAGTGATGGTGACACTGCAGATCTCCCATCAGGTCCTCGGGTTACAGTAACGTGAGATGGGTCACTTTCTTGTCACAATAGAGGTTCCTAAAAAGCAACTTCAAGCATATAAGTGAATTGAATGATAACTGGAGTATGATGCTTTTCGGTACCAGATAAGTATTTCTTTTCTCCTAGGACAAATTTTTAATAATACTGTTGATTGCAGTTTAGTTGTTAAGCCACTTACTCTTAAGCCTCAGTATCACATCAGGGCCACTGAGCTCTTAGTGTGGGCCAATGCACATTGGGATCAGAAGCACTGTGTGTATAATTTTTGGAGTTTTATCCATTCATTTATACATTCTACATTAAATTATGTAATTATAAATGAAGAAAATAAACTTTAGCTCATAGCAAAGTAATATATATATATATATATATATATATATATATATGTTAAACTCCTCCTCTAATATTATTTCCATTATAATACCACATTCTATTCATCATAGCTGGTTAATCCCAGTACTTGGGAGGCTGAGACAGATTAATGATCAGCACAGTAATTTAGCAAGACGCTGCTCCAAAATAAAATACGGCTGGGAGTTTAACTTAGAAATAGGATACCCTTGAGTATGATCTATAGCACCACAAAAAGTCTGTTTGTCTACACTAATGTTGTATTTCATTTCTATTTGTAGCACTGTATTATATGTCCATATTATCATTCATTAATCACACTGAGTGCTAGACACTCAATTTAAAGTTACTTATTCTAAAGTTAAAAAAAAAAGCCCTCAAGAACATTTCAAAATAGAGGATACATTTGTAGAAAAGAATTCTAGAAAAGTGGATGGTACATTTTATAAATAAATATTTGAATATTTTAAGTATGTTTACTTATATCAAGTTATGTGGATATAACAAGTATTTTAATACATGTAATATATCATATTTTGATACATTCTATAACTATATTGCCCTTTTCCCCTCAGACTATTAAAAAAATCCTCCCAAGCCCTAGATTTAAGTACTTACTGGATTGTAATCTAAGAAAATTGCTGACCACTGATATTTTTCAGTCAAACAATTCATTCTGAATCATATCTCAATTAAATATTCCATTCCAAAAGATTGCAGTCAACAGCATAAATATTTGTTTTTGTCTATAATCTATAAGAATATAACTGCTAAAAGTCATAAAGACAAGGTCTATTTTTATCTATTTATTTACTTTTCCTTTTTTAAAAATAATTATTTTTATATTATACTTATATATCTTAATGGAGTACAAGTTGGTAGAAGCATACATGTACACATCCCTCATTTAGCCCTTTCCCAATTCAAACTCCATTCCTTCACCCTCCCTCCTCATGTTTGGCTTACTGATTGATATGTTTGTGAATGTACATCATATATATTAGGGAATTTTTCTCTTCTTCCTTCCTATGCCTTTCAGTTAGATCACCTTATTTGCTCATCTATGGTTTTCCCTCTCTTGTCTAGAGTTCCTCCTATGACTCTCTCTCCCTAGCTTCCACACTTTACAGAGAGCATCTGGTTTTTTACTTTTTGTGACTAATCTCACTTTGCGTAACGTTCTCCAGTTCTGTCCATTGCCCTGCAAATGACATAATTTTGTTCTTTAAGACTGAGTAAAATTCCTTTGCGTACATATCCCATAGTTTCATAACCCATTCATCTGTTGATGGACATCTTGACTTGTTCCATAGTTTAGCAATTGTGAATTGTGTGGCTTTGAACATAGATTTGCATGTATTAGTTTGATAGTTTAGTTTCCATTCTTTGGGGTAGATACCCGGAAGTGGTATTACTGGATCATACAGTAGGTTTGTTTCCATGCTTCTGAGGATTCCACATTCTGTTTTCCAATGGTTGCACTATTTTACATTTCCATCAACAATGTATTACAGTTTTTACATCTCCACATCCTTCACAGCACTTGTTTGTGTTGTGAGTAAGTTTCATTCTAATTGGAGTTAGTATAAACTATCGTTGTTACTACAGTAGAAAAGTTAGATATCGTATCCCATATTTATTCTGGAAAACCAGAGGTCAATTCAGCACTATGGTATGTTTCTGCTTCATGAGGTAGACCTTTTTTTGTAGTGACTAGCACTTACTGGAAGGAGGAACTATTCACTAGGGCAGAATATCCACTGCCACTAATGCAGAACTGCACTATAACTGTAGGAAAGAAGATTTTTACTTTGCAGAACTTTTTTGTGTGTGATACAAGGGATGGAACCCAGGAGCATTCTACCTCTGAGCTACGCCCCCAGCCCTATTTTTTATTTTTATTTTGAAACAGAGTCTCTCTGATTTGCAAAGGGCCTCATTAAGTAGCTGAGGCTGTCTGCAAACCATGATTCTCCAGTCTCAGCCTCCCAAATGCTGGGATTACAAGTGTGTGCCATACGTGTAATGCTCAGCTGCAGAACATTTCAAGTCCTTTTTTGCTTGTTATTTTTATTATGATTGGCAGAAATTTTGCACATATATTTCAGCAAGAATGTAAGTATCTAGGTTCTTTTATGTCTACCTGTGGTCTTGTAAAGAATTCTTCCTGGAAAATAAATGTGAGAAAGAAATAGTACAGTTCACAGTTCTCTTTGCACTTTTAGAGAATGTACTGCTCAGATAATATCTCTTCTCAAAAGCCCAAAGGGATATCAAGAAACTACCACTGAACCCTTCCTTATTAAGAATACACAGAAATAAGTTTAGCCACAAGATGGTTCTCAGAGTAATTAGGAAGCCGTTATTCTTGGATAGAATAATTAAACAGCTGAATATTTGGAGGGAAAATAATCTTTCACATAAAACATTGCACAAACTTTAACATAACCAACGTTATTTATAAATTTAGTTTTTTATTACAACCAATATTTTGGAGTTCCATGGTGACTTGAAGAGTGATAAAATTTAAGTAAAATATTTCTTCACCTTCCATATAAATAACTTCAGATAATATATCATGATATGATATTTAACTCAAAGAAGAACTCAATGTTTGGAAGGATCTTTGGGCCAAAGGAAAACTATTAATCACTTGAAAAGAGCTGTTACCCTCTTTCCTCTCTCTCTCTCTCTCTCTCTCTCTCTCTCTCTCTCTCTCTCTCTCTCTCTCTTTCTTTCTTTCTTTCTTTCTTTCTTTCTTTCTTTCTTTCTTTCTTTCTTTCTTTCTTTCTTTCTTTCTTTCTTCCCAGTACTGGGGATGGAACCCAGGGGCATTCTACCTCTGAGAAACACCCCAGTCCCATTTTTTATTCTTTATTTTGAAACAGGGTCTCACTGAGTTGCAAAGGGCCTCACTAAGCAGTAGCTGAAGCTGTCCAGGAACTGCAATTCTCCAATCTCAGCCTCCCAAATGCTGGGGTTACACGCGTGTGGCACCACGCCCAGTGAGCTTCTACCTATGTCATCTTTCATCATCAGGAGTGAGGATACAGAGGGGAGGATCTCAGGGTACCTGTAGTTACTGTGACTAAGTTTAAGAGATCAGCTACTATTGCTCTCTAGAACTGTCTTCGGTGGTGGGAAACACCATGGCTTATAACTTTGAACATTTAATTTTGTTTCAGTTCATGTTGCAATTCAACTTCTGTAAAATGGTTGAAAATGATAAGGTTGCTAGGAAGGTTGTTACTGGTTATGAGGGTTCTTGACGCTGTTTTTAAAATATAAGAAGCCAAATAAATACTATTATTGTCATCCTTATCTTTTGGATACAACTCTGGGGCCCTGGTGGTTAGTTACTTGTCTCCAATCCCTATGCCTTGACAATTCTTTACTGATTAGCAGAGAATGAGACCGGGGTAAAGGAAAAGGAAGAATTGCACTAGGAAGTTGGCTTGAGACATGATATGCATGATTTCATGTAATCTTCTCACCGGTTTCACAAGGTTAAATAAAATAATGCCTAAAGTGCTTGTTATTGCCAAAGTTCACAAAGTTAGGGGATGAAACAAGTATCTGACACTTGGTGTGGCTCCAACATTAGGAGAGAGGATTTATACTTTTGTATAAAACATTAGCTACCAACCTACTACAATCCCCAGTTGCCTTACTAATGTAAAATGAAAGGGACTGCTATTTTCAACTTCAGTATTACCATTTAAAAATTGAAATCTTTTTTCCTTGAATGTTTTGTTATTAATACCTGCCTTTGATTGTTCTCTTTGTATGTATGTATGTATGTATATGCATGTATGTATCAACCTATCTGTATATGTTTTTCATGAGGGAGGGGTACCCAGTCTAATAGTATAATTGGCTCCTAAGGACTAAAAATTCCAGTCTTTTTTTTTTTTGTGAATTTGGCTGTATGTATAAGATATTACATAATCCAGTCATTTGCACTTTATATAAAAGAAAATATATTTATTTTTCAAATTGAAAATAAGTTTTGTCTAAAAGATTATTCACTATTCTTTTTTAGAGAATGTACATGGTACTTATTACATTTTTCACTAATTGATATCGTGTGTTGGCACCACCAGGAGATATAATAATAAAAGCATTGGTTTTGAAATTAGTAAACCCACAGTTTATATCATACTCAAATATTTAATGGATATATAACAGAGGAAGTAGTTTAAAATATTGAGTCTTAGTTTTCTACATGAATTTTTAACAAATATAGTATCTATATCATAGAATAGTTTTTAGAACATAAGTTCAGCACTTACACTGGGCCTGGCCCACTTTATTCAAATGGTATGAGGCACCAAGGACTCCATTTCTATAACAGGGCTCAATTTATATCTATCATCAGAGTAAATGAATCCCAGTATGTCTATTGGATACATAGCCACTGCTATAATGGACATAAATTCACAAACACACTTCACCATACATTGACCTGGCTGAAAACAACATGCAGTATTGGAAACTGCCCAGTTGTCCAAGCTGTGGTCAGTCGTGGCCTTCTTTGGAGAGTAACTGTATCCACAAAATGCAGACCTGATTATGGCTGCCCCCCCCTTCAAATGGGGCATGTGGTTCCAGGGACCACAGCCCTCACCACTCAGAAGGTTCTGAGTGCCCACTCCTTCATACACACTACCTGCCTCCTGCAGGTGTTTGAGTGTTTGACCTGCCTTAGAACTCATGTGTCTCTTCTTTTTGTGTGTTCTGGATATTGGGATAGATTTTTAGAGAATAATATCAGAATCATGCCTCTGTTCCTGAAGTCCACTGATCTTCCTTTCCAATATTGTTTAACCCTTTATTGAACCCTTCTCTAGACAGAAGAAACCAAATTTAAAAAAGATCTTATTTCTAGTGCATAAATCAAAACACTCTGCTCAGACCCCTGCCCTAAATTGTTAGGCAATAATGGATATGGAAAGGCTAACTGAAGGTATGAGAAATGTAACATAATTTGGAGTGGCTTAGAAATTGGACCTGTGAACAATTGATTTTATGACCTCTCAGCAAGTTAACTTACCTTCCTGGTTGTGTTTTTTATAATGTACATGTTGAATTAGGTAACCTACAGGTTTCTTCTGACTCAAACTCTGGTCCAAGGAAATACCTAATTTCACTTACTCACATTATTCTTATTATAAACTCAACCATTTTGATATGGGGGTAAGCTACTAAAAACTCTACAGCCAGGATATTAGTAATGTAATCTTTATCTCCTGGGATCCCTGCAAGAACTAATTAATAAATAATGTG
This sequence comes from Muscardinus avellanarius, assembly GCF_963383645.1. Classification (NCBI taxonomy): domain Eukaryota; kingdom Metazoa; phylum Chordata; class Mammalia; order Rodentia; family Gliridae; genus Muscardinus; species Muscardinus avellanarius. The sequence goes on from NC_137791.1 coordinate 123,125,088, forward strand.
GAAAAACTTAGATGAAAGACAAAAATATGAAATTCTTCATTATGATTTTTATAATTGCATTTTAAATGGTAATATTGAGGGTTTCTGTTTCACTTAGGCACAGAGATTTGACTATTAGTGCTTATTAAAAAATTAGTTCCAATTTTACATTCTCTTTTCCCTGAAGAATTAATTTTCCTTTCATATTAATTTTTCAACTTTTACCTTTAAACCCCTCTACAAATCAGTGGCTCTTTGGAAATACAGCCATGGCTCTGCATCTTTATTTCGTGAGAATGAATGCATTAGAATATACTGCTCCTTCCCAAACTCATAAAGGCCAACATGGTGCCTGGCAAGGAGTAGGTGCATCTAAACTCCAGTGAGAGAATAAAAGAAAACAGTAGCACTACAAAACAACCCATAGCAATTCTGTAGCCTTCCCCAATAATAGACCTTTAGTGAATTTAAGCATCTCGTCTTCCAAGGCTTTGTTTCAGCACAAAGTACTTTGTAGTTACATGTCACATGATAAATGCTCTGGAATTGAGTTCTACTTAATAAGCCAAGGTTTTTAAGTGTTTCTAAGGAATGTGATAGTCTCTTCCACTCTGAACTGATGTCATTTTAACTGCTGTTTAGACTGCTAGGCAGTCCATATCCCTGGATGACAGGCTACTCCAGAAAATGTGTCTGTGGCCCATCCATAGCCTGGGACAGTCAGTTTCTTATCTGCCTTGTGTGTAGAAGAATTAGCTATGATGTCCCACAGAGGTGTAACTCCATAAGCTGGAATGGATGCTTCTACTCTCTTTATTTGATGCTTATATTTACTTATGAAATTGTTGTCTTGAACATAAACATTATCTCTTCATTAAGCAAACCCATTAGAATATTTGTTAAAGCTATCTTGTGTTATCTTTGCTGATTTTTATGTAATAATTCACAATAGCAGTAAGAAAACAATACTACTTTCTGACGCCACCTGTTATCTTTGAATCTCAAAGTAATATGCTAGACATATTATTATTTTTACCATTAATGATAAAAAATTTGCACTAGCCTAGCACTGCTTCACTCAATTCTTCTTGTAATCAAAAAGCTTATTTTTAATATAGTTGTTTGGGACAAATAATACAGTCAAAAGCTCTCAAACAGTGTTCTTAATATGTGTTTCACAAGAAAAAATATATAATTTATGGCATTAGGGTTGCCCATGCTGCCAAGGTCTAACTTCTTTGAAATAAGTTAGATTGATATGGAAAGTCTCATTACATAAAAATATTCTGATCTTACAGAAGTCTGATGTGAATTTGGTTTTCTGTACTGGAATGCCTGACATGTCTCTTTTCTTTCTGCTTTGCTTTCATGGGTTAAGCTTAATCAGTTTTATTCATTTTCTATTGATGCACAACAAAGTTATACAAACTTGGTTGGCCATTTTAAACCATTTTATTATCTCCCAATGTCCAAAGGTAAAAATATCTGGACAAAGATTAGAGGGGTAAAGAGGTCCTCTAATTATAGTCGCCCAAGGTAGCAATCCAGGAGTGGGTTCTTGTCTGAAGATTTGACTGACGAAGAATCGGCTTCGCAACTCATGTGATAGTTGGCAGCATTCAAGTTGTGTAGCTGTAGAATTCACAGCAGTTTGCGTCTTCAAAGCCAGCAAGCAAGAAAAGAGAGTCTCCAGCTACACAGACACTACTATCTTTTTGGGTACTGGTAATTGAATCTAGGGGTGTTCTACCTCTGAGCTACAATGCAGTCCAATTTTAATTTATGTTTAATTTTGATTTTGGGTCTCATTAAGTTGCTGAGGCTGGCCTTGACCCTACTGTCTCAGCCTCCCAAGGTACTGGTATTAAAGGTGTGCATCACCACGCCCAGCTGAGACCACTATGCTATGCAATGTAATTATGTTCTTTCCATCACCTTTGCCATATGCATTTGGTTACAATCAAATCACATGTCCTCCCAAACCCAGGGAAGGGATTATACAAAGATAAGATCAACAGTTGAGGGTCTTAGAAGCTCATTTCTGGTCTCTCTGTGTTGTGGCTTTCTCTGGTCCTCTCAGTTTTAGAGTGGTCCCAGTTGCTGCTCTTAAACTCCCAGCTCCAGGTCTGACATTTACTGCTTCTTTTTCTCATGATCCCCATTATCAGTTTTGGACAATATTCCTCCTTTAAATATTTATCACACATGTCCTACAGGGATTTTGCAGATTTGTTTACTCAACAAGTATTTATTACATACTGATTATGAGTTATAGTAAAATCATGAATTATACAAATATGAGTTAAAATAATAAACCAAAGGAAAGACAGAAACAAAAATACAAAAGCCAAAAATACAAAAAAAAAAAAATTACATTCATGGAGCTACTTTGAAATCTGCGATCTCTTTGCCGCAAAATTAATAGAAAGAGCCGGGCGTGGTGGCGCACGCTTGTAATCCCCGCGCTTGGGAGGCAGAGACAGGAGGATCGCACAGGTTCGAAGCCAGCCACGCGCGCTGGCTTAGGAGACCCTGTTTCCAAATAAAAATGTAAAAATAGGTCTGGGAGTGTAGCCCGGAGGTAGAAGGGCTTCCAGGAACCCCAGTATCACCAAAAAAAAATTAATAGAAAGAAATGAGTAAGCATAATTCTTCCAAGTGCTACAAAATATATGTAAAAGAAGACTGAGATGGCATGAAGGCTAGGAGCAGAGAAACCCTCAAAACTAGTCTATAATTCATTGTATAAAAAATAAGCAAGGACATCTTTTTATGTATCTATTGGCCCTTTGTATCTCTTCTTTTGTGAAGTGTCCATTTAGTTCATTTCCCCATTTCTTGATTGGGTTGTTTGTTTTGCTAGTGTAGAGTCTTTTGAGCTCTTTGTATATTGTGCATAATAGCCCTCTATCAGAGTGGTGGCTGGTAAAGATCTTTTCCCATTCTGTAGGCTTTCTCTTCAGGTTCTTGATGATTTCCTTTGATGAAAGGAAACTTTTTAGTTTGATGCCATCCCACTTGTTAATTCTTGCTTTAACTTCCTGAGCTTTGGAGGCCTTGTTGAGAAAGTTACTGCCTGTGCCTATATGTTAGAGTGTTGAGCCTATGCTCTCCTCTAATAGCTTCACAGTCTCTGGTCTAATTTCTAAGTCTTTGGTCCATCTTGAGTTGATTCCTGTGCATGGTGAGAGGTAAGGATTTAGTTCCATCTTTCTACAAATGGAGAGCCAGTTCTCCCAGCACCATTTGTTGAAAAGGCTGTCTCTTCTCCAGCATATGAGTTTGGCCCCTTTGTCAAACATTAATTGACTAGCCGGATGTGGTGGCGCACGCTTATAATCCCTGTACTTGGGAGGCAGAGACAGGAGGATCCTGCAGGTTCGAAGCCAGACTCGCTGGCCTAAGAGACCGTGTTTCTAAATAAAAATATAAAAATAGGTCTGGGAGTGTAGCCTGGAGGTAGAAGGACTTCCAGGAACTCCAGTACCACCACTAAAAAAAAAAAAATATTAATTGACTATAGGTTTGTGGATTTGTTTATGTATCTTCTATTCTGTTACACTGGTCAGTATGCCTGTTGTTGTGCCATTACCATGCTCTTTTTACTATTATTGATCTACAGTATAATTTGAAGTCTGGGATCATGATGCCTCCTGCATGGTTTTTATTGCTGAGAATTGATTTTGCTATTCTGGATCTTTTCTTTCTCCATATAAAATTCATGATTCATTTTTTTCTAGTTTCATGAAGATTGTCATTGGTACTTTAATGGAAATTGTATTGAATATATAGATCACTTTTGGCAGAATGTTCATTTTAATAATATTTATTCTCCCTATCCATGAGGATGGGAGATCTTTCCATCTTCCAAGGTCTTCTTCAATTTCTTTCTTTAATATTTAATAGCTTTTGCTGTAGAGTTCTTTTACATCTTTGGTTAGGTTTATTCCTAGGTATTTTATTGGTTGTGTGATTATAATGAATGGAATTGTATTTTTTATCTCTTTCATTGTGGATTCATTGTTGGCATAAAGAAAAGCCACTGATTTCTTTAGAATGATTATGCATAATTAGACATCAGGGAGATGAAAATCAAAACTATGCTGAGATTCCATCTAATCCCAGTCAGAGTGGCAAGCATAAAGAAATCGAATAAGCTGGGTGTGGTGGCACACGCTTGTAATCCTAGCATTCAGGAGGCTGAGACCTGAGGATCGCCTTTCGAGGACAGCCGCAGCTACTTAGTGAGGCCCTTCACAACTTAGTGAGACCCTATCGCAAAATAAAGAATAAAAAATAGGGCAGGGGGTGTGTAGCTTGAAGGTTAAATGCCTCTGGGTTCCATCCTCAGACCCGCAAAAAAAAAAAGAAAGAAAGAAAAAAAGGAAAAAAAGAAAGAAAGAAAAAAAAGAAAGAAAAAAGAAAGAAAGAAAATAACAACAAATGCTGGCAAGGATGTGAGGAAAGAGGAATTCTTTTACACTGTTGGTGGGAGTGCAAACTAGTACAGTTGTAATGGAGATTGGTGTGGAGATTCCTTAGAAAACTGGGAATAGATCCACCATATGATCCAGCTCTATCACTCCTGGGTATTTTTCCAAAGGGGTTGAATTCAGAGAACTACAATAACATGCGCATACCTATGTTCATAGTAGCACAATTCATAATAACCAAAATATGGAACCAACCCAGGTCTCCATCAACAGATGAATGGATTAAAAAAACTATGGGAAATACACACAATGGAATTCTATTCAGCTATAAAGAAGAACAAAATCATGGCATTCGCAAGAAAATGGAAAGACCTGGAGAACATTATGTTAGGTGAGATCAGCCAAGCACAGAACAAAAAGAGACATATATTTTCTCTAATATGCCCAAACTAGGCAGCACTGGAGATACCAGAGGGACCCCAGATAATGGAAGGAAATCTCAGCAAAGTTAGAATGAAAGGATAGGAGAGGAAGAATGCTGAAGTTGATTAATGGAGGAGCTACATCCGAATACGTGTAAAAGTATGAACATAGCATGGTTACCCTGGACACTCATTGTTGGGAGTGGGGGAAGGGAGAACGGGGTGGGGCACCACACACAGCTTAAATGTATACTATTTATTTTCAATAAAAAAATAAAAAAGCAAGGAAATCACTTTTTTTCTCATTTTAACCTTAGAGAAAACTAATACTGTAGGAACTAGTGTCCATATTTAATAACAGGGTTAAAAAATGCAGATGTAGATAAAATATCTTATAAATCAGCAAGCTGAGAAATGAGACCACATCTTCATCACATTGATACCAAACTCTACTTTGCTGCTCATATACAATAAAAAAAATGTTCTTTTTTCTATGTCTCACACAAATTTGGAGATACCCTTCATGTAACCGATTTGGGAAAAATGTCAATCTATGTTGACTTTTGATTCAGTGACAGTGAATTTTTTCAAAAATAAATTTGAATCTTAATAGCGCATAAATAATCTTGAATTTGTCATTTTATTAATAATGAGATGTAAGCTTTAATTATTGTTACTGAGAGCTTAGCAACTTAACACTTCAAGTCTAGGAGATGTGACTCATTTAAATGTGCATTTTAATAAAGTATTTGTTCTAAGAGTTGAAATATATTTTAATAGTTACAACTAACCTCAAACTCATGTATTTCATGATGCATTAAAAGGAATATTTTTAAAATCAGAATTAGTCGACATTTCTTCCAAGTTAACGTTCTACATCTCAGCTTGATAGAGAATACAACTTGACAACCATTTTTCTCTCTGTGGGATTAGCATGTTTACATGTAATATTATAAATAGAACAGCTCTGTAGCCAATTGATAACAATTCTTTTCAAAATTATGTCTTCCTATATGTGTATATGTGAACCATCTGTCATTGGAATGTAGATTATGACTAAACATTTTTCTATCCAAAATGCACTGATCAAGCAGTTGAGTTATGGAAGCTATTTATAAGAAAGCCATTTTATGAATGACTTGGCCTTTAACCGTCGATACCCTGGTTTGGATATAAAATTAGTACGACGGAAAATTATTTCTTTACTAGCATCTGTTAATCTTACTCAATTAAGAAAAATGACTAAAGATGAAAATGAAATTTTTATAGAATTATTTAGCTAACTAAATGGGCCAGTGTAAGCTGTACATCTTCTGGAAGCTACTTTGGCAAATGGTTCCCTTATGAGAAAGTCGGTTCTTCCATACCACTGCGAGTTCAGTGAGCTTCTGGGAAGTCTACACTTCTCACCTGTCTTTCAGTCACACATTCTTTACTTCAAATGTGACTGGAGATTTTCAACAAACAAGGCCTCTAGCATGCTATCAGCTCTCTATAAGGAACAGGGTTTTTGCTTTGATTTTGGCTTTGTAACCATACATAGCACCATGTGAAGGCCAAGCAAAGCTATCAACAACTTTATAAAGCCTGTTAGAGAAGGCCTAGAGTGTGTAATTGATTTGTGTTTGAGCATGTGTTGTTTTCTTCACTGAAAAAAGTATTTAAGGGAATCAGTAATTATAGGTGAGCGTTTCCAGTTCTGGAGTTGTTCCAAGTGAGCTCTTATGAGTGGGTTTATTCTGTGGACTGTAGTGGACTAGAGGATCTCTGTGACTTATTCTACCCTAAGGTTCCCAGGTTCTTAATATTCTGTGATGCATTAAGGGTTAGCCCAGGTATAAGCTACATTCTTTTTTAATTTTTTGTACTGAGGATAAAATGCAGGAGTATTCTACTTTTAAGCTATTCCCCCAGCCCTTTATTTTTTAAAATAATTTTCTTTGAAAAAAGATTTTTTTTTTTGTGGGTCTGGGGATGGAGCCCAGGGGCATTCGACCTCCGAGCTACACTCCCTGCCCTATTTTTTATTCTTTATTTTGAAACCGGGTCTCACTGAGTTGCAGAGGCCTCACTAAGTAGCTGAGGCTGTCCGCGAACCGCGATCCTCTGGTCTCAGCCTCCTGAATGCTGGGATTACAAGCGTGCACCACCACGCCCGGCTGTGAAAAAAGATCTTGCTAGGTTGTTGGGATTCTCTTAAGTTTCTGAAGCTAGTCTTGAATTTATGATCTTCCTGTATCAGCCTCCCATGAACTGGATTACAGGTATGTGCTACCATGCCAGGCTGATACATTACATTCTTAGAAGTCTTATTGGCCAACCTTATGCACAATATCATTTTATTAATATCTATGCATTAATATTTTATATCAAAATATAATGAATATAATTTTAAACATTTCTATTTTTAGACAGTAAAATAACTTTTATCTACATGTGATTCTATAGGAGGTATGGTAATAAGTAAAAAACGATTGTTTTTAAAGCATCATTGCACCTTTAATTATAACACCATATTAATGAAAATACCTAATATAAAAGACAGTGAGAGAGAGAGAGAGACAGACAGACAGACAGAAAGACTGATTTACAATGAGCAATTGGCCTCATATGATTATAGAAGGATGCAAAATCCTATTTTGTTTTCTGCAAGCTGGAGACCCAGGAAAGCAGCCAGTGACATCATTCCAGACTGGTCCTCTAAGACCCAAGTTCCAGAGGAACCAATTGTGTAAATCCCACAATAGTATAAATCCCAGTCTAAGGGTAAAAGAATTCTGATCTACCAGTTTAGACAGGAGGACAAAAGGAAAAAGGGGTGAATTCCTCCTTCCTCGGGCTTTTTGTTGTATTCAAGTCCTCAAAAGACTAGATGAAGCCCACTCACACTGGGGAGGGCCTTGTGGTTACTGAATCATTTGACTCACATGCTAATCTCATGTGGAAACACCCTTCACAAGCACACCCAGAGGCAATGATTGGATTTGGACACTCTTGGGTATGGTCCTGTTTGCAGGACCATATAGAATTAAGCACTACAACTAGTATTTTCCCTGTTCTATGGATGATGTTACTGAGGCAGAGTAAAAAATATGGTGTTTGCTCAAGTTCTTAACTAAAGGTAGTGTTTACAGGTTACAAAGATTTTTTTTCTTCTGCAGCTTTGTCTGGTTGTTAATTTGTTTTTGATTATTAGTATTTAGAATACATTCAGGGGAGTGATTTTCATCTCCTTGGCCCTCCCAACAACCCTAAGAGTTGAGGAATATAGGAATTCACTCCTAATTTTATGATTTAGTAAGCAGGCTGCAGTTTTAGTGATTAAATGTTTCATACCATATATCAAAGCAAATGCAAGCTGGGGAACTACACTGCTGGCCTCGTGTCTTCCAGCTGGTAACCCAAGGCTGTCCTCAGGCTTTAAGGGAAAAGCGACAAACTGCACAAAAACAAAACCCAGCTCAGAAGACTATAAGCCTATGACTTGCTTTTCTAATCCCCTTTAAGTGCCAAAGCCTTAACCTGCTATGCCTTTAAAGAGGGTTTGTTCCTCAGAAGCAGCATCTTCTACAAAGTCACATATATTAGTGATTATAAAATTAATCCATGTTTATAAAAATAAAAAATACATTTAAAAATTAATCCATGTTGACATTAGACATTTTAAAACTTTTAGAAAAGCCTCAAAAATACTTGTTACTTTTTATTTTACCTAGTATACTACTATTAACTTTTGATTATATATCTGCCCATTTATTTGTCTAGGCATACACATAATTTGGGTGGCACTCTTTGTAGACTGCTTTTGTTTTTTAAACCTAACTCTATAGCACCAACATACTTGCAGGTTATTAAATGTTCTTCTACAACATCATTTGTAACACCTCTGTATCATTCCACATTTATAAACATGATACAAGGATATACCTGAGCTTATCTAACCAATTCCTTATTTTGGCCCATTTGGGTTATTATTTGGAATTCTTCAGTATAGTAAATAATAATGATGAATATCTTTATGGATATTCAGGGATGTCTCTCATTATTTCCTTAGTGTACACTTTTTTTTTTTTTTTTGGTGGTACTGGGGTTCCTGGAAGCCCTTCTACCTCCGGGCTACACTCACAGACCTATTTTATATTTTTGAAACAGGGTCTCTTAAACCAGCATGGCTGGCTACGAACCTGCGCGATCCTCCTGTCTCCGCCTCCCAAGCGTGGGGATTACAAGCGTGCGCCACCAAGCCCGGCTTCTTAGTGTATACTTTTGAGAACAAAAACCTTTACATTAAAATAAATGTGCATTGTTCAGGAAAAAGTGTCTCAACACTACTTCAAGGGACAGCTTCCTACAAGCTGCCATCCTTGCACTGTGAGGAAGGGTGGGGACTATATTGGGGAGGTGGCTACGACATCAGGAAATTATCATTTTTTCATTCATTTCCTTTAGTCTTTCACTCCCCCATTGGTCCTGATTCTGCTGTCTTTCTTCTAAAATTCAATCTTCCATCATCTTACACATGAACATGACATGGAATCCAGGGAGCCTCCGTGATGTGTCATCCATCAACTGAGACAAATGTAAGGATTTGAAGCTAAGGGCTAAGAAGTCGTATTAACCAACTCAAGAGGATTGGATGACATCTGAAAAATTCTGCAGGCAAAGAAATTGATGGGAAAGAATAACTTGCTGATAGAGACTAGATATAAAAAAAAAATGTATGTTACACTGAGCATGGTGGCGCACACTTGTTATCCCAGTATTTTGGAGGCTGGGATTACAAGACAGGAGAGATCTTGGTTCTTGGACAGCCTCAGCTACTTAGTGAGGCCCTTTGCAACTGAGACCCTGTTTTAAAATAAGGAATAAAAAATAGGGCTGGGAGTATAGCTCAAAGGTAAAATGTTCATGGGTAATAATGTTTGTTATAAGGTATCATTTGTTTCGCACAAATGACATATATGTGAAGTAATGAAGGAATTCTTGGTTCTGTAGGTATCTGACTTTTAAGGGTAAGGGCTTGACAAGATCAGGAATTAAATTAGGCTCTATTAGGGGACTTTGGAGATCTATGCAGGCCCAAATCCATCATTATATTATTATCTATTTTTTGTCGACTCCAGCTCATGTTCTTTATCTGTCTCTCTTGTTAGAAGATAAGCGCCATGGGGCCAGCATCTCCTTTAACTTATTCTCTTTCTGTCTCTTACATCTAGCACAGCAGTCAGCTAGTTCTGGCCTTAAATAGAGATTTCAGGGTAAACTAATGAAAGGTTGCTATTTTTCTCTAACTCTTCAAAGATATACTTTTTAGTTGTTATTTAGTAAGTTATTCACTGATTAGTTTTTAATTTGTTACATAGCCTTGTATAGTTTCTCCTCCTAAATTAATCTTCCAGGTCTTGTAGTATGCTCTTTAAAGACAAAGGGATATAATTTAGAGAAAATTGTATCTACTGAATATGTATGTTAAGGAAAAACATAAGTTATTATTTGTCAAGTATTATTTCACTAAGTGGAGGCAAATTAAAATTGTCTCCCTTTCTGATTTTTAGAACCAGATAAAATCTGATGGATATGGAATTTTCAGCCAAAGCTTGCTCACAGTTCATCTTGAAATGCTAAGTCAGCATAAAACCACATCATCTCAAATCTGATTAATATAAAAATCCAAAACCAAATGAATAAGAAAAAATAGTTTTAAATGGTCAAGACTCAAACAATACATTTAATTGATTGATCTGAATGGTATAATATGTTGGAATTAAAATCAAATAAAATTTACATCATGAAAAATAATGTGGTTATATCAATACAAATGATATGAAAATACCACCTGGCCATTTTTTTTAATGCAACCCATTCTTCCAAATCCTTATGTGATATTCTCATTGCCATCTGTGTCATTTACACATGCCAAATCTGCATTGTTTCTTAGAAAATCTTTAACTAATGGAAAGTTTAGGGAACAGAGAGAAAATATATGAAAATATATATAAATGAAGAGAATTAAAGGATGATGGGAAAAGCTATTTGTCTTCATTAAACATGACTTAGATTGGAACCTGTCTTAGCATATTTTTGGTTGCTTTCACAGAATACCAAGGTGAGTTGATATAAAAACAATAAAGATTTATTTGGCTTACAGTTTGAGGGCTGGTGAATCCATTATCAAAATAGCAGAGTCTGCTGGACTTTTGGTGAGGGCTTTCTTGTTGTACTTTGAAATATCAGAGTATCAGATGGAGAAACAGAGCAAGAATCCCAGAGGAAGTTGCTGTTCTGACAGAGCCACTCCCACAATAACATGAATCCATTCATCTGGAGTCAGGACAGCAGAGCTCCCGTGACCCACTTACCTCCAAAGATCACAGCTCCAAACACTCTGAACATATGGCTTAGGGGAATATGTTTCTAACACAAGAATTTTGATTGATAAGTATTCAGATCATAGCAGACTTATTTCCAACTGAGATGTTCATATTTTCTTTTCTTCAAGTCTCCAGCGATACCAATACCGTACTCTGACAATACCTCCACCTGCTTGCCATCTCTCCTCATGGGCCCCAGAACATTGGCGATGACCCTTTTGTAGCACCTATGCTAGCATGGCAAAATGACATTTCAACACATGTTATGTACCAGTCATTCTGGTGTTGTTACCAAACCAAGGGGATCCTTGTTTCATAGGAATTACTTTCCAACATATGAATCATTAACCAAATAAGCAAACAGATCTGTGTGACACTGTTAGGTAAGTGAATGTTTGAAAGGGAGAGAAGTGGGATTCAGGGACAGGAAATGATGAGGTATAGTATATTCTAGGCTTGCCAACATGCCATCTCTGAGGAGGACATTTGATCAGAGACCTGAACATAATGAGGAAGCATGGCATGAGTGTCCAGTGAGATCATTGTGGATAAAGGTAACCCTGAAAAGTGCAAAAGGTCATGAGACAGAAGTAGACACCATGCACTTGACAAAAGGCAAGAAGGCTTCTGTAACTAGAGCAGTATACTTTAGACAACCAGTGGAGGATTTGAAGCAGAGAGTGAGAGAGAGCCAGGAGCCACTGCTCAAACAGACTAGTCTAAGGGCCTGATCCTGGGGCCAAGTGTCAGAGCAGCCAGGGACCTGTGAACCTCAATGCAAAGAAATCTCATTGTATTTTCATCAACATTTTGTTTAATTATGAATGTAGGTAACAAATTTAAGTATTAGTAGAAGGATCTATGACTTTGTAACCAATAAACCTTAAATATTTTATATCACATTTTAATTATAGATATTCTTCATGGCTGTATTGAAATATAATTGGTATTTCTTGCAACATCATGTATTTATAAATTTTAAACATTCTTCTGAGAAGGTGTCCATATTTGTCACCACATTACTAATGGTGTCCAGATGGCAAAAAAATGATTAAGAGCAGCAGTAGTGAAATAAGTGATGTAGGTATTAGCCAGTGTTTTTTAAAATAAAATGGAATAACATAGGAGCTATCACAGTGTATGACACATAGTATATACTATGTGTGAGTTTTGTGAAACTTTTGGGGTGTGTGTGTGTGTGTGTGTGTGTTGGATCATTAAATAAAATCTCTTTTCTACTCCGGAGCATAATTTTTAAAAAGATTTTGAGGTTCATGGATTAGATACATTGATTTCAGATGGGATTTATGAATCTCAAATAACTAATTTTACAGTCTCCAGAATATAGAAAGTACCCTGTTGATGCTTCTCAATGATCAGTCCTGAGGAAAAAACAATGTGTTATTTCTTTCTTTCTGCTCATACAAGGCTCATTATTCTACCAGAATTTTTTATTCTTTTGTGTGGCTTTTTATTTTTTCTTATTATCTCTCTTGGGCTCTGTTCCTTTTGGGAATTTAAACACTTTTATCTTCCTCCTTCCATTACTTTTTTTTTTTTTTTTTTTTTTTTTTTTGTGGTACTGGGGATGGAACCCAGGGGGCATTCTGCCTCCTAGCGACAATCCCAGCCCTATTTTTTTATTCTTTATTTTGAGACAGAGTCTCACTGAGTTGCAAAGGGCTTCATTAAGTGTGTGAGGATGCCCTTGAACCACAATCCTTCTGTCTCAGCCTTGCTAATGCTGGGATTACAAGCATGTGCCATCACGTCTGGCTTTTACTTATTTATTTTTAACAGTGGTGGTGATAGAACCCAGGGCCTCACTTATTCTAAGCAAACTTAATACCACTCAGGTACACTCCTACACCTTTACTACTTTCTTGAGACTGAGTCAATATACATAAGTACAAGTCTCCCTCAAACTATGACCCTCTCCTTCTAAAGCCTTATATTCTTGCCTCCCTTGTATGTACACAAAACTACCATGACTATCTACTAAGAAGCCACAAAGGGCTTATTAGACCCCATCTATGCTCAGACCATGTGAACATCCTTCCCATTTTCCTAGGAAGTACAGTCTGACAACCATTACATTTCCACTTCATTTCCCTCCACGCCACTGAGATAGCTTTTATTCCCCTTACCAGTAATTTCCTGCATCCCAAACTCCATGCTCCTTTTCAGACTTTATCTTACTATTTCCTCATCTACCTCTCTGTTTTTAATTTACATGTCAATTCTGCTTATATCTTACTCTCAGCAATATTAAACTACAAATTTACCTAATTTCTCTTTTACTTTTTCTTTCAATGCACAAATTGACCCCCTTTCACTGGAGAGCTTTTGTCTCTGATATTTTCATAGTATATTTCTTTTCTTTTCTTTTCTTTTCTCTTTCTTTCTTTCTTTCTTTCTTTCTTTCTTTCTTTCTTTCTTCTTTCTTTCTTTTTTTTGTGGTACTGGTGTTCCTGGAAACCCTTCTACCTCCAGCCTATACTCCCAGACCTACTATATATATATATATATATATATATATATATATATATATATATATATTTTTTTTTTTTTTAAATAGGGTCTCTTAAGCCAGCGTGGCTGGCTTTGAACCAGCGCAATCATCCTGTCTCCACCTCCCAAGCATGGGGATTACAAGCGTGTGCCACCACACCGGGCCTCACAGTACATTTCTAATCATCTGTCCAGTCCTATGTAATGGTTGCCTCCCCAGTAAAGTCCCTTTTCCCTCTGAATCCCTTTTAATCAGCGCTCCATCCATCCAAAGCAGATCACTTCATTCTCTTTGTTGCTCCTCTGTCACTAGACCTCATTTCTTATACACAACATATATAATGTGATGTATATATATTTATATATATATACATCACATTGCATGTTAAACAATTACTTTCTTACTATCACTTATAGCAAACTGGGAACGTTTCTTGTGTTAAGGTTGAGGGGTAACTTTTACCACAGTGCTTTAAAAGATCAATGAATAAATGAATAAATGAACAAATGAATAAAAGTTCTATTATTTCATTAACCATGAATCAAATCCCAGATTTAGCCAACATGGTGGTGCACCCCTATAATTCCAGCACTTGGGATGATGAGACAGGAGAATGTCAGGTTTGAGGACAGTCTCAGCAACTAGTGAGATTCTCATCAACCTAGTGAGGCTCTGTTTTAAAATAAAAATAACATAGGATGGGGGGGGGTATAGCTCAGAAGTAGAATGTCCCTCGTTCAATCCCCAGCACTACAAGAAGAAAAATAAACAGATTTATAGCAGTATCCAACACAGAGTAAATGAGTAAATTATAATAATAATTTCGAGAATAAGTAATACTTAATTTATAATAGATGGATATAAAACTATTGAGTGATTTGTAAAACTAATTTTTAATTTGGCATATTTTTGCTTATTTTAGACATAGTTCTAGTATACAGTTACTCTTGGTAACTGTTATCCAATTCCTTTTATTAAATTTATCTTTCTATCTACATAGTCATCAATAATGACACTGATGATATAGCAAATGATTGGGCTATTTTCAAGTATGTGAAAATATTGTTTTCATTATGACATTTTATACAAGTCTTATTAATTAAGTAAGTTGATTATGTTATAATTCTGTATGTACAGCACTTTCTTAAAATTAACACTGAAATTTTAAACTTTGGAAACTTAAGCCTTCCTTAAGGAATTTTACCTGGGTTTACCAGGGAAAAGAACAAAAATAATATATCCAATAAATGACAGGGTTGAACACAGAAGCATTCATTCTACCTAGCAGTTTATCAGCAATGGTAAATCAGGCCTCCTGTCAAATACATGCAATGAGATAAAGTATAGTAATTCTACCTCACTGAATAAGGCATTGGTGTCTTGCTCATATTCCTTACCTGTGCCCTTTTCTATCATTAAGCTCCCTTGTTTGCTCTAGATGAGTGGATGTGCTCATCTATGTCTTGAAATTGACCACAAATTGGGAAAGTCAGACATCTGTGCAAGAAGATTTGCATATTAGTGATAAATAGACCAGAGCTTCCATAAATTATTGATGTTATTGCAGCTTCAAGCACCAGATACCTTCTTTTTTGCCTCCTGATGAATGGTTTCCTGTATTTGTCAAATGAAATACATGCTGAAGTCTTACTCTCAAGAATGGGGAGAAATATCTAAAGAGACATGTAATCATGTCACATCTTCTGCCAAATCATACAGTGAGCCTCCAAAGCGGAGCTTCCTGGCCTCATAGCATTACCAGAAATAGGAATAATAATTTTTTCTTTGCCAATATCAAAATATTAGAACTTTCCTTCACCAAAGAGTGTACAATAGTAAAATGTTTACTGTACATATTCACAAACTTGGAGATTCTCCCTACATTTTTCAGTCAGTTAAACAATATGCTTTAGGAAATATCACCTTGGGTAAAATTTAACAAGCATATACTGAAAATGGAACTATTTTGTGTGAGGAAGACACATCTACTCAGAAAATTAAAAGCTTACTATGTGGAAAATGTGATGAAATTGAAGTTTACTTAAATTTAAATGAAATTCATTTGCCTAATTTTAGTATACTAAGTAAACAAAGCTAAATTCATAGTCCTTTAAGAGAAACTTGTCACACTTACAATTTGTGAAATTCAGCAGAGTGCCGTATGGCAATCAAGTCATCTAGGACCATAAGGGAGAAGATAGTTCTAAGATGATTAACCAAATTAAGAAAAATAGTATACACACTGATCTATGTAGACTGATGGATTACTTTCCTAGGTTTCTCTCACAGATTGCTACAGACCATGTAATCAAAAACAATAGAAATAGAATCAGTCACAATTCTAACAGTCTGAAATCAAGGTACTGGCAGAGTTGGGATACTCTGTGAAGTTCTCAAACAAAGTTCTCCTATTGCTTCTTCTTTCTGGAGGTTACCGGAAGTTCCTGGCATTACTTAGCTTGTGGCAACATCACTCTAGTTTCTGTGTCTATCCTGGCATGGCTGTCTTGCTCTGCTTTTCTGTCTTCAACTCTTCTTCTCTTCATAAGGACACCAATAATTGAGTGTTTGATCCATCCTAATTCAGTGTAACCTCATCTTTACTAATTTTTTTCAAAATAACATTATTTCAAATAAGGTCACATTCTAAAAATGGGGTTATACATGTTTTGGAGGGTATGTTATCCAATTAAGTACAGTAGCTATAATACTTCATTTGAAACAATGATTGGTTAAATGATAACTCAATATTAGACACAACAAGTAGGCTACCAATACCTATAAGTATGTGCAAGAAAGGAAACTGCAGTTAAACTCTTAAAACTGTGCCCGAGGGCAGAATCAAGGATGTGTTGTAAGTCTATGACCCAGGTAATAAAAATGCCAATACTTCAGCTCTGATATAGTATTGCAAGCATTATGAGATTTTTGTGGTGGAAATCAACTAGCAAGTTAGAAAGAAAATAGATACTGGAAGTGTTGAGTGTCAGTGCAAAGAGAAGACAGCCCAGTAGCATCACAGAGAAATGGTGTGTTCAGAGCTGTTTAGCTGTGCATGTCCATCCTGATGTCCTCAACTAGAAATGCTCTAAGTGGGGTCAGTCAGTGTAAGCACAAGGACAGCAAACCACATGGCTGAGGAACCAGGCATGACTGGATAAGGAATAGGAAGAGAAAATGGAATCCACAAAGGAACAGATGTGTGACTTAGAAGGGACAATGTGACCAGATCTGGTGTAATCTGATAGAAGCAAGGGAAAAATCAGACTTGAAGATGGAGTTGTTTATGAGCCTTTAGTGGAAAATGTGTCATGACATTCTCTGTGAGATGGCTCTTAGGCCCAACCAGGATGAGTCACGGCCTCATTTGTATTCCAACAGCATTTTACTTTAGCTGTTTTAAAGGACTGCTACTCACTTTTTTGCAGATTGTTGACTACCCATTTATAATGACAACATCAACAGATTATATATAAGCATTTAACAGCAATTTGATATGGTCATAATATTTATAGGTAATATTTTGTATTTTATCATTGTATTGGTATACAATGCATTGGGGAATAAAACAAAATGGGTTTGTCACCATACTCAGTTTAAAAGCTCTATTCTACCTATCACCCCACTACTTGAAAGGCTGAGATTGGAGAATCACTGCTTTGAGGCTATCAACAGCAAATTATTGAGGCACTCAGCCAATTAATGTGACCCTGTTTTAAAATAAAAATAAAAAAAATAGCGTTGGGGGTGTACCCCAGAGGTAGAATGCCCAAGTACAGGGTTCAGTCCCCAGTATTAAAACAAAAACAAGTCAACAACAACAATAAAAATCTACAGTGTCTTACTCAGTAGTTGATAATTCTATTTCCCCCAGTCCACTTGTCAGCTATATGTGGAAAGTAGAGAAATATTTCTGGGTCCTTTCTGAACTCCCAGCTTCAAGCATGGGACAAACAACAGCATATGTGATCAGAATGTGATTAGAGTGGATTCTCGAGGTTGATAACTACTGGCTATTTTTGTAACTGCCACGAGAGCAGTTTCAGGTTGACCACTTTGATGGAAACCACAGAACCCCAAATTTAGTGAAATGAAGAGACACAAGCAGACAAAAACACAAACATACAAGCATGCAAAACACCTACCTTGTTAGATGCCACAATAGAAAGAAGAGCTGTAAAAGGGAGCTGGGATGAATAGGTAATTTGGGGAAGCACTTAGTGATGAAGGTGCTCAAGATGCAGACAGAGAAAATAAAATATAACCAAGTCTTCAAAATCGCAACACATGGGGCATTCCCACTGAGGAGTACACATCCTGCTAGAACTATTTCTTCTTTCCTGGACCAAATTAAACATCTATCACCGGAGAACTGGAAAATCATTTTGTTTGCATGGTCCTGAGAATGATCCATCCCCAAATAAGCAACCTGGTGTCCTTGACCCAGTAAAACTCTTCTCTGGGCCATGACTTTATCTAAGAATGACAAATGATTTCTGGTTTTAATCAACATGCTCAGAGCTGTTGAAGCCTTTCTGGATGAAGTTTCTGTTACGGGCTCATGCTAGCATTTGTGGTTACACTTGATCTACCTAAAGAATTTCAATTAGTTTCCATCTGTGAAGTATAAAATTGAATCCCTCACAATGCCCTGAGCTCTTTCGAAGCACAGGCTGTGTTGCCAAACTGACAATTTGCAAGGAATCTAGGCCATATTTCAGAGAATCAGAGTCTGGTCAAACTTGAAAGGATATTAGTGATAACTTAGCCAGTCTCCAGTTTTATAGACATTACCTTTGGCATTCAGTAGTAAAATAACTAGTTGAAGATTCCACAGTGAGCTATTTTAGCTCAACCACAATGACATTTTCCTCAGTGGGAAACCTTGAATATCTCCACTGTACCAGGATGTTTCTGTCAACTACCTACTGATTCATTACATTGTGAATTTCCCAATAGTGAACAACTCCTGGTCCCTGAAACCAGTTGGTTGTTCTGGAAAAAAGTTTTCAGTGTGTCATTTTTGTCATTTCCCAGTAACTACTGAGAACCTTCCTGTGTGTCAAGATAATATAGCATTTCGTAGTCATTATGAAATTAACTGCCAACAAGTAGGGGTTAAGTTCAGCCAAATAAATTTTATACGAATGAAGCAATTTTACAATGAAGAAACTACCGTGAATTATTTAAAAATTTTGAGGGAATTACATACTCCACAGATACATAGTTTTACATTTCTAATTGTTTTACAAAGATCATATGTGTGAAGACATAGCTTATTAGGAGGTAAGAGATTAATTTCAAACACATGAACTTCCATGCACATCTCATGGGATTGTAAATCAGTTTCCTCATCTTCACAGTGAGGTGGTCATAGTACGTACCTCATAGAGTTCTAATATAAATGGCTTAATTATAAGGTGCTTTGTACAATGTCTTTGGAATTTATGGTCTGAAAAGCATCCCATAAACATCCCATAAATGTTAGCCATTAATACTAATAACTAGGTTGTTTCAGTCAGTACATTCTCACTACTGTGACTCAAAAAATACCTGACAACCACAAAATTTAGAGGAAGGAAGATTTATTCACTCACAATTCTGAAGGTTTCAGCGTTTTGGTTCATTGGAATCCAGGTCACATCTGCAGATTGGAGGGCATGGCAGCAGGAAGCAGAAATCCAAGAAAGGGGCCTACATCCTCTAGCCACACCCTGCCTAGCTACCTTTCCACCCAGTAAGTCCATTAATCCATCAGTGGATTTATCCACTGATGAGATTAGACCCTCATGATTCAGTATCACCTCTTGAGCAGTTTGTATTATCAATACATGAGGTCTATCAGGGGCCATTCTAGAGCCAAACCAAAATGTGAGTGATGCCTCTGCCAGGGTTTGCTACAAGCTGCTGCATGAGCTGGAAGAGTGTACTTCATGACAGTAGGATCTTTTCTGTTTCTGAAATTCTGTGACTTTAGTGGTCCTTCCTGATTTTAAGCCATTAACCAGATGATTCAGCCCTTATCTCTGTCTTCAGCTAAGACTCTACTCATAAAAATCAAAGTAATCAGCATGGCTCTTTAATCTTAATAGATTGGATGTTGAGACAAGAGAATCACAGGTTTGAGGCAAGTTTCAGCAACTTAGCAAGGCCATGTTTGAAAAGAAAACAACAAAAGTAAAAAAGACTAGGGGTGCAATAAAGAGGTGGAATACTCCTGGGTTCAATTCCCAGTACAAAAAAAGAAAAAAGAAAATAATTAATACTATGAAGTCTGGCTGCATTTCTCTTTGATTTGAGAGAGCTCAATAGTTACTTAAAGCAAGAACACTACACAGGGTAAGCTCTGCACCATGCCACAATCATCACTTGTGACTTACTGCAGTCCGTATTCTATGAGGAAGAGGTTGTTATTGCATTTTATAGATGAAGAGTAATCCCTAAGGTGTGTTAAGTGGCTCATCCAACTTCCAAGATAGATCAGACAACTTATTAAATACACCAGGATACTTAGGAGAGTAAAACAGGGCACTGTTAACAATTTATGCTGGGGCAGTAGTTATAACTGTCTTGAGCATGGTGTTGCACGCTTGTAATCCTTGAGACTGAGACAGGAGGATTGCATGTTTGTCACCAGCCTTAGAAATTAAGCAAGACCCTCAGCAACTTATTGAGATACTGTTTCAATAAAATAAAATAGGGCTTGGGATATAGCTTAGAGTTAAAATGCCCCGAGTTCAATCTCTAGTACCACATACATACACACAGGAAGAGCAATAATTGGGATCATATCAGGGAAAGTGGGGCATATCATCATTCTCAGTATGGATACAAAGAACTCAGAGAGTCAGAATCCAAACACAAGATAATCTATAAGCCCCTATTTAACAAAAGGTCCATTGAAAAGATTGTCCTTCTTATTTTATTATACTGGGATGAGTTCCATTGTCTACACACAAGTGAGAATCAGGATGCCTCTGTGAGAACCTGGAGTTCTTGGTGAATAAAGGATGAGGGCATCAGGAGCATTTTGAGTTGAGAGTGTATCAGGGGGATTATTGTGATCTCAGTGTCTGTGTCCAGCTAACATTCATGTGTTGGATCTCTAGAACCTAAATGTTAGCATCTGGAAGCAGGGCTTTTCAGGAGTAATTATATTTTTATTATGTAAGAGGGTTACATATTTACATAATGTAACCCTCATTATGGGATTAGTGCCTTTACTAAAGAGGGAAGAGATGCCAGAATATTCTCTCTCTGTGGGATGATGGATATGTACAAATTAGAAAGAAAGCCCTTAGCAGACATAGCCTCCACCAGCACCTTTATCTTGGAATGACTTCCCAATCTCCACAAATGTGAAAATAAGTTTTTGTTGTTTAAGTCATCCTATTTATGGCATTCTGTTATTGAGGTCTGGATTGACCAAAAAAAAAAAAAAAAATCTGTTCCCAGAACAGGAGTTCTTGGAGTAATCTTAAAGCTGAGAACAAGGTATAAGTAATAGGTAGGCAGAGATTCGAGTAATTCTGATGTAAATCAATTAAAGCAATTACCTTCATCTTCATTCCAAATGGAAGGAATGTGAGGGCAGTAAGTAGGTGACTAGGAGTTTTTCCAGGGGTAAATTGTGACCTCAACGTGGCATAGATAAGCTAGAAAATAAGAATATCTGGGGATTGTCCCTTCTCGTAGCAGATAAGTTAGCCAGTCAAATTAAAAGCTATTTAAAGAGTGTTATACAAACGCACACCCTATTTTGATTAAGTAAGTTCATAAAATGTATTGTAATAGATTTTGTAAATTAAACAATCAGAAAGCAGTTATTAGTGGTCATTTTGTTTCCTTGGCAATTGATATTTTTAGCATTGACAACATAGGATGTGTTAAGTACTATTCTACATGCCCTGTGTGTGTTCATGGATTTAACCTATGCCCTGAGACATATTTGGACCTCGTTTTATAGATGAAAACAGAGGGGTACAGACAGAATGTTTAACTTGTCTGAGATCATTCATATGCAAAGTTATATTGCTGAAAGAATAAATGACAACACAAATTTATTCTTTTACAGTTTTAGAGAGGTCAGAAATATAAGCTGGGTCTGGGTCTGTAGGACTGTTTCCTTTTGGAGACTCCAAGGTAGAATCTCTTGTTTTCCCTTTTCTAAAGTCTGGAGGCCATCCATATGCATGCATTGGCTCATGGCCTTCATCTCCATCTTCAGAGTCATCAGCACAGCATCTCCAGTCTCTCTGTCTCTAGCTTTCTCCTTCCATCATCACATCTTCTTTTTCTGACCATGTCCCACTTACCTGCCACTTATAAGGACCTTGTATTCCCATTTGGTCTACCAGATACCCCAGGATAAATTCTTCATTTCTACATATTTGGACCTGTGTGTGTGTGTTTGTGTGTGTGTGTGTGTGTGTGTGTGTGTGTGTGTGAACAAATTCAGAGGTTGTGGGGATGAGCACATAGGCATGTTGGGAGGCCAGTGTTCTGCCTCTCACAGAGCAGTCAAGTTGGGAAGTCTCAATGGAGAGCCTACAGGCTTTAACAACTGTATCACAGTGTCTGAAAAAAACATTTAAGTAATTTAGCTTCTCTTTTTGCTCTATGCCAACTACTTGTCTCATAATTTCTCTTCAGTGTGTGCTCTGTGCCAAGTAGTTACCTCATGCCATGCAGGGTGTGCGGGGCTGAAGAGGACAACGCTGATCATGCCCTCATGTGGCATAAAAAATATGCCATCACTTATTTATTTTTTTAATTTTTATGTGGAACATATTGAAAATGGCATACCTTCAGACTGTGCTTGGTGCCCTCTCCCACTCCACTTCCCCTTATGCCCTCCCAACAATGAGTGTCCAAGTTGACCATGCTGTATCCATGCTTTTACACATATTCAGATGTAGCTCCTCCATTAATCAGCCTCAGCCTTCTTCCTCTCCTATCCTTCCATTCTCGCTTTGGTGAGGTTTCTCCTCCATTTTCTGGAGTCCCTTTGCTATCCCTAATCTCCCTACCATCACTTTTAAAATCTGTGCTAAGCTCTAGAAAGCAAAGAACAGTATACAATGGAGAACAATGTCAGAACAGAGAAGGAACAAAATTTCAAGTGAGTGGTCCAGGGAGATTTCTCTAATTGAAAACCCAAATGATAAAATAGTTTGCATAATTGTGTTCATATAAATAATACTTTAAAGAAAAACTTAAAATGTATATTGAGAGTAGATATATTAATGTATTATATCACAGGTTATTCCACCCTTATTCCTGATTTTTTTTTGTATTTTCTAAACTTTATAAAGTGAAATAATATGTTAAAATTAGAAAATGAAAGAAATTTTATTTTATGAGAGGGGAAAGTGTATATTCCTTTTCAAGATTGAATTTATGGGAAATTTCTTCAGTGAGCTGTGAAAATGGGCACTGAAACTGTTTCTTAAGATTGTTCTAGAAGGTAATATCCCTCATTCAAAGGCACTAAACGTTTCTTTCAGATCACTACTTCCTTACATTTCTCAATGTATTCAACATCACGCCACTGCGGGAGAAAGAGTCAGGTCAACCCTCTAAAATAAAATGTACACTGAAAAATAAGATACTTTTAAACGTTTCCCTCCTTCAGGTTAGGGTATTTTTAATTTCATGTTTGCTTACGTTATGAGTATGAGGACATTGCTATTCTTGTAGTACAAGTCTAGCTCCTTCTATTACTCTAAGGAGCTCATTCAGCCTATATTTGGAACAAGTGACTTAGTAAAAATAAATAAATAACAGGCCACTTTCATCAATGTTTGATCTGATAGATGTGTCTAAATGCTGGTCAGCTTTCCACTGAATGTTACCATGGGCAACAGTTTTAAGAACTCCCTATGAATAAAAAGAGAACAGAAAAAAAATATTGAATGCACATTTATCGGTGTGGCCGTGTCCATTTTTGCATGTGGCTCCCTAGATTTAGATCTTCACATTTGTTTATTTATCTGTCTCAGCTCTTATCCATTCTCTTCTGGATACTGCAACCCATACATAATTATCTTCCTTCCTCCTCTATCATTATCCTCCCATCTCTTTCAATCCTCTACTGCCAGAGTGGATTTACAAAAAAAGAAAAAAAAAGTTCTCATTGCATCCCTCCCTCTTCAAGAAGTCAAGGAAAAGCTACAACTACTTATGCCACTGCTTATTAAGTAATAGACTTTATACTAGGGCACACAAAATTACTTACCAGTGTCTGTAAAAATAGAATTTCTGTGCTCAAGAAAACTATTCATAGAGTTTCCTTTACAATTCAGTGGACAAAATAATCATTTGGACAATGAGCTCTAACCCAGGGCTGGATGGGATCCATGACCATTAGAAGTCTAAGGAGCCAGATCTAAGAGCACCAAGGGGTAATCAATGAGTTATCTCAGAGCTTGATCTTCAGCTAACTAGAGTTCTTTGGGAGGGCTATTTGTTTCTGATTCTGTTTTTCCACATTTAGCTGCATCTTTACCCTCATTAGCTTTCATCTGCACCTTAGCCTTTCAATAATCTAATAAAGAATCTTCTCTACTAGAGCACTGCTTCTTAAATGTCAAGTTTAAGAACATTAAAATCAAATTGGTTTAGATAATGCTAGGAATCTCTTAATTTATTTACCTGAAAAGTTTAAAGACATTTCTGGAAACTTTTAGAAACTTTCAAAAGTGAAGCTTTAGGTGAGGCTTAATTCAGCAACTAAAAAGATCTTCTCTAACTCCCATTTCTCCTTTTCCTTAATTTTATATTTTCCAGGATGAAGAAAAGAGCTTAAGTGTGAATCTTCAAACCTTCTGTCAACAAAAAAATTAATAAAATAACGTTTATTCTGTAGGTGCATAACAAGATTCCTCAACCGTATGCCTTGAATTGGAGGGCCTGATCCATGAATCAGATATTGTCAGTAGAGCATTGTATCAATTATCCTAACCCAATCTGTGTTTGTTCTTGGAGCAGATGGCAGTATGTGTCATTGATTAGTAAAGATAATGAAAGAATACTGAGCTAAAGGGAAACATGGTAGTATATTACCAAAAGAAGGGTGAATTATCTAGGTGTCAGTAAAAGAAATGAATGAATGAATGAATGAGTTAATTAGCAACCAAAAAATAATTAGAAATGTTTGGAGTCTCATACTTTTTGGTTGATAGTTTTTCACAACATCTTTTTATGCTGTTAAAGGAATCTCTAACTCCGGCATTGTTTAAATTCAGAAACACTGTGTTATGTATTACATTTTCTCCCAAAACCTGCCATGGCATTTTACATAAAATCAGTAGTCAGTAAGTTTTTCATCACTTTTTGTTTCAAAAATTTTCACTCTATGACCATTTTACTAAAATATTTTTGAAGGAATAAATTTTCTGCTTGTGGTAGGCAAGTCTATACTTCCAGAATTTAGGAGACTGATACAGGAGGATTTCAGGTTTGAGATCAACCTCAGAAATTTAACAATATCCTATTTCAAAATAAAAAAAATAAAATAGAGCAGAGGTGTAGCTTGGAGGTAGAATGTTCCTGAGCTCAATGTTCAGTACTGCAAATATTTTAAATCCTCTATGCAATTTTAAGACTAAAATTTTTCTCTTAGTTTTCTTTTTTTTTTTTTTTCAAATTTGAATCATTGGAGTGTGTATCTCACTGGGCATCTTCCCTCTTGACACCTTCTTTCTATACTTTCCCCAGTTGTACACTCCTGTCTTCCATCCCATTTCCTACATCCCTTTCCAATTAAAATGAATCTCCCTATCAGTTAAGAACTGGCCCAAGTTAATTTGGAAATTTATAATTTCCAAGAATCAATAAGCCTTTCATCATCAGTGGATGGTGAGGGGTGTGTGCCCTCTCTCTTAGTTCTTGTAATTTTTTTTCACTACAATAAAAACAAATCTCAGGATCCCATAATTCCATCTGCTAGTAAATGCATATATGTAGTTGTGTGCGTGTGTGTGTGTGTGTGTGTGCGTGCGTGCGTGTGTGTGTGTGTGTGTGTGTGTGTGCACGAAGCCGTATTTCCTTTGAGCTCAGTGAGCTTAGTGAAATGCTAAGTGTCTGTTGTATTTGCCTTTCTTACAAGCACCTTGCAGAAAGAGGACCACCCCATGACAGATTAAAGACTCCTCTAACATCAGGATCAGCTAACCTTTCAGCGAACCAGAGAGCTTGTTTTCAGGCAGCCAGGCTGCTGGGTTTGCTGGATTGTATGTTTAGTTCATAAGGTCAGAGTTGTCTTGGAAGCCATGGACATTTTTTAAACTCCTTCATTTTTAACATGAAAAAATATTTCTGGAAGTTTTAGGCATGTTTTGAATTTAAGCTCTTACTTTGGATGCTTCTCTCTTACCTCCTATAGGGTGGAGATGAGAGTTAACACTTATTTATATATACCATACAATTGTTACTGAGACATTGTAAAATCTGTTATATAACAGAAACTTTAAATTTATGTCCTCAGGATTTATAGAAAAGAAACATTTATGATCACACAGATTTTTATCCTAAATTCCATGGACTTCAGGGAATTTATGAATTTCTATAATTATATAAAAACTGTAGTATGTGTGACATTTTTTTAAGCAGATAGTTCAGTTATTATGTTCTTAGAGGTATCAATTGCTTGTTATAAATGAAAGCTGAGTTCTTCATTATGTATGTGAAACCAGAAGGCCATTAATTTATTTCCTCATTCATTCATACAAAAAAATTGCATTGAATTCCCTCTTTCTGCCAAACTATTGTTTGGAACCTAAGGATACAGTGTTCAAAAAGTTGTACAATGTAATCACTAAATAAAAAATAGCAGTGAAGCTGGGTGTGGTGGTACAAGTTTGTAATTTCTGCAGTTGGGAGGCTGAAACAGGAGGATCTCACAGGTTCAAAGCCAGCCTCAGCTACTGAGGGAAGCTCTCAGCAACTTAGTAAGACCCTGTTTCCAAATTAAAATATAAAATAGGTCTGGGAGTATAGCCCAGAGGTAGAAAGCCTCTGGATTCCACCCCAAGTACCAGCAAAAATTAAAAAATAGCAGTGAATATAAAAAGAGTATCAGTAAACAAAAGTAAAGATATTAGAGGCGTGTGTATGTTTGTGTGCGTGTGTGTGTATGTGTGTATGTGTGTGTGTGACTGTGAAGCCATCATTCTAGCTGGCGTAATTGAGAAAGACTGAACATGCAGCTTAGAGAAGGAAGGCTTATTTGTTCACGGTTTTTTTTTTAACAATTTTGGGTACAGTCCTGGTGGCTACAGCTCAGGTTTTCATGGCAGGAAGCAGAGGGAGGGAAGGGGGGAAGAGAGAGAGAGAGTGAGAGAGGGGGGGAGAGGGAGAGGAGGGAGGGGAGGGGAGGGAAGGAGAGGAGAGGAGAGAAGAGGAGAGGAGAGAGGGGGAAGTGGAGAGGGGAGAGGGGAGAAAGGAGAGGAAGAGAGAGGAGAGAGAAGGAGAAGAGAGAAGGAGAAGAGAGAAGGAGAGGAGAGGGAGATAGGTGAGATAGCGAAAGAGAGAGAGAGAGAGAGAGAGAGAGAGAGAGAGAGAGAGAGAGAGAGAAGGCTCTGCTCCTCACTTCATCAAGGCCAGAAAGAGATAGCAAGTAAGCAAGCGGATTCAAAGATACAAGTACAACCCCTAAGGCCATACCCCTTGGGACCCACTTTTTCTAGCCAAACCCCACCAGCCTAGGTTACCACCCAGCCAATGGTAAATCCATCATAGGGATTTACCTATTGATGAGATTATAATCCTCATGCTGCCTTAATTACATAAACTCTGAACATTAATACATGATCTTTTCAGGGAGCATTTAACCATGAAACTTCCTATGAGTTTGGTGAAGCCCTCAGTCTTTTATGGTGTGTGTGTGTGTGTGTGTGTGTGTGTGTGTGTGTGTGTGTAGTACTGGGAATGAAACCCAGGGGTATTCTACCTCTGAGCTACATACCCCAGACCTATTTTTTATTTTTTATTTGAAACAGGGTGTCATTAAGTTATGGAGGGCATCATTAGGTAGCTGAGTTTGGCCGCTAACCTGAAATCCTCCTATTTCAGCCTCCCAAGTACCAACTACTGGGATTATAAGCATGCCACACCACACCAAGCTATGTGTTGGACTTTTTTTTTTTTTAAAGGCACCTTACAGGAAAGATTCACCCCTGTGAAAAACTACACATTATTTTAACAGCAGGATTGTCTTCTGTTATTCATGTACCATTTTTATGTATAATTTCAGCTACTGGTAGTTGTACAATCAATCTATGCAAATGAATAGTGACCATAAGTTACTCAGAATACAGTAAACAATAACTGACTTAATATTATGTAATTCTGAATCATTTTTAAATCTATGTAAATAACCTTATTTACATTCATAGGCTATGCTCAGTCATATACATGTCTACCATCCTGCAAGAAATCATCAGGTATACTATATGTATGTCTTACTGACTCCTAAAAATCAGTTTTCCAAAATGGGATGCCATTTTCTTCTCACTAACTAGTTCCATGTCTTTGACTCAGCCCCACACCAAGCTCATTTTATTCCTTTTTATTCTACTTTTACTTAGGCCCCACTAGGTACTACTTACCTGTTTAAGCTCAACTTCTCCCAACAAATCTCTACTCTTCTTTCTTTCTTGCGGCTCATATTTAGTCATTTTCCATGTTTAGCTTGATGATATCTCACTTTCAAGTGGCTCAGCTTAAATATACATTATTTAAAAGCAGTTGGGTAAACCAGGCGTGGTGGTGCATGCTTGTAATCCCACATTTGGGAGGCTGAGACCAGAGGATCGTGGTTCCCAGACAGCCTCAGCTACTTAGTGAGGCCCTCTGCAACTTAGTGAGACCCTTTTTCAAAACAAAGAATGAAAAATAGGGCAGAGAATGTAGCTCGGAGGTCAAATGCATCTGGGTTCCATCCCCAGACCCGCAAAAATAAAAATAAAAATAAAAAATAAAAGCAGTTGGGTTCTGATTAGGTTATTGGTCTTTGAAACCTTTATTGCTTCATAATACCTTCTCAAGTCAAAGTGAAACTCCATCTGACCTTGAAGAGTCCTGAGGGTGCTCCCTTTTGTCTGAAGATGCATGCTTCAACCACCTCCTAACACCAAGCATGCAGCCAATAAAATTAGCTTCACTTCTCTGAAGTCTTCGTAGATTGTCTCCCTTTTTGAGCCTGTGGAGATATCACGATTGATATATGGTAGCAGCCACTGTAATTATTATTCAGCATTTATGCTGAGTATGACACATGGCTAAACATTTTTCACTTAATAATAGGTCAAACAACACCATCCTGAAACCTTGGGTTTTAATGTCACCTTTACAATTTATTTAACTATAGGACTTGGGTGGGTTACTTAACTTCTGCCTTTCAGTATACTCATATATTGTGTGAGATGCAATGACAGCTACTACATAGTTTATAATAAGAAGTAGATAAGGCATTGTAGCTCCAGGCACTACGTGATATATAAGATTCAGTCACTGAATGTTGGTTATAATTAAAGCTCACAACAGATACTCCAAGCACTATTATCCTTTTCTGTATGAGGTTTTTCAATAGTAAGTACAGATACTATGCTTTCTTATGTTGGATATTTGCATTTCTATTTCTGTACATGATTGGCAAATTTTTGCAGCTCTCTTGCAAATTCTGCATAAATCTTTTATGAATCCCCTGGTTGTTGTTATTCTTTGTTTATATTAGATACAGAGTTGCCTTTATAAATAAGGATATTTGCATGTGTATCATAATTTTTCCACACTAGGTAGTAATTTTTTTTGGAAAGGCATGGACTAGTGTTGAAAGAAGGAAGGTTTGGAGTAAAAGCATTTTATTTTGAATTCTGGTGTGATCAATTCTCAGCTGTGTGATATGAAGCAAGTCACATAAACTTTAATTCATCTATTTAAGATGGTAGCAATAATGCTTTCCTTTGAGTGTATTTGTGAGAATTAAATAATTTGGCATAGGACAAGTCCCTAGTACACTGGCCTATCCCATAAGAAGAGTCCAATTCAAAGAAAGTTTCCTCCTTCATATTATTTCCAAAGATGAGAAATTTATTCATTATCATAGTGCTTACTGTAATCAGCACCCTTATAAATGGTTGGAGCTGAGAAAATATTGAACTAACCTAATATTTTTATCACACCTAGTGACAGCAAATGGAAACATACACAGTGAGAAACACAGTGCAATATAAAAATACTAGCCACTCTGAAGTATGATATTATGCTATTTTTATGTCTGCCTAATTTAATAATTATGCATAAATATCTATGGGGTTATTTCTTACAGCAAACAAACCATCAACCTGAAGAACTGATCATTGTATAATCCTTACCAAGGCAAAATATTTCTTACTGGTCTCTTCATTCATGGCACATTCGCTTATAGACTTTAACCTTTCAATATAATCATTTGCATTTCTGTTCTTCTTAGAGGACCTCTGTTCTTCATCTTTCATTTAGTCCTTGGCCTGGCACCCACCCAGGCAACTGGACTTGGTCTTTAGGCCACTGAGGTGATATGAGGTCACAGGGTAATACTGTCATATCTGACAGGCATGGAGCAGAGATTCAGGTGAAAATACTGAGTAATCCTCTGCCCTTATCACATGGGGAAGTAATTCAGGAAGTCTTCTGAAAAAACTGTGTGTGCATTGTGCATGAAGTTTCACAAGATAAGAGAGAAGAAAGTAGTATTAAAAGATGAACATGAATTTGGTTAATTCAGTGTATATGTCCTTTTTTAAATCTCAAAAAATGTTGATAATAGCATTGGCTATAGAGCCTAACCATTAAAAAAAAAGTCTCACACTTTCATTATAACAAAGTTGTACCACCTGCTATTTGAAGTATGCTCATTAATTGGAGAAAAGAAAACACACCAAGGGAATGAAGAAACTTTATAAGCTATGTTTTATAAATCAAGCCCTTAAAATTACTCTAAGATGTTCCATTGTTTCAAGCTCATCTTTGAAATAATCAAGTAGGTCTCCCTGAAGACCTTCAAAAATATGTCAGAGAGAAGGTAATATATTCTGTTATCACTTCAGTTAATTTGTGAACACGAGTAATTAGATCAATGGCTGCCAGGATGTACCTATAGGATTAAGTGCCACTGCAGTTCTCCTGAGACACCATGATTTCAGTGTACATTCACCTCATGGAAATGGGGGTGGTTGTGCCCTGGAGACTCATAATGAATGGTTACAAGAAATATCCTAGAATCTTTTCAAAATGTTTGCTGAAGATATTTGCTAAAAACTAGCCTCGGAGCACTTCAAAATACTATATAAATGTACCACTGAGTCATAGTATATGTTATTTTAAACTGATACTAAATGAGAAAGCCAGATGAAGTAGGA
Source organism: Muscardinus avellanarius (assembly GCF_963383645.1). Lineage (NCBI taxonomy): Eukaryota > Metazoa > Chordata > Mammalia > Rodentia > Gliridae > Muscardinus > Muscardinus avellanarius. The sequence goes on from NC_137791.1 coordinate 123,156,207, forward strand.
ATGTGGATTATGAGTAGGTATCTTTTACATTTTTAATTTAGAGTGTATACCTGTGTTCATACAAATTAAGAGCTTTACAGGAGAAACAAGTTTTAAATCAATGGCAAATAAATTTGTGTACAATGGCAAAAGCTTTTCTCACCACCTCCAATTCGTGTTTTTATTTTTTCTTTTTTTATGCCCATGTTTCTTAAACTTTCTCATTATTGTCCTCCTAAGAATTCACTTTAGACATTTTTCTAGGTATGTCCTCCAATGAAATTTTAATATTCTGTTACTGTGTTGCACACATATCTGTACTTTATACAGAAGAAGAGTAAGATTTTCCGACATTGCTATGGTTTGAGTTTCTAAGTTTGCCCCCAAATTCATATGATGATGTCCTAGTTCCCAAGGTGATGAGAATTGGCCCTTTAGTAGTGAAGAGATGAAGCCCTCATCACTTGGATTAGCACCATTCTAAGGTAGAACTCAGAGATACTCTCACCCCTTTTATCATAGGAGGACACAGGGAGAAGGTGCTGAGGAAGTAGGCTGCCACTGGATGCCCTGACTCCTGGGGCCTTGCTTTGGGGCCTCTCAGCCTCTAGAACTATCAATGTTGACTATCAACAGTGACACTGTTGTGTGTAAGCACCCAGTTTATGTTCTTTGTTGTAGCATCCTTAGCGAGCTAAGACAACTATGAACTACTTTCTGCCCCCTGGTGACTGATATAGCCCCTCATGATAATGAATTCTGTATGTTACACCTAGATCCCTGGTCTGTATTCTGCTGGAATAAATAGGGGAGGGGGGGGCAGTGCAAATGGCTTGGAATCTGCAATTTTCTAAGACTAGTTGCCTACTCTTTCTGCATGCAAATTTATTCTTAGAAAAACAATGGTGATAATATACATCTAGGAAAGTTTTAGAATGGATTAAGAAAGCCTACAAACAAGGGCAGAGACACAACTTACAAGGTGTTAGAGGCTCACTCCTGTTCCCATTTTGCATTTCCTTTTGAACTCAGCCTTTATCCTGCATGTTGCATCTGCTCATTTGCTCCTTGTCTAAGAGGTTTGAAGGAAAATGGCAGAGTAACCACCTGCACAGAAGTAGCAGAAGCCTACTGAGGAAATCTATCTCACAAAAGGCCAGGACCATCTGAGGCAGAAACACGTTGCACTTTCTATGTTGACGATGGGTAATATCATCCTGTCCTTTATCACAGGGTTGTTTCCTCCCTAAACTAGACACTTGTTTTTATCTGTTCTCTAGTGGAAGAGATGATGTCTGATGCAGAAAGGCAACGGGGACATTCTTTGGAGAAAATCTAAGACCATGTTGGCTCTATTAGTTATGCTCTAACCTGTGTATGTATTGAACTTCTTTGAATTTGTGATTCCTCATCTGTATGAATATAAAATTTGCACATAGAGGATTATTTTGAAGATCAAATAAAATAGCTACATAATGCCTAGCATATATTCAGTACTCATTATGTTACTCGGTTTTCTCTCTAAGCAGCATTGTTTTCTGAGATGCAATCGGGAACAATTATTCCATACAGGATAAAATTGTACACTCTGTATAGCAATAAATATAGTGATAATAACTTGCATTTCAAGAGCACTTTGCAAATGAAAAATATTTTGCATTCATATTATATAAGACCATTTGTCAGAATAAATAGAAATGACATTATTATTTCAGTTGTAAAGGTCAAAAAACTCATATATCATGTGACCAACACAGGGTCACATAATAATCGATTTTGTAGCTGAAATTTGAAACCAATTTCTCTATTTCTAAATCTGGAGCTAAAACTCACCATTGCTTAATATTTCTTGCATATCCTCATTTTTCAAGCAGAAAAGTCTAATGAATTTTTTAAAGTTCTTAATAATCTGTACATAAGTATTACTCAGTTTCAATTTTGACAAATCTCCAATGATAAATATTAAATTTTAGTGTCAATCATATTGGAAATCTCTATCCATAACTTTTATTAGATCTCCTTAGGACTTTGAAAAATGTTTGCAATTCGTTTTAATTCTCCATATAAGAAATTTACTAAAGGATTTGAGAAAATAGAATCAAATTTTATGGTTTAAAAGTGGAAGGATTGGAAACTTTAACCCATTTGGTGAAAACCTGTAAAGAATGCTAATGGAAGCCTTTTAAAAATTAATGCAAAGTCCTGAACATAAAATTAATACATATTATGGGACCACCATGATCAAACTGATATTTCTTTCAAGGTTATTAGCTGAAACCTACCTTAAGGCATTTTCCTCAGAGACTCTTTTTAAAAAAATAAATTTACTTTAATGAACAATGATAATCAGAATGTAACTAGTCATTATTTTACATAAAAAAATCTTCCTTTCTAAATAACAACTAAATAATTTCAAGCTTTCAGTGGGACCCAGATTATTTGTAATCCGTATACTATTTCTTTAGACTAATTTGATGGTAGACAATCTTACTAAGGAAGACCAAAGATCAGAATACTAAAATCTAAAATCACACAGCCCCGTTATATTTGGCAGGTTAATAGCAACAGCAACTAAGTGTTAAACCGCTCCAACATATTGAGAGACACAACAGTTCTCAGTGAGCCAACAATCTTTACCAGGCAGCTCATGGACTTAAGATAACGGTCCTATTATGCATGAGTCAGGTGCACTGCAATGTAGGTCCTTTTTATTAATAGCTCCCCTGCCATTCATTGTTTCAGCATCACTCTGTATTGAATCACATTGTGCCATTCTCCTAAAGCAACACACCTGAGAGTTTTAAATAACCATTTGACAGGAAGTTGTCAGAGGAAGACCTTATTCCAATGACTTGGGCATTTGAGCATAGATAATGCTATGGATGAATAATTACTAAAATTTTTAGTAGATTATTCTTGTACTGGAACTTTGATTTAAAAGTGACAAAATTCCATTGCTCTGATGGGGAATGGAGTTCAAGTATTTATCATGAAACTAAATATACATATTATGTATTTTTTATTTGAGGCATTTTACCTATGAGCTCTATCTCTAGCCTTTTTTTTTTTTTAAACAGGGTCCTTGCTACATTGCTGAGGCTGGCCTCAGACCCAAGATCCTCCTGTCTCAGGCTCCCAAGTACTAGGACTACAGGCATGTACCACTGTGCTTGGCTATGAATCTAAATACAGTTTTGTGAAATTTTTCAAGCATCTACTGTGTTCTTTACAGTGTGCAAGACACTGGTAGGAAAACAAAGGAAGCATAATGTGGGTGTGCCTCCTTTATTTCAGATAACAGGACTATAGGGAAACCACAACTTATTCTTTTAGAGAACAAAATAAATCTTTAATAAATGACAAAATGTGTACTAAAGATTTTGAGCTACTAACGAGCAGTTTAAAAGAGAGAGTTCAGTATGCATGGCAATTGCCAAAGGCTTTAGAAAGAGATTCCACTAGAAAGATGGGCAGAAAGGAAGAAAAGCTATTGCAGCCAGATGCAGTATCACAGGCCCATAATCCCAGGACTCAGGAGGCTGAGATAGGAGGATCATGGGATCAAGGCCAGTCTGGGCAACTTAGCAAAATACTGTTTCAAGAATAATATAATATAATATAATATAATATAATATAAAATAGCTGGCCATGGTGGCACAGGCCTGCAATCCCAGCATTCATGAGGCGGGGACAGGAGGATTGCAGTCCGCAGACAGTCTCAGCTACTTAGTGAGGCCCTTTGCAACTCACTGAGACCCTGTTTCAAAAATAAAAAGACTAAATAATAGGATTGGGGTTGTAGCTTATAGGTATAATGGCCCTGGGTTCCTTCCCCGGTAGTGCAAAAAATAATAATAATAATAAATAAAATAAATAAATATAGGAGAATAGCTCAGAGATAGGACACCCCTTAGTTTAATCCTCATTTATCTGCCTTCCCCATGCATATACAGGTTGTCATGGACAATAAAAAATAAAATCAAAACACAAGATCAGCAGCTGAGAAAGTCATGACCATCGTCCATAAAGTCTGGGGAGGTAAATGTTAAGAGTCCAAGGACACATGAGTAGATGCAACCATAAGAGAATCAGATAATGAATAGACAATATTTGTGACAGTTTTAGAGGAGAAACGGTTGATATTTGGGGGAATTACCATACATTCTCAAAGACTGCATTGACCCAGATTATGTATCTTAGAAAGCAAATTCTCCTGGCATTTTCCAGGTTACAGAATCATGAGAAAGGAAAAGGGCAATTAAGAAACCGCAGCACAGAAATGCTTAGATGAGGTCTAGGGATACAGGATGGAGGGCAGAATTAGAATCAATAAAGGAGCATGCATTTCACAAATGACATTTCAGAAATCCTTGATTTATTTTAAATGATAGAAAGTAAACACCATTTTTTAAGAATGGAAATAATTAACCAATTGAAATATAGTCCTCTTCTGAAAACTTCCTGCCACATAGTTATTTAAGACGCATAATACTTTAGAAAATGTAACACTGCTGATTTAATATGCAGTGAGGCTGGAAATAATGAATGATACCAGAGATATTAACAAGGGGACATATATATTTTGGTGCTGCTATTGCCTGGGAAGTTAGCTTAGTCTAGAATTTTACCACAAAGTAGATCACTGTCTGAGGTATTTGCTAGCCCACAACTGCTTAATGTTTTGTTGTCTGCAAGCACATGCATGGATGTTTATGTTCATTTATTTTTAGGGTTAAAACGAATGGATATTTGTGGTAGAAAAGTGAACAAGCAAAGCTAAAAAAAGGAGAAATTCTGCAATCCCATCACCTATCCCAACAATCCCATCTGTAAAAATATTGTTAACTTTCTGGAGGGTCTACCATCATAGAATATTTTTATATAGTTACTCTAAGAAGTATTTCTAAAAGTAATTTCTCTTCTGTCCTTGCTCTCTTTTCCAGCTTAACTTTAACTTCCATTTTTCTTTTGTTTTTAAAGACCTTTATCCTAATACAACTCATATAAAAATAAATAATAATATTTTTACCAGTTCTACCATATGGAAGCACAGATCATTCTTTTCTGTAAAACTCAAGATAATGTCACAGTTACAACTAAGGACCAGATTGACTATAACCAGGAAGGTATCTGGTTTCCACAAACTAGAGAAGGAAATGTTGTCAGAGAAGTCACTGTGGTGGGCTATTTAAAAACTGACCATCAGACACTTTTAGGCCATAAATGAAAAGAAGTAGCGATACCAAAATACAGGATGAGTACAATTGTAGAAATGTAGTGCTAAATAGTACTAGAAAGAGACTTGTGCTGGATAAGGACACAGCTTTCCAAACTGGACAGCCCCAATTTAAATCCTGGCTCTTCTTCAATTAGTACTTGCATTGTGTCTTTGAACATATTGCTTACTCTCTCTAAGGATCTGTCTTCTCTTTCATGAAATGTGAATAAAAATGTTCACTCCATAGCTTTCTTCTAATAAGTCAGATAACATGTGTTAAATGTGTTCTATCCTTCAACTAAGCAGTATTGATACAATATACTCATTAAAGTAACTGAGCAATTGAAGTTCAGAGAAAATGAGCCTTGTTCAAGGTCACGCTAAACCTGCAAAAATGAATGTGATACCAGGCCTGATTCTCAGTCCAATTTCCTTTCAGTCTAGCAAAAAGCCATCCTCCTCCCAGTACACGGAGTGAGTGAACATTGAGGAGATGTAGTCATACCACCCGAAATCAACAAATTGTGAAACTAAATCACAGCCAGGACCTCACTCTGATATATTTGTAAACACAGTCAGGCACTCCTTAACCATGTTTGGTAAATTATGGACCACATATGTGATGGGCAGTCCTCTAAGACTGCATTTCCTAGTGATGTCATAGCTGTCTTTGCACAACAGAATCACCTAGACACATGTCTCAGAACCATATCCCCATCATTAGGTGATGCATGACTGAATTAAGAAACAAACTTTTTTCAGACATCAGTCTGTTTGACCCTTTGCAAGGGTCAAAGCCACTTAGTATAACTAATTTGGAATTGAACCTTTTAGCTACTGCAGTATCCAGCAATAATTTATTATCCTGACATTCCGTAAAAGAAAGAATTACAAAACAAATATTCCAACTGGCATTTTAAAATATGTCAGCCCAGCAGATCAAAGAGTCCCCATTCTTTATTTTATATCAAGATGAACCTGTTGGGTACCTGTCATGGAGTGAAGCTTATCTAGACGCGACAGGAAGCAAAGGTTATCTTTAACACAATAGAAAAGGGCAAATGAATGTTAACATTTAATTAAAGCCACAGGAAAAGAATGGCAAAGTGCAGGTCAGTGGTGGAAAGTACAGGGCATTGGTGCCTTATGCAGAGAGTTAGCCCAGGAGCAGAATCTGAATGCAGACAGTTGAATTAGTGCTCTCTGAATGTCACTGATGTTATATTACAGTTGTTTATGTTCAAGCAAAGGTAGAGAGGCTGTCGGTGACATGACTAACCACAAGGGCTTTGAGTCAGATCAAGCTAGACTTGGAAAGATACCCACACAACGGGAAAGAGCAAGGGTTGGGAACCATCTTGCCTGGCTTCCAAACTACTTATTCATTGACCACTCTTTATAAGATTTTGGGCCTCTTTTCATTAGTTTTTTCAGCTGTAAAATGCGTATAATAATGACGTCTACAGTGGTTAGGAAAATTACACAAAGGCATTACTGTTGTTAGAACCTACTGCAGGCTCTATAAAAGTATTTAAGAATTATCCTGGCTAGCTGGGTCTGGTGACACACGCTTGTAATCCCAGTACTTGGGAGGCTGAGACAGGAGGATCTCACAGATTCAAAGCCAGCTTCAGCTACTGAGTGAGGCTTTCAGCAACTTAGTGAGACCCTGTTTCCAAATAAAATATAAAATAGGTCTAGGACTATAGCCCGGAGGTAGAAAGCCCCTGGGTTACATCTCAGTATCTCTCTCTCTCTCTCACACACACACACACACACACACACACACACACACACACACACACGAATAATCCTGGCTCTTGGACTCATCACTTACCAGCTACATCCCTAGTAGAGAATATTGAAACTTTCTGAGACTCTGGGTCGCCATCTGGAAAATAGGTCTAATAACAGTACCTGACTTACAGAGTTGTGAAAATTAAGTGTAAGGCCACATGCACAGCACCTAGCAGACACTAATCACATCATTATCACCTTGGTTTTTTATTTCACCTGTTAGACTGGAAGTTTCCTGAAGCAGATACTTTGTCATGTTCTTGGGGCTACCATAGCTTTCTATATTAATGTTTATAAAACAATCAAAGAGATATATAAAAACACTGAGACACATTTGTGCCCAAACTTAGACTGTGCCTGCAGATGCAAAAAGAATCAAATAGGCTTTCACTGAGACCTATATATCATTCATGGAAAGATACTCAGAAAATTATAGAACAATAAGGTTCAACCGAAGTTTCACCCCAGAGCACAATATTTTTTTTTAATTTAGAAAAACTGTAAACCCACAGTGAAGTCAGCCATAGAGAAAAAAAAAATGTTTCTTCTTATATCCCACTAAAATTTTTAAAACAGTTCTCTTTGGCAGCAATTTTTTTGGGGGGTACTGGGGTTTCTGGAAGCCTTTCTACCTCTGGGCTATACTCCCATACCTATTTTTAAATTTTTATTTGGAAACAGGGTCTCCTAAGCCAGCGCGCACAGCTGGCTTCGAACCTGTGCAATCCTCCTATCTCCGCCTCCCAAGCACAGGGATTACAAGCCCTGCGCCACCATGCCCGGCTTTGGCAGCAATTTAAAATGTTCCACTTAAAGCCGGGTGTGGTGGCGCACACTTGTAATAACCAGCATTTGGGAGGCTGAGACGGGAGGACTGCGGTTTGCGGACAGCCTCAGCTACTTAGTGAGGCCCTCTCCAACTCAGTGAGACCCTGTTTCAAAATAAAGATTAAAACAAAAGGGCATGGGAGGTCAAATGTCCCTGGGTTCCATCCCCAGACCTGCAAAAAAATAATAAATAAATGAAAATAAAATGTTCCATTTATTATAGTTAGTCTAGAGCTTATCTCCATTACTGAATATTAAATCCCTTGAAACAAAAGTTAAAGAATCTCCAACTTACTCATTTCTCTCTCTCTCTCTGTTCTCTCTCCCTCTCTCTCTCTCTCTCTCTCTCTCTCTCTCTCTCTCTCTCTGTTCTCTCTCTTATGTTTCTGTGTTTCTAAAAGATGGTTAGTAAATATGCAAATGTATTGATCAAATGCATTAAATGATTAGGGATCTCATATTTCTCTTTTTGAGAAAGCTGCTCATTTTAAGTGAAACACCTCCTGTATCCAATCTTTCCTTCTGCTTATGTATACCTTAAGGTATTTAAAAATCTTGAAATTAGTTTCCATTTCCTGAATCAAAGGTTGAATTTAAATTGTTTTTTAATACTTGACATTTTAATTTCATGGATTACTAGATCGATTAGAGAAGTCAACATCTAGTCATTTTACATATGAGGAACCCAGAACCAGTCATGGGCAGAACCAAGATTAAGCCTGGGTCACTTCTTTTTCTTCCTCTTCTTTTTTCAGTATTGGGGATAAAACCCAGGGTAATTTGACCTCTAAGCAACACATCTGTTCTATTTTTTATTCTTGATTTTTGAAACAGGGTCTCACTAAGTTGCAGAGGACCTCACTAAGTAGTTGAGGCTGTCTGAAAACCTTAATCCTCCAGTCAGCTTCCCAAATGCTGGGATTACAAACGCGCACCTGACTGTTAATCTAACAATATCTCTACCATGCCCCTCTGTAAGCACCTAACAGTTTACAAAGCTCCTTTATCCTACAAAGAGCTGTAGCTCTCTGATCCTTATGTCTACATTGTAAAAACAATAAAATTCTACATTTACACATCAGAAAAAGAAACCAAGTCTCAAGGGAATCCAGAGATTCCAAACATCAGCTAAATAGTGAAAAATTAGGAAAATTGTGAACCTAGAGGAGAGTCAGATGCTCTGTTCCTTCTTTTCTCTCTTCCATTAGACCAAACTAAGCACATGTCTTTAAAGAAATAACTCTCAAAATGGGAAGAGTAAAGGAAGAGCAAAGATATTTTCAAAGTGGGCAGAGATAATCAAAGCCTAATGGAATTCCTGTGCACTACTCCTCATCAAATGCCCACAAGAACACATCAAAGTATTAGGCTAACGATGCCTACACTGAAAACAAGCCCAAGGATTAACATAAAGCAACCCCTCCCCCTAATTCTATCCACAGAGTAATGATGTATTTCACAGCACCAGGGCTATCCTGGAATAAGAGAACCAGCCCTTACATAGCATTGAACTTAGGATACATTTTCCTACCAAAAAAAACCTAAGATATATTTAATTATCAATTTTAAGCAAATCCATCACCCCTCATTTCTTATCTTCATATCTCCTGTGTCACTGAGAAATTTGAAAACTCTAAGAAAATTCAGAAAGTTTTTCTGAAATTCAGTGAGGTTGCCCGTGTGTATAATATCTGACATAAGGTTCTTTGAAGGATGCTTGATTACTTGCCTGGTCCCCCTGCAGAAGAAGTGCCTACTCCCCACAGAGTGGGAGTCAGCGGGGGCAGGAACAGGGCAATCCCTGCCTTTCAGAGGCGGGAGCTCTGGGGTAACATGCAGGTTTCACAAGCTGGAGATGTGTGTCTACCCAGGCAGAAAGAAAGCGCAACGTTCCTAATGAGGCACTGCAACCTGGCTGTTCTCAGTTGGAATCAAAGTAGAGTAAGCTGAAGATGCCTTGTAGAGGGTGAATAATTAGCAACTCTGAGGGGGAAAAAAGAAACTCTGATTATGGCTCTTTTTTGATTTTTAGAATGATCTCATATAGTTCAATAATCCCTTTTTCCTGCCAATCATCCAGTCAGTAAACACTTTCTGAAGACCCATGGGCACTGTGACCTTGAGGGCTTCACTTGGAGTCTCCTCCTGTTCCGCCCTTACCCACTGGGCCAAAGATACATGTCCAGCTGGAGCCCGCACCCCAACTATTCCACGGTCTGGCTCAATCTTTTATTCAAGCAGCATTAGTCGGTTTTCAAGACCAGCATGAGCTTTTTACCTAAGACAAATCTCTGAATGGTAGATTGTACCAAAGTGTGTATAATTTTAGCCTGAAGATTAGCAAAGTGTTGATTGTGAAGAGGGTTGGACTGAGCTTGAACTACTTTATGAAGTACATGTAAGACAATATATATACACACACATACGTATACACACACATACACAAGCAAGGCCGCTTAGTGTGAAGAACTGATGTAGGAGAGAGAACAATGGACCCATGACCAAGGGCCTGGTGTCTTTCCTCTACAGACCACATGAGTGCGCTACGCACCATGTGAGGAATGAGACAAATAGCTCCTTTAGGTTAGCTTTCTACGTGGTGAAGCAGCAAGCAGGGCACTTACCCGCCCCATTACGAGATGTATAAGTAGATACATAGGTATCTGTTAAGGTCCTAGGATTCTAAATGGTCATGATGGAAGAGGGAATTTTAACACGTGGGAGCAGTATGGTTAGAGTGAGACATATCTGAGCACCAGGCCTTTTTAGCTGCAACCTCATGGAAATCATTTAACCTCTTCAAATCATGTCTCTGAAGAAGGTTTAAATTTTATCTACCTTGTAGGATTATGATAAAGGGGTAAAACACAGATGTGACCGTGTACAGGATGCTTCACACACAATAAGCATTCAGAAAGGTAGCTATGGGGGGAGGAGTTTGCAGGGTTAAGAAGTCGATCTTGAACTTATAAGATACCCAGGATGAAATGAGACCAACAAATTCACAGTATGCTCCTCCTTGGGTTCCTTTCCAGTGCAAGACATGCTTAAAAGGTAGAGATTAACTGACAGGTGACATCTACCCTTGAAATATACATTTATATTTTTTTATGTTCTAAATTTTATATTTTTATTTTTTATTGGTGTATTGTTGTCATATATCTTAATGGTGTACAAGATGGTGGAGTCATACATGCACATATCACTCATTTAGCCCTTTCCCAATTCCTACCCCATTCCCTCCCTCCTTCTCATGTCTGGTTTAGTGACTGACTTTGATATGTTTATGAATGTATATCATGCATGACAAAATGATTTGTCTTATATCTTAATACAACAAAAACATTTAATTTTGAAAAACTATAACAAAAGGGCAGCCGATGCTCACAGTTCATGGCTCTGTACAATTATTTAACCAATGATCATGTGTCAGCACTCAGGAGTTCTGTAGCATGACTTGTGAATTCTTCCCTGACATCAAATCATGTTCTTAGTCCTCTTTTTTCATACCAGTCTCTTTTATATTGTCCTTTTAACACAAACGTTTTCAAACATATCACCTTCTAGACCTCAGCAATAAACAGATTCAGGTTAGCTTTATACTATGTTAGTAGCTCAGTTTAAACCATAATAGGTGGTAGTAGATGTTTCTGGAACAGAGGGCCTCAATGAAGTCTGCATGGGCATCGTTACACAGACTTCGGTGGTATCCTCTGAGATCTTCAATCGTCTTTTCATTTTGAATCATATGGTACAAAACAAGGCTTGCATGGAGAAAATGATGCGAGGAAGACCATATTTGAAATAAGAAAGTTCTGGATTATGGCATCTTAACCACTCACTTACTGGTGACCTTGGGCACACCACTTAACACTCTTCAGTTCTTCCTCCCAGAGTGGGATACTAGGGAGGTGGTATCTGTTTTCTGTTGTCAGAAGCAGCCTTGGCATTTTTGACTCTTACATTGTGGTATCACAGTCACCATGGAAAACACAGTGTCTCAGTCCCTAGTGTAGGGACAGAGAAAAATCAGCTCCAGTAGTGACTGTTGTTCCTCCATGACCGGTGGATCCCGCATGGCAGCAGATGCAGAACAACTGGCCTGAATGCAACTGGACCTCATCCCCTTCCCAAAGAGGACAGCAAGAGTAAGATAGTAAAGGGGTTGGGTGGTCACCACATCACACATAGGCTTAAGCAGAACAAAGCAGGGAAAATGTTCCCACATGTCCATGCCCAGGCTGGATGCTCGTGCCCTCGCTCTCTCTCTCTCTCTCTCTCTCTCTCTCTCTCTCTGGAGTTGTTTTGGAAAGGGAGAATAACACAATGACACACTTTTATTTGTAGGGTACAAATTGTTTACCTTATTCAGTGACTTGGGTTTAAGACCCATACCTGGCTTTTCTGAAGAACAATTTTGTGTACATGTACAATAGATACAGTGATCTCTACAGAAGACCACATACTATGAATAATAGTTATATAAAAATATCTCTCAAAAACATAATTCTTTGAATGTAGATGTCAAATATGTGAAAACTCATTCTAAGAATCAAAGCAATAGCTTTAGGTTTTCTTATATTATTGAGACAGGCGTATTTGTGCTTCTGGGATGATAGTTTTAATCAATTCCAAAGCTAAGTTAATCTTAGAACTATGAATAACAGCTAACTTAAGAAAAGTTTCTGATTAAGATTTTTTTTCTAACATATGGGATAGTCTCAGTTTCAGTTAAATACGTATTTATGAGATTCAACATTAATTAAGCATCCGTCATTTGGATTGGAGCTTTCTTGGAAATTTTTTTACTAACTTCAATCTATATGTACAAATAATACAGCTTGGTTGAATATCAATAGAAATTAAATTAATATCAGGACTAGAATCTATTCTATTTAGTAAATTTGAGAACTTTGTCTTGTGAATTTCAATATGCAGAATGATCTCTAAAAATTAGTTTTCTGCCTAAAATGGCTTGAAGTTTGAAAGAGTTAAAATATGAAAAGCACCCGAACATGCCATACCGGATAAATCTTAAACCATGAGAGGTATGGACATAGCTCTACTAAAAGTTGTCACCATAGGCATTCAAAACTCAATACTAATATCTACTAAATAAATACAACTGTCTTCTATGAGCCTGAAAATTTACTTCTAGGTATATACTTAAGAGAAAAGTACATATATTTACCAAAGGATACATTTGAGAATGTTAAAAATAGTTCTATTACAATATCAAATACCAGAACAAACCCTACAATAGAATAAAATGTGGTATATTCATATAATGGAATATAATATGCAAATAAAGATAACAGATTTTCTTTAGACCATTGATGAATCTTACAGATATAATGCCAAAAGAAAGACTATGGAATAAACACTGAATTGTGTATGATTCTATTCATATGAAGTTCAAAACCAAACAAAACTAATCTTTGATGATATTTCAAATTAGCAGTTATCACAACTAGGTGCATTTACTGATGAGGAAGGAATACGATGGAGACATATCTTGGGTTGAAAATGTTCTATATCTTGAAGTGATTGGCAGTTACAGTATGTGAATGTATGTGTATATATGTATAAAAATTTACCAATGTGTACACATAAAATTTGTGTACTTTATATACCTTTTACCTTAATATTATATTGAATAACAAGACAAGATTAAACCTATTTTCCATAAAAATGGGCATTGTAATAAATGAAATTTGATTCTGCATTTTTGTTTTGCACTAGTATTTGTACCGAGACACTGCCATGTATAAAATGAAAATATAGTTCTCTTCAGATATTATTAAGTATTTCATGATGCAACAGTAAAACATTAAAGTGAGTATGAGAACCTTTTATGCACAACTAGTATATAGCCATGCAGGTTGCAGGCTATGAGACCATTTTTGAACAGGACTAACTTGGAAGAGATAGATCCTTAAAAACGAAAAAGCCTTGCTAAAATTTGCATATATGCAATGTAAAGCAAATGATGAAAATCCCTTATTTTACTGGGAAGGCATAGTTTTGTGTGAAAGAGGCTATGTCCTATTGTGCTGAATAACTAAAATACAGTTGGTTCTACTTGATTAAGAAGAAAACAGGATAAATAATAAGGAAAAGTTCGCTGAAGTTGAGATTAAATAGAATGCCTGAATTAAAGAGGAAAAATTTAAATATGCATTATGAATAAAAACATGTGTTCTATTAAAATGAAACATGCAATACTATCTGTACAAGGAAAGAAAATTTGAAATGGTACTGTGAAAAAAAGTTATGTTAGTATGTATACCAATAATAACTTTTGTTTTACTTATCAAAAACTTTTATAATGTATTCATACTGGGATTGAACCCAGGGACACACTACCACTAAGATACATTCCCAGCCCTTTTGATTTTTTATTTTGAAACAGGGTCTTTCTAAGTTGCTGAGACTGGCCTCAAACTTGAGATCTTCCTGTCTCAGCCTTACAAATACAGTGATTATAGGCATGAACCAGCAAGCCTGTCTACTAAAGTTCTTTAAGAAATCCATGCCTTCAGGGTGAACTATTTAATGTAGGAAATAAGAAGATGAAAAGATTATGAGAACAGAATTATGGAAAGCATACAGGGAAGCTGGGGAACTTTGCATTGCCCAGCTAGGTGATCAATGACCTTGTTTCCCATTAGGAAGGTTTCTTCCTTCTCACAAAGTGAAAATCAGCGAGGCAGGTGCAGCTGGGTTATTCACAGAATCCTCAAGAGTAGCATGAGAGATTAGCAAACAGGAGAACTAAATATCTACTTGGGCAGAAAGAAGTCACGACATTCTTAATGAGGCTGTGCAACCTGGGGGTTCTCGGTTGGATCAGAGGGAAGACAGTTGCTCCATAGATGATGAATAGCTATCACCTTTAGGCTATGGAACTAAATAGTAAAATTAACCCTGTCTTTCTTTGAAATCTGGAATGACAGTCAATGCTCCCATTTTTTTTTTTATCGATGCCTCTTTTCTAACTCCACAGCCAATTAAAGGACCTTTTGAATAGCCAATGGCATAAAGCCAGCACTTCTTTATAATTATGCAGTGACTCTGAACTACCTGGGTTCAAAAAGAGAATGTGATAGCCGGGCGTGGTGGCGCATGCTTGTAATCCCCGCGCTTGGGAGGCAGAAACAGGAGGATCGCGCAGGTTCGAAGCCAGCCCCGCGTGCTGGCTTAGGAGACCCTGTTTCCAAATAAAAAATGTAAAAATAGGTCTGGGAGTGTAGCCCGGAGTTAGAAGGGCTTCCAGGAACCCCAGTACCACCAAAAAAAAAAAAAAAAAAAAAAAAAAAAAAAAAAAAAAGAGAATGTGAGCCTTGAGCCCTTTTGTAAAACTTGTAACTCTCTTTAATGGATAATTATCTTGTAAGTCTTTGATTCAGCAAACACTGGGAAAATGAACTTTCCAAAGCTGTAGAAGCCTGCTGGCAAAAATGACATGTTATTTGTATTGGTAGTGTAATTGATCTCCACCTGCATGGCATTATTAATCACTCCTAGGTTACCTTTGTATGTCTCAAGGGGTGTTTCACATTTGCTTACCTGAATTCTACCCTGGCCTACTGGCTGATGCCCACAGCTCCCAAAAACACTGAAGTCTGTGCCTCATCATTGATGTTAGGGATAGGGACATCTGTATATCAGTGATTTCCTGAATCAGGGAGATTTGATATTGAAAAGAAGTGATCTCACCAGAGAGAAAGTGCCATCTCCCTTTAAAAACTTGCACTGAGATCCAACACATGGGTAGGAATTAACTGAGTGACATTCAGACAGAAATGGGAAAGAATGAATTTGTCTTGAAGTCAGGATAAATTTTCCAAAGAAAAAATAGCTGTTTTAACACATGAACCCTGGAATATCTGTGCCCTTGCACAATAGCTGTTTATTCCTCGCTAACACGGGCCAAAATTGTAGTGGGAGGTGCAATATCAGGGTTTTCCCAGATAGTAGGGCTCACTGGTGTTTGTGTGTCATTGATGACTGGCCTCCAAAACCAATCTGTACCTTGATAGTTCTGCCTTGTGTATATGTGCTTGTGAGGGGGGTTATTTTTATGAGATAAATTTGGAAAAGTTGTCACTCCAACTAATATTTTAATTGCCCTGTCTCAGAAACATGGCCACAGAAAATGACCATGCCTATGGTGAAATTAAGTTTTTAAGTATATAACTCAAGCTGGCCATGGTAGTAATCCTATAATCCCAGCATTTGGAGCCTGATAAAGGAGAATTACAATTTTGAAGCTAGCATTTCAACTTAGTAAGGATCTCAGCAATTTAGTAAGATACTGTAAAATAGGGTTTGGGGTGCAGCTCCGAGAATGAATATACCTGGGTTCAATACCCAGCACCACACACAATAAAAAAATACAATTTAAAATTTAGAAACCTACTATAGACTATCATTGAGACCAATAGGATCTGAGATTGTTTATCACTGGCTGAATTGAAATATACGTTTGTCCTTTCTTTCATTTATTCTTCTATCTGCATGTCTCCAACATTTATCAAGTACCTACAAGGTGCTATGACCAGTGCTCAACAAGCTTCATTTCCATGCAGAGACTAAGAGAGTACAGGAGGCTCAAGTTATAAATAGAAATGTCAGAAGGAGACACAGCAACCATTTTTCATTTCACTTTCTATATAATCACATCAGGATAAGAACACAATTGCCCATTGGTGATGAAATCCACTTCTTATCAACAGTGAACAGGTAGAATTGGGGTGAAAGTTTTAAAGTAAGGAATATTTTTTGGTTAAAAAAAACCTTAAGAAAACAAAAAAAAATCACTGGGTACAGAAAAATTTATAAAAGCATCTTTAGTGCAGTTCCTTTGTTCACATTCTTTCCTATAGCTTCTTGCTTCTCTCTGATCTAAGCATTACTATTCAAATTGCTGGGCAGAAAGCCTCCTCTTTCATGTACAGAAAAGCACAAGGTTTTGAATTGCTTCATTAATTGACTAGCTAAATGTTAAGAAGCAGGTAATACTTCGTCATTCTCTTCTTGCAGTCTTAAAATAAAATTGTAAATTGCAGTCTGTGATCACTACTGAATGAATACTAGAGATAGATTTGCAGGCCCAGACAGAACCCATACATACTGAATGAATACTAGAGATAGATTTGCAGGCCCAGACAGAACCCATACAGAGAGAAATGTGTCATCATTTTTTTTTTTATTATTCTTGACTGGAGAAAAGTGGCTGATAAAATATTGTTCTAAGAAGATGCTATTGAAACATATTTTACTATTTTATATTCACATTAGGAGACTTTCTCAGTGATCTTGACTTATCCTGGGCTCAGCTGTGATGCATATTGTCTTGTTTTTAAGTGTGAATAATTAAAGCAATGCACGGTTAACTAATTGATGCTAAAAAAAATAGCTCAAATGACATAATCAAAATTGAAACCATTTTGTGGGGCAGCCTGTGTTATGGTTATTGATGGGTCGTCATGGTTACTCTTCTAAAGCCAACAGCCAGATGACAATTTTTTTCTTTTATTTTTTTTAATTGATGTCATACATCTTAGTGAGGTACAAGATGGTAGAGACATAAATACACAAATCACTCATTTAGCCCTTCCCCAATTCCCACCCCATTCCCTCTGCCCTCCCTCCTTCTCACATTTGGCTTAGTGATTGACTTTGATGTGTTTGTGAATGTGCATCATGTACATTAGGGAACTTTCCTCTTCCTCCTTTTCACCCCCCTCAGTGAGTTCACCTTATTTGCTCATCTCTGGTTTCTCTTTGTCTAGAGTTCCTCCATTGACCTTTCACTCGCTAACTTCCAATTAGTCAGTTACAAAAAGTAAAAACAGATGTTCTCCCAGATGACAAAGTTTTGCAACCAGTTTTCACTGGTACTTTGGACATTTTCACCTTCTTTTGATAGCTCTCTCTGACCTATCCTTTCTTTTTGGACCTGTTCCTCCCCGAGCCTTCCCATAACAGCCAAAAGGTTATCCATTACTTATTAAGAAAATATTTTCTTATATGCCTTTCTGCTTTCCAAAGAATGTATTTAGATATTTACTCTGGCTTCCATAAGCCTCCTGGATTGTCTCTAGCATAGTGAGGGTCAGATAAGGAATTTTTGCAACTGGATGAAAAATGAAGACATGGGCCCATTTAAAACACCAAACAAAATATTATGAATTTAAATATAGCCAGGAGTGGTGGTCCAAGCTTGTAATCTCAGTATTTGGGAGGTTGAGACAGGAGAATCCCAGGTTCAAGGACATCTTCAGCAAATTAGAAACTCTAAGGAATCAGTTTCAAACCCTGTTTCATAATAAAAATTAAAATAGTGATAGTCATGTAGCTCAGAGGTAGAAAGCCTCTGGGTTCAATCTCCAGTATCACACACACACACACACACACACACACACACACACACACACACATACACACACACACACATACACACACACACACACACACACACACACACACATGGATATTAAAAAAAATAAGGGCGGGAGTGGTGGCTTCACACCTATAATCCTAGTTCTTGGGAGACTGATACAGGAGCATCACAGGTTCAAGGCCAGCCTCAGAAACTTAGCAAGGCTCTTTTCAGATAAGAAAAAAACAAAAAACTGGGGATGTAGTTTAGAGGTTGAATCCCTCTGGATCCAGTCCTCAGCACCACAACCAATTAGTCAACCATTGGCAGTATTAGGATAGGAAATCAAGTGTGGGCCCTCTAAGCATGGAGCCTGGTGTGACTGCAGAAACCACCTTCATGAAGCTGGCTGGTTTTGTGTTCCCTGCTATCTGAAGTTTAACTCTGAAATCAGTGCTGCACAAAAGTAGGACCCATGTAAAGCATACCTTCCATCATCTCTCCAGGGTCAAATATCATCCACAAATCATGAATAATATGGTCTGGATTCTTCTACATCCTTGGTTCTCTCTAAGTCCTGTTCCTGGAGCCACATTTGCCTTATTCAGTATGTACTTACTGTTTTTCTCTGCCTCTGGACCTTTGTTCTTGTTTACTCTTCCTATACAGAACCATGTCACCACCTTTGGGAAAGCTTCTAGGTCTTTGTTTCTCTGAGAAGGCTTCCCTGGCCACTATTTGGTCCCCCCTGCCTCCACAGGAATTCTTCCATCAGCTTAGGTCATATTCATGCACTTATCATTACTGGAACAGACAGGATGGATTACTGTTTCCGGGCTCCTACTTTTAAAATGTAAGCTCCATCAGAGAAGTACTTTATCTTTCTTAGTCTCCTTTGTATCCACAGAAGGCAGAAGAAAAAATCATTTTTAATACCTTCTAAGCATCCCATAAGTATTTGTTAAATATATACATAAATATTATTCTTGAATAAATAAATGAACATACACCAAACTACTTATTTCCAAATTTTATATGTTTGGCAAAAATTGAAGGGTAAAAATTAATTTTCTACCATCAAGTACAATGAGACCTCAAACTATAGCCCAAGGGCCAAATCCAGCCTACTACTTTTAATAAATGAAGATTTATTGGACTACAGCTATGCCCATTCGTATCTATAATACTGATGTCTACGTTTGTGAAATGGTAGAGCTGAGTAATTGCAACTGAGACCATACAGCTTGCAAAGCCTATTTACTGTTTGGCTTTTAGGAAAAACATATACGGCAAACCTGATATAGAACATTTACCACTTGCGAAGATAAGAGCAGATTATCTCTCTACTAAAATAAGTGAGTTCAGAATCCTCTACATAAGCCAAAAAATAAACAAACTATAAAAATCCATTTATGTATTTGTTCGTGTTTATATAATTTATTTTAATTTCCAGCTCTCTGATTGCTAATGATGTTGAACATATTTTCATGCATTTATTGTCCATTTGAATTTCTCCTTTCATCAAGTGTCTATTTAGTTTACTTGCCCATTTTTGATTGGGTTGTTTTCTTACTGCTGAGTTTCTTGAGTTCTCTGTATATTCTAGATTTTGGTCCTCTATCGAAGGAGTAGTTAGAAAAAAATCTTCTCCCATTCTCTTGGCTCTTGGTTGACATTCTTGATAATTTCCTTCGCTGTACAGAAGTTCTTTAGTTTAATGCAACCCCATGTATTGATTCCTCTTTAAGTTTCTTGTGCCTTTGGGATCTTGTTGAGAAAGTTTTGATCTGTGCCTATATGTTGCAGTTTTGGATCTATGGACTCTTAAAGGAGCATAGAAAGCAGCAATAATAAACCCAGCATGGTGCTGGCACAAAGTCAGATACATAGACCAATGGAGTAGAAGAGAAGAATCAGAAACAAATCTTCACACTTACAGCCAATTGATTTTTGACAGAGGGGCCAAAAACATACACTGGAAAAATGATAGCCTATTTAACAAATGGTGTTGGCAAAACTGGTTAACCATATGCAGAAAAATTGAAATAAAACTCACTTTCTTGCCCTGCACAAGAGTCAATTCAAAATAGATCAATGACTTGGAAGTATAATTTATATTTTGATGAAAGAACTCACACATGTATTTGCTTTACCATTAGTGAAAGTTCTGTATGAAACTAGAGTTTGTAAAGATAGAGAAATGAGCCTGCACTGTTAATTAGTAGCTTGCCAACTGGAGACCAATAGACAGTAAAAAATTGCTATTAATATAATGGGAGTGATTCAACTTTACATTATTTTTTTTGATATTATATATTAAGTCCCTATTAATGTACATGAAAGCATGTAAAGATTCTGTGTATTTTTTATGATTACTAGTTACTATCACTATTAACAATTTAAAAGATTGAATTTGTTTTATTAAATTTTTTCTAAAATCAGGATATGATTTATAATTCATCTGTGTATTAAAAGGAGTGATTCCTTTAGAAAGGGAAAAACCCATTGAGACTGAAGTAATGATGTGCCCAGAAATCAATGTCATCATGGAATTAAAGCAACATAGAATTTTGATGAGACCATTTCGCTATGAGAAAATGCTGACAGTGCCTACTGGTAGAATATCCTACAGTTTCTCTTCTGACTGCCATAAATTTACCCTTTGATTATAATTGGATGTCTGCTTGTAAGTGTCTCAAACAAGTCATAAGTCTAGAGAAAAGACTCAAAATCAATTTGTATCTTTGAGTATAATATGAAAGAATGTGATCTGGATGAAGATGAGGGAGACTTAAGAATTGAGGTCTCTATTTGGAAGCACCTAAATAAATAAATCTGTGTTGAAGCTTTGCCATTTTAGTAAGAAAATTCATCATAATAATAACCCAAATGAGGATAGCTACTATTCATGGGTTCCTGTTACATGCTAGTCCTTTGCCTGTGTGTATATAGTCACTGAAGAGGAAGTGATGGAACTGGTGAATCAAGGGTAAAAATATTGCTTTCCTTCAAGTGAACACATATTTATTTGAGACTAACCCCATCACCCTTTAATTGGCTTCATACATCATTTAAGAGCCTGAGCTGATCTCAGGAAAAAAATGTGTCTCATCCATGTAGGACCATTCATCTTCTGAGGATGATTCAGCTGTAATTTGTTATTGTGAGCACTGGCTGTGGTTAATGTCAACCTCTGGTCCCTATTTCCTTGCTAACTGACTGTCTGCTGTAGCACATGTGACCACCATCTTACGGCTTTGGATACATCTTCCTGATATACACAGAAAGGACTCATGATTCTATAGCACAAATAAGAAAGGCCTACACGTAGTCCCAGGTATGGAGTTTATCTGTAGCACCAAAAGTTCTGAAAGACTCATATTTACCTTCCATTGTCAAACTGTTTATAATGGATCACTTATGGATGTTTTTCAAACTCCATGTGTAGCAGCATTAAGGTTCCAGTCTCTTATTTCTTTCAAGTAGTATGCTTATAGTAGTGCACATCTTAATATTCTAATACGCACAATTTTTTCTCCTTTCCCACATACACAAAGTTCTCCAACAAAAAAGTGGTTGCAATGCTGAATAGGCAATGTGTGGTTTTCCTTTCTCCATGCTTGTGCCCACTATCAGATTCTTTGTTCAGACTATCTCCATCCTAACTACAAACATTTCTGTTTTGGACCGTTTTGCTTCTTACTGTAGTAAATGACAAAGAAATTGAATGCATAGAAGGATTGCATGGAAAAAATGAAGCTAGCAGATTGAATTTCAGGGTAATGCTATTATTTTTGAAAGCCACAATTCTCTGATCTACCAAGATTTGCCTTTCTTTGCCCATCTAGGGAAGGATTACTGCTGATAAATTGTAACTCCTTTTCAAAATATTTACTTTTTTCTTTCAGAGTCTCCTTAGGAAACCTTTGAAACTCACAAATAAATGCTACAAAGAAAGAGTATCAGAGCAGCTGCACCATCTAAATGTAATTACACATTTAATTTGCATGCAGCTTGGGAGTTAGAAAAAAACGTAAATAGATTCTTATCCCTATTGGCCATTAGGGTTTCTTTTTCCTTGCCTTTTTTCTTTTCTTTTTTTCAGGGAGGGCAAATAAAATACAGTGTCTCTAGATTTGCCTTTAAAGCCCATGGAGTTTAGAATGTTGATGGATAACTGTTTGCTAACCTTTCTCTTTTGATTTTTGCTGGTTTATCATTGAATCTCTAGCACCTGATCCTGTATCTGGCACATAAAAGTTCCTCTGTGTCCCCACCTCCCAAGAATAGAAACAAGGAAAAAATGCACTTAGTTCAAAATGAAAACTGAAGTGTGATGTATGCTCTACTCTTTTTGGGCAATGCCCCCTTCCACATGTGAAACAGTATTATACAGTTTTATGGAAGAGGCATCGGGTGTCATGTTTCACACTGTTGCTTAAAGCTTAGAGCCTAGGTCTGTGATCAAAATGCCCCAATGTTCATTACATAATAGTGAACAACCAGCAACAAAATGACTATCAAGAAAAATTCCAGAGTCCTTTTCTAATCCTTTTTCCTTAGAGAATGGAAGTTTGGGAATGAGGAAAGCCAGTTTTTAAGAGTGCAAAATGATTGAAGCCATTGACACTTTTGTAGGAATTTTGAAGCCATTTTTGAGTCTCGATTCTCTTATTCTTAATCATGTTTACTGACAAAGATTACATTAGGTTTTTGTTGTGTTTGGGTTCTCTTTTCCCAGTAGTTAACTACAAGGGATGGACTTTTTTCCAAAGTTGGAAGACATCCTAATACCTCAATGGTCAGCTGGGGAACGTGTTTTGAAAACACATTGGTGCAGCCAAAAGCACAAAATGCAAAATCATGATAATTTTGAAATAAAGGGAGTATGTGAAATCCCTGAGTTTAATACTTTATTAGACCTCTGGTATCTGAATAATGATTTTAAAATCTGAGTAATGACTAAAGTATACATTCCATTAACAAAAATTTTCTTTCTCAAGTGGCAGAGATTTTTAGCTGAGGAGTATAGAAAAAATGAATTAATTGAATTTAAGAGAATTTTCATGTCATATATTTTTGTGCTTTGCTTTCTTGTATCCTAATCAGATGACATCATGTTAACTTAGTGAACTTTCATTGGGCTTTTTAAACATAAGTAGGTTTTATACACAATTTCATGAGGCACTGTGTGTTTATGTGGCTCTGTGTGTGTGTGTGTGTGTGTGTGTGTGTGTGTGTGTGTGTGTGTCACTTATGAGGGAATTTCTACCTCTGAGCTATATTCCCAGCCTTTTCTAAATTTAATTTAATTATTATTTTTTAAATTTTGAAACAGGGAGGATTTTCACTAAGTTCCTAAGTGACTCCGTAAGTTGCTGAGGCTGGACTTGAAACTGCAATCTTCCTGTTCCAGTCTCCCAAGTACTGGGATTACAGATGAACAGTGTTTTTATTATTATTAATAATATTATTAATTGTTATTATTATTAAAAACTGCTTGTAGCAACAATATATTTTGGGCTTTAAGATATTAATTAAGTATGAGCATAGTGATATACGCCTGTAATCTGAGAATTTGGGAAGCTGAGATAAGAGGATTACAGTTTCAGATATGACCTCAGAAATAGAGTAGACTCTCAGTAACTTAGACCCTGTTTCAGAAGCAAAGCTAAAAAGGGATAGGGGTATACCTCAGAGGTAGAAAGCCCTTGGGTTGAGTCTCTATTACCAATAAAAAAAGATATATTAATTGGTAACAGGAGTGATAAAGTCTTAAAAAGAGACCTAGATTCTTAGCAATATAACATTTCATTGACATTATTTTTCATGTGGTAAAATTATTTATAATTAAATACAAATTTAATTTAAAAATTAAAAAGAATGAGAAGCTGGATATAGATATCAAGGAGTTGTTCTTCTGTCCATTTGTCATCCACCCAACTGAAGGTCAGGGGGGATGTTGTAGACCATGCCTCTAAACTGCTTCAGTAGACCAAGACCTGATCCTTATTACCACATTAAAAAGCAATTCTAAGCTGAGCTTTGTGGCTCACACTTGTAATCCCAGTATTTGGGAAGCTGAGATAGGAGGATCGCAGATTCAAAGCCAGCTTAGACAATTCACCTAGGGTCTCAGCAACCTAGTGAGATCCTATTCCCAAATAAAAAATAAAATCAGGCTGGTGATATAGCTTGAAGGTAGAATGCCTTGGGTCCAATCCCTAGGAACAAAAATAAATAAATAAATAAATAAATAAATAAATAAATAAATAAATTCTACCTTAGGCTTATTATATAATAATTATGCTCATTAAAATAGGCATTATATATGATATACTGGACATGTACAATCCAATGTGCTTAATATGCATCATAGTTTTCACTTTATGAAAGTTCTACAATATAATTATTATTCTCTTCATTTTATTGAAAACTGATTGGGGAAATTAAATTTGCTCAAGTACACAAAATTGCAAGGTTTTATCCAGATTTAAAGTCAGACGTTTCTATCTCTAGGCCTGGCTGCTCATCATAACTTGTTCACAGCAAATTTACATATCCAAACTTTTCTTTTTACTCTCTACTCTGTGCTCAACTCTTTTGTAGATTCTAGTGATAATGGACAGGTAGAAGGCTGCCCTTGGGAATCTTATCCTCTGGGTATTGAGTTAGATCCTATATAAAAAATGACATTATTAATCAATGCACTACCATGATGGATAACTCTATGAAAGAAAGGTCAAGGATGCTATTGTGAGTAGATGGATGCTACTCAGAAGAGGCAGAAAGAAACACTTATCCATAAATGGAGGGGATGGAATTAATATGTTAAAAAATTTATAACTTGATTTCAGAAATTGCTAAGTATTATTTACACATGTGTCAAATTTGGCACAGGCTGTACCGAATATCTTAGCTTCTTTCTATATAATATAATATGATATGATATATTTCTGGAAAAAATGACATGAGAAAATTAAATATATTGTTATTGCTATCGCCTTTAACACTTCATACTGCCTAGTGGAAGGGAGAGAGGCTAGAGTTTGATTCAAGGCCTCATTTGATTTAGGTACATATTTGGAACCAGTGGCCTACAGATTTAGTGGATTAAGTCACTAAAACCAGAATGTTACTAGTCAAGAAGTTGGTTAGATTCACATTTCCTGTAAGCTTTTTCTTTATTCCAACAAAAAAACACCATCCTCTGTTATAAGACAGCATCTATAAGTGAATTATAGCAGGATGTCTTTGGAACAATGTCACCAATCAAAAACCTTGATCAAGATAAACACATAAAAATCATTTAAGAGGGAAAGTCTTTCTTCTACCTAGAGGAGTAAAATTTCTTAGCTGTCAATCACAGATCAAGTGCTATATCACTAGTAAATATTTTCTCATTTTACTGTTACACCAACTTGTTCAACTGGGAGATAGAGTCAATTGCCATTATTAGTACTGTGCTGTTAAGCCCATTTGACAGAAGGCAAAACTGATTTTCAGAAAAACTGGGTGACCTCGCCAAAGTCATGTGGCTAGTGAAGGGCACCGTGGATTTCCAGACCTGGGGCTGCTGTGATCATTCCAACCCAACCCAGAATGTTATTTTGTATTTACCACTATTTTGTCTCAGGCCAATTAGAATAGAAGCAGTATGTTGTCAGGATATATCAAACAGAGAGAGTGAGCTATCGGCAAGCAGAGCTAAAAACATGTAGAAAGAAGATGCTAGAGACCCAGCAAGAAGGATCTCACTGCCCTACGACCTTAGAGTGTTGATGTAGCCCTACTGACATACAGGCAATCTGTTTCTGACAAGTATTTCTCCTCTGTTTATTCAGCTAAATCAAAACTCCTTGTAACTTACCACTTAGTGGCCTTGGTCCCTAGTAAAAGGAAACTATGCATATTTAAAGTAAACAAAAATGAATTTCAGTAAATAAGGCAGAAATCTCAGTCAGCATGCATGCGCAGGCCTCGTTTTCAGAGGTCATAGCCCTTTGCAATGTGCCACGGCTTCTTGAATGCACCTTTGCCCTTACTAAATAGCAAAGACCTGATTATATATCTATTTCCTCAGAAATTAGAAAATCCATTTGAATTCCTCTGTCTGGAGTCACATATGATTAACTTCCTTGGAATTCCATATTTGCTTAGTTTCTGATGAAGACTTTAAAAATACACATAAATAGCTGTTTTTATTAAATGTATGCATGTATTTCTCTACCGTCATGTACCCCCATTAAGACGTATGACTAAAATGCACCAATAAAATATTTTTAAAACAAAATGAAAAAAATCTCAGAAGTCAACCTTACACATTTTTCAACTTAAAGTTCTGTAGTATTCTTGAGGATCTTCAGAAATGGACTATGCTTTCATGTGAATGATGACGTTTTTATTGATTTCAGCTGAGCTATTCCTTAGAGATGTAATAAAATAAATCAATTACTTCTTACCATATCGCCCAGAATAAAATAAAATGAGAAAATACCCTCATTGCCTTAAGCCAAACATATAAAGTCTAGAAAAAATAAAAAGTTTCTGCTACCATAAAATGTGATGTATAGTGGTCTCTCCTTTCAAACCTGTTAAGTTCGGCTATTAAAAAAAATTGGGCTGAAGCTGAGTGTGGTGGTACACACTTATAATCCCAGTATTTGGGAGGCTGAGACAGGAGGATCGCAGTTGACAGACAGCTTCAGCTATTAGTAAGGCCCTTTGCAGCTCCGTGAGACCTTGTTTCAAAATAAAAAAATAAAAAATAAGGCTGGGATGTAGCTCAGAGGTAGAATTGCCCTGGGTTTCATCCCCAGTATTGCAAAAAAAAAATTGGATTGAGTTAAACACATGGTTGTATACTGTACACATGTAATCCTAATAATTGGGAGCTGAGACAGGAGTGTTGCAGCTTAAAGGCCACCCTTAGCAACTTAGGGAAGACCTTCAGCAACTTAGTGATATCTTATATAAAATAAGAAAATCATGGGTTGGGAAAGGCAGGGAAAATATACATTTTATTTAAATGTATAAAATGCTAATTTGAATATTATCTAAATCCTACTTTAAATTTAATATTGGGAATCTGAACCAATTTCACTGAGTTACTTGAAAAAGTCATATATTTTCTTCAAGACAGTTTTTACCTGCTCTGTGTCACCTATACATCGACTCTACTTTCCATACTCTCCCCCTTTCCCCAGGGTAAGAAGACCTCACAGAATCTCTGATATTATACAGTAGTTCTGGGATCATAGCAGGAACGATACCTAGAAATACAGTGTTGCCTCGTGTGTCACTGTAGTAATTGGGCTTCAAAATGTACATAAAACTTTTATAAGGTCACTGGATCTTTATGACTTTTCACATATAACCTTTAGTAAAAATTTGCAGCAGACATTTCTTAACATAGTAAAGGACTAATAGAGGGAAAGGAAAGAATGGTCAGCCTTTAAAAGAGGACAGTAAAAAAAAAATGCTTGAAAATGTGTATATGTGAGCAGAAAGCATGTGTGTCTATTGCTTGGGCTTGGATCAGGAGTTCCCCCAAAGATCCACATGATCAAGCCTTGTCTTTGATGCAGCAAGCTTCAGAAAATGGTTGAATTACATGGGCTTTAGATTTATCCATGGTGTCATCCACTGATGGATTCATGAATTGAAAGGACTAGTGGAAGAAGGTGGAAATGTAGGAGGAGGTGGCCTGGTTTCAGAGAGTAGATTTTAGGAACAAGATCCTGAGTAGTATGTTTTGTGCAGGCCCTTTCCTCCTGCATATGCCTCTCTCTCTCTCTCTCTCTCTCTCTCTTCCTCCCTCCATCCCTCTAGCTCTCTCTCACTCTTGCTTTTGCTCTTATTTCTGGCCACCAGGAGGTGAGCAGTCCCCCTCCCTGTCCCCACTACCATGCCATCCTGCCTCACTCTCGGACCATAGCAATGGAGTGAGTTAGTCATGGTTGGAAACCTCTGCAATCCTGAGCCAAAGCAGGACTTTCCTCCTTTGGTTATTTTTCTCGGGTATGTTGTTCCAGCAAAGAAAACTGACTACTATACATCAGTGTCTTATCAAATAGAGATAGCTATTTTCTATGAAATAAGGGTTAGGTTATTGATGTTTGAGACTGAAGAAAGGAGATGCTTCTCAGTAATCTAGAACAGAGGGAAAAATCTATATTCCAAGCCTTGTTAAAAGATATACTCAGTATTGGACAAATAATGGTATGGGCAGGTGATGTGGTTAAGGAGTCAGTAATGAAGAGAATCATTTAGGAAAGTGGGAGAAAGTTTGGCCCAGCCATAGGAACTGTTCTTTTTGATGAAGCTTCTCACAGCTCTGTGCAGCTATGGCAGAGCTTAGTGGCGACACATTTGCCATTTATATAAATGGGTGAAAGGGGGGATGAGAGATCTCTTTGATTAAAAAAAAGTAAAGTGGAAGATTTGGGCTGTAAAGATTAGTTTAAAGGTTCATGAAAATGACGATCATGACTGACTACATTTTATTGAGTCCTCATTCTGATATTTGACATGCTTTCACATTTTCAGAAGGTTAGGCGTGGATGTCTATCCCCATTTCTCAAATGAGTAGACTGAGCCAGGTAAAAGCATTAATCTATGAACCAAGGAAGAAAAGTAAGCAAAGAAAACAGGAAGAGGGGAAGGAAGAGCAGGAGGAAGAGGAAAGGGTGAAGGAGGAGAAGAAACAAAAACCTCCTGATTTTCTAGGAGATCTGAAATTACCATGACATAGGAGCTCTTTCCTATGAAAGACAAAAGCTGCCCCATAGCCAGGAGTGGTGGTGCACATTTGTAATCCCAGCATTTGGGAGCCTGAGAAAGGAGGATCATGGTTTGTGGTCAGCCTAGGCTAATTAGTGAGGTCCTTTGCAAATCAATGAGACCCTGTTTCAAAATAAAGAATAAAAAATAGAACTAGGGGTGTAGCTCAGAATGTAGAATGCCTCTGGGTTCCGCCTCCAGTACTGCAAAATAATAAATAAATAAATAAATAAATAAATAAATAAATACCTTTGTTACAAAAAAGATGAAGTGCTCTTTCAAAGCTAAGTGCAATTTGAATGTTAAAGAAAACAAAACATGTTTTGTTTTATTATATTTGGTTACTGCGAATTGAACTCAGGAGCATTCTACCTCTGATCTATACCCCTAGTTCTATTTTATTTTTTACCTCGAAACAGGATCTCAGACTGGCCTTGAACTTGAAATCCTCCAGATGTGTGCCATCCTGTCCTGCAACGAAACATGTTTTAAAAGCCAAAATTGAGAGTGATGAGCATTTGGTCTGATGCAATCTTTCTATTTCTAGAAGTTATACTAGAGAAAAGCATATTTTTTACAACCTCCGGCAACATTGTGTATTATAAAATTATACTCTCCTTTTTGGATGTGCCTGCCTGGTACCACCTGGTGGCAGCCAAAAACATTTTCAGGAAAGGAAAACCTAAGCACTCTCAGTTCTCAAATCCCTGATTCGCTCTCAGGTGTGGTTGTTAAGCAGTAGAAATATTGCTGGGATGGGATCAAGTGTGTGAGATGGTGTGAGCACTGTGGAGAGCTAGCACTGAAATATGTGATGTTGCCAATGCCAATGGCCACTCTGCTGTTCATTAAGAATACACCTTTGGATGGATTTCTCCTTCACCACCATTGATGTTTATTTCTTTGTTCTCCATCTTCTTGATTCCCGGCCCTAATGTGTAGTTACATCTGCTGATTAGCAGTTGGAATGCAGAGTAAAAGATCACAGCAGAGAGCACACCTAAGTGGAACATACAAAAGTGCCAGACCCATCACCTTGGCCTCATTAATATTAGGCTGCAGTAAACTGTGCTAACAACACTCTCCAGTCTCTCCCTCGTCGCTATGTAATAGCGACTTTCCTTTCATCACTGGCTGAAATTGCTTTCTCAGATCTATTACCCAATGAATTTTGCATCCTCCTCTAGCTACTCTACTATGAAACTTTTTTTATTCCACTAATATGTATTAAATATCCACGAATGCCAAATACAGGGGTAGATAACTAGGGATTGAATGTTAAATTAGAGGGCTAAGATTCTCACTGTTATGTTAATAATGAACATAATGATTAATTTCATACAAGTATGTGAAAGGCACTGTTATAAGTGACTTTGATTGATTGATTTAATTGTCACAGCAACATTATCAGGTAATTACAATGATCTCAGTGTTACTAATGATGAAATGAAAGCACAGGGTAAGTAACTTGCTATGGACACCCAAATCATGGGAGAAATGGAATTCAAACCCAAGATAAATCCAGGAACTATCCTTAGCCATTTCTGTCCACTGCCTCTCAATAAATGGGAAAACAAACAGCAAGAGATAAGAAAACTAATAAGTAGAACAACTCATAGTAGCAAATTGTGCTATAAGGAAAAATAAATATAGCAAGAGACTTGTGGTCTCACAGGAGAGAGATGAGCTACTTACTGTAGACTGGGTTGCCAGAGTCATCTCTGTGGAGAGGATTTTAGAGCTGAGATCTGACTGATAACATAATTTATTTTTCAAAGATCAATGGGTTGAGCCAGCCAGGTAAATCAAACAGCAAGGGCAAAGAAAAGAAGAATGTGGGTGAAGGTCCAAGGAGCAGAAAGATAGCTTCTGCACTTAAAGGAACAATGAGGTATCATATCACACTTCTTAGCATGGATATTATCAAAAATATGTGTGAAAATATGAATGTAGCATGGTCAAACTGGACTCCCGTTGTTGGGGGGGAAGGGGAAATACAGTGTGAGGGACAGGGAACCAAGCACAGTCTGAATGTATGCCATTTAAATATGATCCACATAAAAATAAAACATTAAAAAAGATAAAAGGAGCCTGGCACATGGTGCACACATGTAATCATAATACTTAGGAGGCTGAGATAGGAGGATTACAGATTCAAAGCCAACCTCAGCAACCAAGGGAAACCCTCAGCAGTGTAGCAAGGTCCTGTTTCAAATTAAAAAATAAAACAAAACAAAAGGCTGGTGATGTGTTCAGAGATACAAGGTGGAATGGTAGAATGGCTCAGTTCAATTTCTCAGTCCAGAAAAAAAGAAAAAAAGGTGAAAGATAACAAGTGTTTGAGAGAATGTGAATAAGAGAAAACCCTTTGTGCATTGTTGTTAGATATAAATAAGTACAACCATTATAGAAAATAGTATGGAGGTTTATCAAAATATTGAAAATAGAAATGCCTAAGCCAGGTGTGGCGGCACATGCTTATAATCCCAACATTTGAGAGGCCGAGACAGTATAATCATGGTTTGAGGACAGCCTCAGCTATTATTTAGTAAGGCCTTATGCAACTCAGTGAGTCCCTGTTTCAAAATAAAGAATAAAAAATAGGGCTGGGAGTGACAATCTGATGCTCAGAGATAGAATGCCCCCGAGTTCCATCCCTAGTACTGCAAAGAAAGAAAGAAAGAAAGAAAGAAAGAAAGAAAGAAAGAAAGAAAGAAAGAAAATGAAAGAAAGGAAGGAAAGAAAGAGAAAGAAAGAAGAAGGAAGGAAGGAAGGAAGGAAGGAAGGAAGGAAGGAAGGAAGGAAGGAAGGCAGGCAGGCAGGCTGGCCGGACCTATAACATCCTACTATTGTGTATATCTTCAAGGGAAATGTAATCAGTAAAAGATATGTTTGTACTTTCATGTCAATTTCTACTGTATTCACAACAACTGAGACATAGAATCAACCTCAGCATCCTTCAGTTGAGGAATGAATAAAGAAAAAAGACATACACATAAGGAGTAAATACTATTGTATGTTTAAATAAAAAGGAAAGCCTATCATTTGCAACAACATGGGTGAATTTATAGGTCATTTTCTTAAGCCAGGCTCAGAAAGGTGAATGCAACAAGATCTCACATGTATGTGGATCTAATAGAAATATTGATCTCATAGAAAAAATTGTTACAGGGACCTAGTGAAGGAGAAGAGTTGGTCATGGTATACAAAATTTCAGTTAGGCAAGAAGGATAAGTTGAAGAGCCCTATTGAACAACATGGTGGCTAGTTAATGGCACAGCACTGAAATGGATTTTTTTTTCTTGAAAATAACTTAAAGAACATATTTTAAATATTCTCAGTACCAAAAAGGGATACATATATGGGGATATGTGTGTGTGTGTGTGTGTGTGTGTGTGTGTGTGTGTGTACACACACACACACACACACACACACACACACATATATATATATATATATATATATATATGGAATGCATATTAATTACCTCCATTAGCCCTTCCACAATAAATACATATTTCTTAACATCATGGTATACATGAAAAATATACTTTTGTCAAATGAAATAAAAATTTAAGGAAAGTAAATAAGTTGGACATGGTGGCATATGTCTGCAATCTCAATACTTCAGAGGCTGAGAAAGGATTGCAGGTTAGAGGTCAACCTCAGCAATCTAGCAAGACACAATTCCAAAAGTAAATAAAAATAAATAAATAAATAAATAAATAAATAAATAAATTAAAAAAAACGGTAGTGAAGCTTGGAGGTAGAATGTCCTCAAGTTTAATCCCAAGTACCATAAAAAAGTAGAAACAAGAGAAGTTGAAAGAAAGTTGAGAATGTAAGTGAGGAGCTGATCCTGCAAAGCCTTGAATTAGAACAGGAGGGGAAGAGAATGTGTGGTCCAGCACTGCAAAGATGCCATCAGTCTCTGTGAAAAGACCCATTCTAATTGCAAAGAGAAGCCATTGGGTGGCTTTGTGCAAAGGAATGATAAGATTGCTCTCATCTGCTAGATGGCTTCTGCTGAAATGTTTCCTGCTTTTAAGACCTTGGGTAGTATTTCTGAAAAATTTAACCACATACACAGACGACCTGCATATGTTATCCCAAACATCTTCAGTTGGTCCTCTCTTCAGAAGGTCAACAGCGTCTCTTCTCCTGGATGTTCTTTGGACATTTTTCCTTCTAACTATTCTAACTGATGATATTTGACATTAGTCAGGGCTTAGGCATAATTATATTTCCCGCTGACCAAGGGCTGCAGTAAAGGCATTCCATCAGCACTGAAAGCAAATGAAATCATGTTATATTGCTCGAAACTAAAGTCTGTTTGGCATTTTAGTAAAGCAAATGTTTGACCCAAGGGCACAATTGTAGCAGTGTTAGCCATGAAATGCCTCTGTATTTGTTTTATTAAGTTTCAAGATTTTATTCTTTGATAAATAACGTTCCCACAATGAATGTTAAAGACCCAAAGGAAAGAATTATGGCATCTCTAGTAATGTATATAGTGGATGTGGTGAAGTCAGAAGAAACGCTGTCTGATAAAGAAGAGACGGGGCATTTGCTGTTTCAGCTACAGGGAATCCATGAACCTTGATGGCATTCTGCTTCTACCTGCCCCCTGTTCTTGACTTAGGCCTATCTAGCAGATTAAATCTCTCTAAATAGAGGGGTTCTTCATCTTTTTGTTGCTGTGCCATCAAACATGACACTTTGCAACTTCTTAGGTTCATGTGGTCAGTTTGGATGGATCTATAGAAGAATAATGGAAGGATGGATGAACAATGGATGGGAGGGTAACATTTCAAATGACTTGAGAATAGGGGCAATCGAGGATACGTGTTCCCATCCATAGGGGAACTTTGATGATAAGTAGACCAGATGAGGCAAAGTGACCAGGAGCTGAAATATTACTGGTGATCGGTCTCAAGAGAAGCTTCAGCTTTGATGTGTCCAGAGAATGGCTGAATTTTAGCTTTATTTTTTCTTTGTGTGTACCCAAGCAAGACAAAGGCATTTCATTCAATAATTAATTTTAAAAACATATGTATATATATATATATATATATATATATATATATATATTAGTTTAAACTCACATATATGTCTATATGTCTATATGGTGTGTGGGTGTGTGTGCGTATGTGCGTGTGTGTGTGTGTAACAGAGAGAGAGAGATTGGCTCATTAGTTTTTGACTTATTTTATAGGGTTTTCCTAATAAATACATATTAGTTTTTCATCAGAAAAAATAAAATTTTAATATTCAAGTAGAACCCTGGGCATACAAATATTCACATCTGTTATTACTGTAAATCAATCGTTTTACTTATTTACAAGAAATGTAAGTGAAAAGATATTATTAGATTTCTAGTCATAAGCTCTGATACGGGAAGTTTGATTCATGTAATTAATTTGGAATTACTTTAAGATCATTTTAGCATTTGTTTATGGATTTTTGAATGAAACAGTATTCAGATTTATAAGATTTGGAGTAATTGTGGTTTAGAGTACTTATTAAAATGGTGTTTCCTAAACATTTCAGCATAGTTGTGGTGTTTGTGGGTTTCTTTCTTGATTAATGAGACCCAGTGAAAAGAATTCTTAATTTTTTAGCAGCCAGTTAGAAGCTTTTAATGAAAAAAGAAAAAACAAGTTATTGCCTCTATAGTGTCCTCAGCCAACACCATCATTGTATCCTTAGGAATTCCCCTGTGAGCTCAGTAAAGTAGCATTGGATTGAAGAATAAATGATAAGGAAGTGGAAGTAGTTGACATAGACAATGGTTGGATGATAAGGACCCTTAAAAGAAAGTATCTTTTGTAAGAGGAGAAACAAAGGCAAAATGATTTTTAAAAGTCCATTATTTTCCCCTATTATAAAAGCAACATATTTGTTATATGGAATTTTTAGAGAAATTGAAAGCACTAAAGTTACACCTAAGTGTAAAATGGAGAACTTCACCAGGCATGGTGGTGCATGCTTGTAATCCCAGCATTTGGGAGGCTGAGACAGGAGGATAGTGGTTCTCAGACAGTCTCAGCTACTACTTAGTGAGGCCCTTTGCAACTCAGTGAGCTAATAACCAAGTCCCACTTTCCCACTTTTTAGAAGAAGTAATGGAGGCTACTGGAGTTAGAATGTGATTATTAAATAATGTAGTTTTTAGGATAAGAGTTTGAGGTGCAATCTTGGCCTTAAATCCCAACTCAGGAGCATAAATCATTTGAATTTGAATCACTGCTTCATTTTTGTTTAACTGCCTAACTGGGCTACTGTAAAAGAACTTGTTACTGCTGAGTGAAAAGGGCAAGGAAAGCTTTGTTCAACAGTTATTTCAACGGAGGTCAAGGCTATTGAAATGGAGGAGAGCTGCAGGACTGACCCCTCTGATGAAAGGTGGGGTTCAGAGGAGTTTTACACTCTATGGTACACTCATAGAGAAAGTACTGGAGGAACATAAAGCAGTTGTCAGTGTGATGAAGTCTTCTCCGTGTGCTGATTGTCAGTTATCTAAGTTAGACTCAGATCATCCACAGAGTTAAGAAGATGTGTCTCATCTCCTGGGATTAAAGTTTGAAGGGTCAAACCCCAAATCCTTGAAAAATATATTTCTGGCTTATAAAAGGCTATCTCAAGGGTCAGAGAGATAATGTGCAATTGCAAGCTTTCTAAAGCAAATGCTTTCAGCAAATGAGGGCTAAGGGACTAATATCAAAAGGTAATGTATCCAAGCTGTAGTGGAGCTGAGAGGGGCACTTATGAACATCAATATATCTTAAGGATTCATCAATTCAGTGTCTTTATCTTTAAAAAGGTGATAACAGAATCATATCTGAAGCGGGTTGTTGAAAATTACATGTGATAATATTACTAATGTATTTCATATACAATATATAAGTATCACCTAGTATGGTGATAAATGTTTGTAATCCCGGTGCTTGGGAGGCTGAGACAGAAGGATCACATGTTTGAAGCCAGCCTCAGCTACTTAGTGAGGTTCTCAGCAATTTAGTGAGACTGTGTTTCCAAATAAAACATAAAATAGGTCTGGCAGTATAGCCCTGAGGTAGAAAACCCCTGGGTTCCACACCCATTAACACACACACACACACACACACACACACACACACACACACACAATATGTAAGTATCAAGTGGTAGACAGCCTCGTTATCTCATCTAATGAGACCACCCACCTTTGGTCAAATGAGCAAATGAAATAAAGTAAAACTAAAAACTCATCATGTGTTACATGTCTCTAGTGTCAAGTCTTCACATTATTTCTAATACCCTGCATTCATTCTCTCTCTCTCTCCCCCTCCTTCTCTCTCCTCCTCCTCCTCCTCCTCCTCCTCCTCCTCCTCCTCCTCCTCCTTCTTCTTCTTCTTCTTCTTCTTCTTCTTCTTCTTCTTCTTCTTCTTCTCTCTCTCTCTCTCTCTCTCTCTCTCTCTCTCTCTCTCTCTCTCTCTCTCTCTCTCTCTCTCTCTCTCTCTTTCTCTGTACTAGGAATTGAACCCAGGGGCATTCTACCTTTTGCTATAACCACAAACCTTTCTGTTTTTAGTTTTTGAAACAAGAACTTTCTAGGTTGATGAAAGTCTCGCTACCCACTGAGGCAGTCCTTGATTTTGTAATCTTCCTATCTCAGGCTCCTAAGTATTAGGATTACAGGCATATGTCCCTATAAATTTATTATTTTCTCTTCCTGCAGAAAAATAGAATTTAAGAAAGGTTAAACTTTATCTAAGTTCATCTATCAGTAGGGATGTACCTGTGATTTAACCATCAGCCTGTGTAACCTCCAAGCCCTTGTATTTTCTAGAATATTGTGCTTCTCAGAAGCTAGATCAGGTCTAAGATCAAAACCAAACGAAACCTAAACAAAACAAAAAGATAAAACAAAAGAAAACAAAAAAGACACGCCTTTAACGTATACACAATGGAATTTTACTCAGCCATAAAGAAGAACAAAATTATGTCATTTTTAGGGAAATGGATGGAACTGGAGAACATTAGGCCGTGATTAGCCAGTCATAAAAAGTGAAAAGCCATATGTCCTCCTTAATATGCAGAATCTAGGGAGGAAATGGGCATAGGGGAGCCTCTAGACAAAGAAAGAGAAACCTTAGATCAGTAAAGAAATCAATCTAAATGGGAGAGATGGGAGGAGACAAGGGGGAACCATCCTAATACACATGATGTATATTTACAAACAAATCAGAGTCAGTCTCTAAGCTGAACTCAAGAAGGGAGGAGGATGAAGGCAATGGGGTGGGCATTGGGGAAGAGCTAAAAGTGTGATGGGTACTTGTATGCCTCTTCCATTCTGTACCTCATGATGATGTGTGATTGCAATGTACCAATAAATAAAATAAAACTTTAAAAAATAAGGTGACCCTGTCTATAAAATTGAAAGGTCAAACTTCTTATATTTCCCCCCAAGTTTCGTTGACTGTGGGCATTAAAATGAGAGGCAAAAATTAAGTGGAACCATTGACTGGACAATAGAGCCACTCAAATCACTTCCATTCATGGCTGTAATTTGACATTTCCTAAAATAGGCCACATGAGTTCTTAAGAACATCAGGGCTCCATTAGGAAGAAAGCAGGTGACCTTTTCTTTCTTTGCCTTCTATACTTGGCATTAGCAGGAAAGGAGTGGGGTGTGTGCTCTCTGTCATAAGCAAGAGCCTTTTACCTCCTTAGGGAGACCTGGGCAAGACGTATTCTGTGAGAAGCAAAATAAAAAATAAACACTTTCCTTTCTTGCATAGACTGCAGCTTGTGGCATTCTATCTCATATTGCTTATCAATGCAAAAAAAATGTCTGTTCTACAATCCTGCTGGATATGTGATTTAGCAGGTGAACACACCCACCTGGGGTCAGCAGCTCTCAGCAGAAAGCACTGGACCTACCCAGTAACCAATACTTGTGTTTTTATTTTCAGCTAAGAGGCCTTGAGAAGAGGAATTCTGTTCTCTGGGCCCAAGTTTCTTCCTCTGTGGAAGGAAGGATGCCACTTCTAAGACTGATTTCATAGTCTTGTTATTAGGATTGTAGGGAGTCATCCAAATGGTAATTCCTTTCTTTTCTTTTTCTTTCTTTTTTTTTTCCTTTTTAGTATTAGAGATTGAACCCAGGAGAATTCTACATCTGAGCTATACCACCAATATATTTTTTTTTAAATTTTGTGAGAGACTCTCACTAGTTGCTGAGAGCCTCTTTTATGTTACTGAGGCTGAACTCAAACCAACAATCCTCCTATCACAGCTTCTCAAGTATTAGGATTATAGAGGTACAACACCATACTCAGCTCGAATATATATATATATATATATATATATATATATATACATATATATATGTATATATATATGTATTTATGTATATGTAATATATTTATATATAATGCTTATATATATATATATATATATATATATATATATATTATACTTATATAAATATACACATGTTTTACCAGGACACTTTTGGGAAATTACTTCAGCCAGAAGAGAGCCTTTCTACCTTGAACTTCCATTCTAAACACTGTAGTACTTCTCAGATATATTGTCTTATTCTTTGTATGTGTAGAGAGGCAGCCTGGCATGATGAAACAACATTTCAGAGACATAGACCTTCAGCTGTACCCTCAGCATGCTATTTACTACCTATATTATGTGGAACAAATTATCTTACCTCTGAGCTTTAGTCATTTCATCTGCAAAATGGAGGTATAGTGGATAGTCTTTTTTCCCTCTACCTAACACTTACTAAGAGCTTTTCTGTAACTGGGGTATTCCTTACCTGACATCTCTCAATTGCAATCAACAATCTCATTTTCCCAGCCTCCCTTGTAATTAGAGCTCTGACATCTAACCTAATCTTCTACCAACCAGATGCTCTGACTTTAGTTTGAATGTGAGGGAGCAGGTGCCACTAAGAATCTGTTTTCTGGCAGGGGTAGGGGTAAAGCCCCTGAGTTCCCAGTGGAGGGATGTTACTGATTCAAACACCCAGCTTCAGTCAAGCAAGCAGCAGTGCTGTCCCAACTGTAGTTCTGAGGGTAGAATGAGCTCACGGGTGATCTTAAAATGATGCTCTGCCTCCCAGAAGTTCTCAGAGCGGTCTTGAATGAATTGCTTTAATTAATTTTATTTCTGTTTAAATATGTCTCCATGGGGTCTGTGTTATAACTGGGAACCCTTATTGACTGATATCTGAGGGTACCCAAACTATAAAGTGAGTTTGAGAATTAATTGAGATCAGGAACTACAACACAGTAGGAGCTTCATAAGTGGTATTATTGCATTGAATGTTTTTGGACATTTAATCTCCTCAAATTAATTGGGGAATTTTTAACAATCAATATGCATGCTTGGCCAAGACACCATTGAATGTTTGGAGGGCATCATAAAAACCCACTCATGATTATCCTTCTCTTAAGGACACTGTGTATGTTGCAGTAGGAGGGGAAGTGTAGTCGTCTAGAGCAAAGGGCATGTGTTAGAGGATCTGTAGTACAATCCCATCTCCTCTTCTCACTAATTGTTGACAATCCTATATCTCGGTTTTATGGTTCTCCAAAAAAATTTATTAATTTCTACCTCGTATGGTTTATGTAAATAGTAAATGACATAATTTAATAAAAACATTCAGATTAAAACCTGGCACATACATAATAAGTACACTTCTGATGCCGGTTCATGGGAAGTTAAGTAACTATGCAAAATGAATTTATATTTATCACATAATCAGTATTTTCTAAGCTCAAGTTCCAAATTAACCAAGAACAGAAATGATTCCTCGTAGAGTGTCAGCCACCTTCCTGTGCTGGGATGCTGGCGAGAGTGACCAAGAACAGAGTAGAGACTGAGGGCCACTGTTTTCCATTCTTATTTATATTACCATGTTTGTTATTCCCATGAAAAAACACAATTAACTATTACTATTTTTTTATGAGGAAAGATTTGCTTGATGACTTTGTCAAGGTTACCAGGATAGAAAGAAAGACTGAGACTAGAATCCAAGCAGTCTGATCACAACTCTAGGTTCTTAGAATAGATATTGGGGCTTTGATAGTCTTAGAATATTTTGAAAGATTCTGTTAGGTTTATTAACATTTACTTAGTATATGAAAACACAATAAAGCCAATTGTTTTAGAAAATATAATGATTTGAAAAGGGTCCAAAAAAGGACTCATGGTTGGGTATAGCTACACAAGATGGGTGTAGCATTAGTACTCTGTTTCTAAGAAAGAGACTATTCCTTGTAGGCATAGAGACAGCATCTGATTTTACAACTGCTTTTACTGAGCCTGCATAAGAGCTTGTTAACAGTTGTTTCAGGAAAGCATTGTTGACAGTTCCCTACTGGATAGAAGTCATTTTCTGCTTTATTCTAATGGTGTAGTCAAGATTCACTGTATCATGGGAACAGTTGGATGTGGCCATTTAGCCACCTTAAGTCATAATTAGAAGTAGCAAAAAAGAATCAATAGAGAAAATTGAAATGTTTATATAAGTTTATATGTAATGCAAACCTGAAACTTAGTAGCTGAGGGCAACTGAATTGAAAATATAACCATCAGAATTCAAATTAAAGTTCAGGAAAGTACAATAATTGGCATATTAAGGCAAATCTTGTTCCTATCTCATAACTCATTTTCCACTTAAAAATTAAATCCACTCTTGGCTAAATACAGCACTTGGAGATACAGGAAACTTTTGATACAGTGAATTAAGAAAAATTTGAGTGGCAAATCAAACTTTCTCACCTAAGAGGGGAAACACACCTTTTACATATAAAATATGTAGCTAAGCTGATATATTAACAACAGATGTTTTACCGAAAATAATATATTTGAAAATTGATTTCCACTGTTTTAGTTTCTATATCCTAAATGACCTGCAAGGAGTTCAGTTGGAAACATACATGGTTGTAGTCAGTACTGAGTAATTATAATGCGGTTCAGCTGAAGCCTCACTAGACCTTAAATTTTTTTGTTAACAATCCTGAATATTGTTTATGAATTTTCAGAGGGATATATTGAAAATTTAAGAGGTATATAGAGGTTTATATTAAATGGCTGATTACAAAATAAAATTACCCTGTTAAAAAAAACAAGAAAATCACACCTCTGACTCCAATGTATGCCTATAGTTGTATTTATATAAAATGCTTTTTTTATTTTGCCAAAAATGCTTTTGATAAAACTGATGCTGATGCACAATCTATTATGTTTGACATATGATTTTGAGTATTATCACAAATAACTCTGTGAATGGGAAATCTGTTGTCTAAATTGAACATCAGGAACAATTTCCAAAATTTTAGTGGTAAAGCTCGACCAAATATAAGTTGTTATTTCCTGAATGGTGCTTTAATCTCAAGATTCCTTCCTTTCCCACAGAAGTTCTCCTCATTTGATCTAGTCACTTGGACTCTAATAAGTCAACATTTCATTTTCCTCTCTACCTGAGTAAGGAGTGATATTATTTGGTATATGAGGGAAAGTTTGCAGGCATTTAGGCCTAAAAGGCATGTAATGGCCCAAGGAAAGAAAGGAGGCATCTGAAAAGCAACTCTTTACAGGTAACTATTTAAATAAGCCAAGCCTGGTGGCACATACCTGTAATCCTCATGCGTGAAAAGCTGACACAGAAGGACCACAGGTTTGAAGCCAGCCTCTGCAACATAGTGAGACCTAGTTTCAAAACAAAACAAAGCAAGAAAACACAAATAAAGGCTTGGTAATGTAGCTCAGCATTGGAATGTTCTTGGTTTTAACCCTTAGTACACATACACACATGTGTGCACACAGACACATGGGCACACACACACACGCACACACACAGGTAAGACAGAACAGAGATGTACAAATATCTCTGAGGATAAAAATGAGAGTAGAGGCTGAGAGACTTAACTACTACATGGGGCCAGCCTCTCTGATCTCCTTTCATTCCTGCACAATTTCTTACTTATATAGTCTAGGGAGAGAGAGAGAGTTACACACACACACACACATACACACACACACCCAGAATAGAATCAAACAAAACTCTTCCAAGACGATGACCAAATCAAGTAACACTAGAATTTTATTTACTCAAAATTATCTCTAATATCTCTTTGGCCAATGAACCCTCTGTTGTAGATCCTGCTAAACCATTGGAAGTACTTTAGTAGCTACCTTTGGGGTTTTAATTCCAGATTAGAGTTCCATAGGTGTTTAAAAGGCTCTACTTATAGGTTGATTTACATGCACACACATCAGCTTGTTATAGAGAAGAATTTTAAGATAGTTTTTGAAGATATGATCCTGTGTGTGCAACACCCTTCCCTGGTGCAGCAGCGGCGGCCTTGCTGAATTTTAGTAGCTGACCATCAAATAGAAACCACACAAGAAAAACTGACAGATGTGTCATGGCACTTGAGAGGATTATGTTTGCAAATATGTGTAAAATATGACAGAGACTCCCAGAAATACTTGAAGATCATGCATAAAAAGTAGTATACCAGGGCACAGTGGTGCATACCTATAATCCCCATACTTGAGCCTTGAAAGACTGAGACAGGAGGATCCCAGTTTCAAGGTCAGTGTATAAAATTTAGCAAGACTCTGTTTCAAAAATTTATATATAAAATCTGTAATATATAACTTGTGATCTTTAATATATATTTATATAAAGGGTTATATATACAAAGGGCGGGGATATAGCTTAGGCTGAGACAGAAGAATCGCAGGTTCACAGCCAGCCCCAGCGACTTAGTGAGGTCCTCTGCAAATTAGTGAGACCCTTCTTTCAAAATAAAGAGTAAAATATAAGGCTGGGGGTGTAGCTCGGAGGTAGAATGCCCCTGGATTCAACCCCCCCCAAAAAAAAAGACAGAATGAACACAGTTTCTCTCTTTCTATCTCTCTCTCTCACTCTCCATTTTATTTCTTAAAAGAAAAAAATAATGCTTTTCTGATCAAACAAGTAGACAAATGAATTATTTTAAGAGCATGGTTTATTAAAATTTTTTTTTTTGCTACCTGAAAGGAAAGGTCACTTTTTAATACAATACAGAGTGATAAAGGCCTGATTTTTT
This sequence comes from Muscardinus avellanarius, assembly GCF_963383645.1. Taxonomy (NCBI): domain Eukaryota; kingdom Metazoa; phylum Chordata; class Mammalia; order Rodentia; family Gliridae; genus Muscardinus; species Muscardinus avellanarius. The sequence continues at coordinate 123,199,300 of NC_137791.1, forward strand.
GAGAACCTTGAGGAGGCTTCATCAAAACATCAGCAGTTTTCCCCAAGACCATGAATCACCTCATAATTTCCATTCAAGTAAGTACTTTCCTGTTCACAAAAGAAAATAAGTGAATGCAGTCTTTGCTGAGATTTGAAATGGCAGTCGACCATCTTCCTCACCCTCTCTGCTTCATTGTTAATCATGAAGAAATATTTGGAAGTGGGGGTTGTGCAGGATAACTTCTCATTTTTATTCTGCACTCATGGGTATCATTCAGATTTTTTTGGCCTGAACATAAATTCATTGGTAATTTTGTAAAGCCTCTGCTCTTCCTTATGTCTCTCTCCCCTCCCCCTTCCCTTAAATCCCCTCCATCACTTTGTCAAAATCTCTGCTCCTCCATTTGAGGTTACCTTTGTTTCCCAAATTCTACCTTCCACATATGAGAGAAATATGATTAATATTTCTTAGATTAATAACATAACAATTCATGTCTTAAGATTTGTTAATCTTGCCAATTCCAGTTATAATGACAACTATCAAGAACACAAGCAATTATAAATGCTTGCAAGTATGTGGGAAATAGGAATTAATGCACTGGTGGTAGGACTGCAAACTAGAACAGCCGCTATGAAGATCAGTGCGGAGGTTTATCAGAAGATTGGGAACAGAGCCATCCCAGCAAATATCCCGCCTTATCATCTTTTCAAAGAATTAAAGTCAGAATATCATAGTGATACATACATATCCATGCTTATAGCAACACAATTAACAAAATCAATAGATGAATGGATCATGACACTGTTGTATATACACATAGGGAATTTTACTCAGTCATAAAGAAGAACGGAAAATGAATGGAATTCCAGTATGTTTAACTTTCTAAGAAATATCTAAATTATTTTCCATGGAAATTGAACAATTTTCATTTTCATTAGATGTTCATGAGAGTTCTTGTTGCTTTTCCCCCTCACCACACTATGTCTGTTCAGAATTTTAATTTTGTGTTTCTATGACAAAATGTCCAAAGTTTTGTACTTTGATATGAAATAGGTTTTATTTAGCTCACAGTTTTGGAGGCTGAAAGTTCAAAATTGTATTACACCATATGCATATGATCAGCTCAAGTGAAGTTTCCCTTGGCATTTTCACAAAAAGGCAGAGAAGCTTAGTTACACACAGTCACATGTATTTAGGGTGGATTTGCTTTTATTTATTTATTTATTTATTTATTTATTTATTTATTTATTTTTGGTGGTGGTACTGGGGTTTCTGGAAGCCCTTCTACCTCCGTGCTACACTCACAGACCTATTTCATATTTTTATTTGGAAACAGGGTCTCCTAAGCCAGCACGTCTGGCTTCGAACCTGCGTGATCCTCCTGTCTCCGCCTCCAAAGCACGAGGATTACAAGCGTGCGCCACCACACCAGGCATGGATTTACTTTGTAACAACCCACCCTTGCAAGAACTAAATCACTGTGGTGCCTTCATGGCCTAACCAACTTGCACTAGGCTCCATCTCTTCAGGGCTCTACCACCTCAACACTGTCACCCAGGAGAGCAAGTTTTCTGTACACAAACCTTTCATGGACAAACCATATCCAAACCACAGCAGTATTTCAGTTTCTTCGTGTTCAATATCAAAAAATGAATGTTCTTTTTGTATTTATCTTGTATCCTGACATCCAAGTTTAATTATTGTTTTCATTACACTTTTATACGTTTTCTAATTTGTACATAGATATTTATGTTGTTGATATAGTTTGAATATTGGAAGTTTTCTAAAGGTCCACATGTTAAAAAGTTGGTCCCCAGGGTAGTGCTATTGGGAGGTGATAGAATCTTAGTGAGATGCTGCTTAGGTGGAGGTCTTCAGGTCATTGGAGTTATGCCCTTAAAGAGGGTTGAAAGGATCCAGGCTTTCTCTTCCTATTTTGCTTCCTGGTCACAAGGTGAGCAGTTTGTTCCACCTGTGCTCTGGACCAGTGCCATTTGGAGCACCCATCAGAGGTGCAAACCAATTCATCTGCCCAATCTTGCACTGGAACCTCCAAAATGATGAGTCAAAATAGATCTTTTCTTTTTATGTTAATTTTTAAGACGTGTCATTATAGTTATTTGATGCTGATTATAAAACTCATCTTCAAAGACAACTTTATTTCCCTCATATTTAATATTGGGACTTTTTTTTCCCTTTACACTGACTTCAGTCTTCATTACCTGGCTGAACAAAAGAGATGAGAGCAGATAACCTGTCAAAACCTTGATATTAGGGGAAAACAATCAAGACTTTCACTAGTGTGTTAGCTACAGAGTTTTAAAGGATCTTTTCTTATTTTTATTCATCAGGTACCAGGGATTGAATCTAGGGAATTGTAACCAATCCATTTCTAACCTTCTGTATTTTTTTTTTTTAAAAAAGGGTCTTGCTAGGTTACCTTGTGCTGCTCTCAAACCTGTATCTTCTTGTTACAGCTTCACAAGTAATGAAGTTACAGGTAGAGACGATTATTTTCTAAATTGTTTATATGGTAAATTACAAAGACACATCCTAATATTAATCTACCCTGCATTTATGAGATGAGTCCAATTTGATCATATTGTATTGTCATTTTTATATATTTTGGATTTAATTGGCTGCCACTTTGTTTAGAATTTTTGCATCTAAGTTTATCATATGTTGTATGTTGCTCATGGAATTTTATTCTTCATTGTTATGCCTTCACATGGTGGACTTTGATATTATAGTAATCTTGGCCTCATAAAATGTTTCAGGAAGCCAGGCGTGGTGGCGCACACTTGTAATCCCCACGCTTGGGAGGCGGAGACAGGAGGATCGCGCAGGTTCGAAGCCAGCCGTGCTGGCCTAAGAGATCCTGTTTCCAAATAAAAAAGTATAAAAATACGTCTGGGAGTGTAGCCCAGAGGTAGAAGGGCTTCCAGGAACCCCAGTATCACCATAAATAAATAAATACATAAATAAATAAATAAATAAATAAATAAATAGTGTTTCAGGAAGTTCTACTTCCTTTTGCTTTTGGACAAATTAGTTTAGATTTAATATGAATTCCTCCTTAAATATTTATTTTAATTACAAGCAAAAGCATCGAGTACTAAAGCATTCTTTGCAGGTTCTTTTCTTTTCTTTTTTTTTTTTTTTTTTTGCAGCCACCAACACCCGGCTAAAGGTTATTTTCTAAAAAGAATTCAATGTCTTTTATAAATATAGGATTATTTAGATGTTTTACATCTTCCTGAGTATGATTTGGTAACTTGGTTCTTTCAAGAAAATTGACCATTTCACCCGAATCTTTAATTTTTCTTTAAAATATTAATTTATTAATATAAGCAGGATTTTTAGTTCTGTCTCTTATTTATTTTCTGATTTAGTAATTCAGATTTTGTTTTTCTTCCCTGATAAACCTGGCTACAAGGTCATTGATACTGTTGATTTATCTGACAGAATCAGCTTTTGGTTTCATTTGCTTTCTCTTTTGTTCTCTATTTAATTAAATTATTTTTTGATTACTATCAGTGCCTATTGATTACTATAGATCTAATTACTCTTCTTTTTCCAGTTTATGGTTGTTGTGAAGCTGGAAGTTAGATTATGGGCTTCATCATTTCTTTCTTTTTCCTAATATGGGTTTTGAATGGATTAAATGTCTTCCTACCATGTACGAGTTCAAGCAGAATTATAATTTTTATGTAATATGCTTTTGCTTTCTTTTAAAATGCCTTATAATCTTTTGGGTTCTTCTTTGACTTATTGATTTTTGTAGTATTTATTGATTTCCATATATTTGAGGATTTTAAAAGATACCTTTCTATTAATTTCCTTGTGGTCATATTTTGCATAATTTAATCAGTTTATATAAATAGAATTATTTTATGGCCCAAAGTATGATTTATCTTGATAAAATTTCTTTATGGATTTAAAAAAAAGTTCATTCTTTTGTTGCTGAGTACTCAATTAATGTCAATCATATTAGAAGGTAGACATTTATATCTTTGCTGATCTTCCATTTGTTCTAACATTGAAAAAAGAGTACTAAGCTAGCACTGAATTTATTTCTGCTTCTTGTCAGTTTTTGATTATATATTTTAAAGCTATTTTGTATGCAAATATGTTTAATATTTTAATTTCTTCTCCATTAATTGACCTGTTCACCATTATTCAAACATATTTTACACCTAAGGATATTCTTTATTATTTAATCCACTTTTTATATTCCTATGAGCATTTTGGTTAGTAATAGTATGATACAGTGATTTTTTAACCTTTTACATTAAATATGTGCATATCATTTTAAATAAAATATATTTGTGTATGTACCGTGTAATAATATTTGCTTTAAGCACGTGACTAATAATTGTTGCCCCAAAGATTGGCTATTTAAGAATTTTCAACTAATTGGAAATTTAGTATGACTAGATTTAAGTCTACCCTGCACTATGTTTCTGCATTTCCCATCTATCTGTTCTTTGTTTTTTCTCTTTCTCAGCTTCTTTTTGATTAAACATTTTTAAGGAAATATACTTTATCTTCTTTTTGGCTTATTGTATCAACTCCTTTTCCTGTTTAGAGATTTCTTTAGATTAATTGCAGAAACCTTTTAATTTTTTCAAGTAAGCTTTGCAGTGATATTATGCCACGGTGCATGGGACTATCTCCCCAGAGTATATCTTCAGATCTCCCATGCTTGCGTTTAGGCTGTCCTGCCATCCGTGGATGCTGTATCTGACATATAGATATGTTGTAAACCTTATACAACAACAAAAATAATAATAGCAATAATAATAGCAATAGTAATAATAGTAATAATAATATGATGATGATAAAACAATTATATTTTATGGTTGAAATATCAAGAAAAATATTATACTTACATTTATTTATATTGCTATTTAAATCTATATACTTACATTTATATCCATTTTCCCATATGCTACCATCTTCCTTCCTGAGTACTTCTTTTAACATTTCTGAGCTGAGATAGATTTTTGGTGAATTCTTTCAGCTCTTAATTTTCTAAAAAAAATATTTACTTTATACTCATTTTTAGAGCTACATTTTTTATGTGTGAAGTTGCAGGCTGCTTTTTTTAAGTACTGGAAAAGTGATGCTCCATTATCTTTTCCTTTGTACTGTTTCTCACAAAAAATCTGCAGTCATCCTCATGTTTGCTCCTTAACATATTATATATATATATATATATATATATATATATATATATATATATATTTCCTCTAGCTGGTTTAAGATGTCTTTTATTGTCATTGATTTACAATAATTAGAGCAATAATTAAAATTTTACAGTAATATTCATAATAATTCTATTTTGTGGTATTTAAGTATAACCCAGGGCCTTGTGCACACTAGGTATGCACTCTGCCACTGAGCTACACCCTCAGTCCATAATTTTTATAAATTTTATTTCCTGTTGCATTTTATTGAAATTTTATTTTCCTTTCCATGTGCATGGAGTTTGTTGAACTTTTCTGTCTTCATGTTTATAGTTTTCATCTTAATGTTAAACACTGTGCTTTTATTTCCTCAGAGGTTTTCTGCTTCTTGTATTGGAAAGCTCAATCAAGCACATTATTCTGTATTCATCATTTTTTGCCTTTGTGACCAAGATATTTGACAGGTATAGCTTGGAAGAAGAAAGGTTTATTGGTTTGCAGTTTTAGAAATTTCAAAAGGTTTTGTTCATTCTGGTCAGCTCCAAGGCAGAAATGACTTGGTACCAGGGCTTTAGGGCATGGTTGAGGAAAAACATTCTCTCTTACCTTAAGGCATTTAGGAAGCAAAGAGAAAGAGGGAGAGGGAGAGGGAGAGGGAGGGGGAGGGGGGAGGGAGATGGAGAGAGAGAGAGAGAGAGAGAGAGAGAGAGAGAGAGAGAGAGCAAGAGATCTAAGACCTTGCCCCAGCTCCAAGCTCCAAACTTGGCTTCATAGTCTAACACGTGAGCTGCTCTGGGGGATGCTTTATATCTAAACTATAACATACTACAAGACCAGGCTGGCCTACAGCTCATTGAGGCACTTTTAGTTATTGTTAATTTTTTTGTTATCTGCATGTTACTTTGTTGGTATTGTTCTATCTTCATGTTCACTTATATTTTTTAAATGTCCTACATGCAATAAATTCCTTCTACTTTGTTTTGTATCACAGATAATATATGTTTTAAAATTTTTCTATTTGACCTATGATACTTGAACATATTTATGGCACATTGTACAATAATCTGCTACACATATACAGTATAAAATGATCAAATTTGAGTAATTAGGATTTCCAGTTCTTTCCAGGCATGGTAGTGCATGCTTAATTAATCCCAATACTTGGGAGACTGAGACAGATTTGAGGATAGCCTCAGTGGGCTATGAGACTCTCAGCAACCTAACAAACCTTGTTACAAAACAAAAGGGCTGAGGATATACCTTGAAGATAGAATGTCCAAGTACAATCCCTAGGATAAAAAGGAAAAAAGGATTTTCATCTCTCCATTTATCATGTGTACGTGTTTGAAGTCTTTGTATTCTTCTAGTTATTTGAAATATATCACAAATTATAGGTTATGACTACTCTACTGTCCTATACAATATTGTAAGTGCCTACTCCTAACTCCAGACATTGTAGTTTTAATCTAAGAACTTTATTGGGTCTTTTAGGTATATTTCTTCTTTGTACTTAATATTTGACTGTACAGAACACAATTTTAACAACCAGTTAATATTTTGTATGATTTTCTAACCATTGTGGAAGTTCTGTTATGGTTCTGAGGGGCTTATTTTATTGTAATTATATCCTGTGTGTTTATAGTTCCTTAAACAGATTCTGGTAATCTTTCACATAACACTATAAATTTTATTTTATTTTTTATAATAAATTTTTAAATTAAATTAATTTTTATTTATGTTTATACTTTTATTAATGCATTATAGTCTCATAGTGATAATGACATTGTGTGTTGTATTTTTCAGTAAATATTGAGCCTTATTCTGAAATACACTTAAGTTGCTTAATCAATTTGATCTATTTAAGTCTTACATTTATTAGCTAGGATGAGAACACTATTTGGGGTATTGTAATTCTTTTCTACTTTTGAAGTACCACCTTACTAAGTAACCAATGCTCTGTGAATTATCAAAATTTTTAATCTATTTGGTGAAAACAATATATTTTCTGTTTTGTGTGAGTTCGGAGTACTCTCACCTCTATTTTTTTTTCCTCCACCTTTGGGTTGTTTTTCTACATGTTATCATAGAACTCTATTCAGGTATCGGTGGGGATTCTTTAGATTGCTGGATGTTCTGTCTGTATCCTCTCCTCTCTGCCCATCATTCTAGTCAATGCCTTCTCAGGTTTCCCCTGACTCTCACATCTGTATCCTCAGTTCATCAAGGCCACCTGAGTTCCCTCATCCAGAACCACAGCTTGGAACTTCTTTGTAGGCAGTAGGATGGGGCACTTGCAGGACTTCTCTGGTTCATTCTTGGTGTCTCAGAGATTATTGTCCAGTGCTACTAGAAAGTCAGAGTTTTCTAACCCAGTTTACCCAGTTGACCATTGTTGTTTTACATAGGAGTATAAATCTTGTCCCTATCATTTTGTCTTAGTTAGAACTGCAAACGAATAGGTTTTTTGTCTTTATCATGCATTACCAAAATATATGATAAAATAATATATATTAAATGTGGAGAGGAAGTGACTTTTGTCTGTTTTGTTATTTAGTGTACCCTCAGTTCCTCAAATAATATCTGGAATAGAGTGACATTAAGTCAATAATTTTTATTTAGTTACTAAATAATTATGTACTATAACTGAAGCAATTTATTAGTGTTTCATCATTATTTCAAATATTTAGTGTCATCTTAAATTGCCAGTGACTTTACATTTCTTTTGTAGAGGAAAAACAATGGTCTGAAGGTTCTGTATGTCTTACTTAAAATTATGCAGGTTATGTTCTTGTCCAGATAGTTCTAACTCTGCTCTTATACTTTTCCCTAAAACACCAGAGAGAAAATCTGGGGTCCAATTATTGTAAACTTGGAACAAAATACTTAAATTCAAATAAATTACTCCCTCAAAGCAAATATTACTATTTAAGTATAATATAAAATTCATACCAGTGCTTATTACCATATTACTTGGCTATGGAGCTTTATGAACCTGAACAAAATAAAGGAGTTAGAATTTTCTCCCAATACACACACACACACACACACACACACACACACACAAACATTAAACCTTTATGATTTTACATAAAATATGATTATATATTAGGTAATGTGTGAGAACAAGAACTTCTACATTCAATACTCTGAATTTCTTATCTCAGCTCTACCACTTACAATCTTGAACAAAATTTCTCCAGTCTTATCTCTATGCAGGTTAAGTGTTAATAATGCCTGCTCTGTTAGAGTGGGCCACGACTATCTTACAAATCTCAGTGACTGAAGAAGAATCTTGTTTATTTCTCATTCATGTCACAGCTCAGTATGTGGCACTAGTGTGTTAGGTGGTCTTCTGGAGTAGATCTTTTTTCATGCAAAGATTCACAATCCAAGGTGTCTCCTGGATTCTTGTACTCATCATTTCTTCATGTCCTCTGGACTCTTCCTCTAGAGCCTCTATATTTGTCTGACTGGTGAGCAAAGAAACACAGTACAAAGTATCTCCTGTGCTTCCTTTACCATTTTGACCCAGGAGTGAGACACGATTCTCCTCACATTCATAGGTAAAATTCAGGAATAAAGACTCAACAAATACTAACTCGTATAGGGAATTTCAGTTACTGGCTAGAATATTTTTTTTCTTCAACCATTTTAAATATTCAAGGTGATAGTGGATCTTTTTGTGTAGCTGCTACACCTACTTTACAGAATTGTTATAAAGATTAAAGAGAATAGAATGTCTGTAAAGCCCTTAGCAGCTGGCAAATACTACGGTGTAGTTAGCTGTTTCATCACCGTGAATAAACAACAACAACTTAGAAAAAAAAAAGGTTTCAGAGTTTCAATCCGTAGTTGGCCTGCATCAAGGTCGAAACGTCATAGCTACAGGTCATTATGGAGAAATGCCTAGCCAATGGAAGCTAGAAAGCACAGAACAAGGTTAGGATTCCAGGGACAGCTGTAGTCCTCAGAATCATGCCCCCAATGACCCTCATCTTCCCTGCCATGGCCCACCTCTGAAACCTTCTGCATTGGAAGTCACGTTTTTAACACATGAGCCTTTTGGGGATGTTCCAAACCCAAACCACAACATATTATGCTGATACAAATTGGTATTATTATCATTTAATCATTATATCAGTCTGGATAAGTTTAAAAATATTTAGTTACAAACTGAGTTCTAGTCTTTCTTATTTATTGTAAAAATAGGATAGTCAAGTAAATGACATAAAATTATGTCAGATAATAACTTTCTGAGTTTGTAGCATTCATTGTTCTGTTGAAAGAACTTCATAATATTGAAAATAGCATATAGGTGAGCAAGGCAGGAAAATAGTTATATAACTTATAAGATTAGAAGTCCATTAGTTGTAATTGTATTGGACTCCTCTTTTCTCTTGCAATTTTTTTTATTAATTTATTTTTTAAATTGGTGCATTGTAGTCATATATCAATCACATTGGAGTACAAGACTTGAGAGGATATACAAGCACACATCATCCAATTAGCCCTTCTCCAGCCCCCATCCCATTCCCTCCCTCTCCCTCCATCCCACGCTTCTTTGGTGATTTACTTTGATACATTTGTTTATGTACCTCCTGCGTTTTAAAGAGACTCCGTCCTCCAGTATTACATACCCTCTGATTGGTCACATTAGTTGCTTCACTATAGGGCCCTTTCTATAGCTCAACCTCTTCCTGTTGCCCTTTTCCTCCTAGTTATTGCTGATTAAGAGAAGTGTCTGATTTATATTTTCTGCGATATTTCTCTGTGCATTCTGCGTTGCAAGTACCGATCCCACTCTTGATGGTCCCAGTAGTGGCCTGGCTACTCAGTGGACTGATCCAGACCTCGCTGGCTCAAGCAGCGGCCTTGCCTTATGGGAGGCCCCAGTTCTGGTCTCGCTGGCCCCTGCACTGGTCTAACCCCTAAGCTGGTTTTGGTCCCGGCCTTGGAGGCCGCAGGAGTGAACTTGCCTCACGCCAGGCTCCGATGCTGGCCATTGGCCCCTGCACTGGCCTAACCCTTTGGCAGGATTCCAATCCAGGCCTCGGAGGCCCCAGCACTGGCCTAGCCTCATGGCAGGCTCCAATGCCGGCCTCGTTGGCCCCAGCACCGGCCTAACCCCTCGGCAGTTTCCGTTCCCGGGTTAGGAGGCCCCAGCACTGGCCATGTCTCACGGCAGGCTCCAATGCTGGCCTCGCCTCACGGCAGGCTCCCATGCCGGCCTTGCTGGCCCCAGCACCAGCCTAACCCCTCGGAAGGTTCCAATCCTGGCCTTGGAGGCCCAGTACCGGCCTTGCTTCATGGCAGGCTCCAGTGCCGGCCTCGCTGGCCCCAGCACCGGCCTAACCCCTCGGCTGGCTCCGATACTGGCCTCGGAGGTCCCAGCACCAGCCATGCCTCACGGCAGGCTGCAATGCCATCCTCACTGGCTCCAGCACCAGCCTAACCCCTCAGCAGGCTCTTATCCTGGCCTAGGAGGCCCCAGTATCGGCCTTGCCTCATGGCAGGCTCCGATGCCGGCCTCGCTGGCCCCAGCACTGGCCTAACCCTTCGGCAGGCTCTCGGCAGGCTCTTATCCTGGCCTCGGAGGCCCCAGTACCGGCCTTGCCTCAAGGCAGGCTCCGATGCCGGCCTCACTGGCCCCAGCACCGGCCTAACCCCTCGGCAGGCTCCGATCCCAGCCTCGGAGGCCCCAGCACTGGTCATGCCTCACGGCAGGCTCCAATGCTGGCCTCACTGGCCCCAGCACCAGCCTAACCCCTTGGCAGGCTTTTATCCTGGCCTCGAGGCCCCAGTACCGGCCTTGCCTCACGGCGGGCTCCGATGCCGGCCTCACTGGCCCCAGCACTGGCCTAACCCCTCGGCAGGCTCTTATCCTGGCCTCGGAGGCCCCAGCACCGGCCATGCCTCAAGGCAGGCTGATGCCGGCCTCGGAGGCCCCAGCACCGGCCTTGCCTTACGGCAGGCTCCGATGCCGGCCTCGCTGGCCACAGCACCGGCCTAACCCCTCAGCAGGCTCTTATCCTGGCCTTGGAGGTCCCAGCACTGGTCATGCCTCATGGCAGGCTCCGATGCCGGCCTCGCTGGCCCCAGCACCGGCCTAACCCCTCGGCAGGCTCTTATCCTGGCTTCGGAGGCCCCAGTACTGGCCTTGCCTCAAGGCAGGCTCCAATCCCGGCCTCGGAGGCCCGAGCACCGGCCTTGCCTCACGGCAGGCTCCGATGCCAGCCTCGCTGGCCCCAGCACTGGCCTAACCCCTCAGCAGGCTCTTATCCTGGCCTTGGAGGCCCCAGCACTGGCCTTGCCTCACGGCAGGCTCCGATGCCAGCCTCGCTGTCCCCAGCACTCGCCTAACCCATCGGCAGGCTCTTATCCTGGCCTCGGAGGCCCCAGTACCGGCCTTGCCTCACGGCAGGCTCCGATGCCGGCCTCGCTGGCCCCAGCACCGGCCTAACCCCTCAGCAGGTTCCGGACCCGACCTCGGAGGCCCCAGCACAAGCTTTGCCTCACGGCAGGCTCCGATGCCGGCCTCAGTGGCCCCAGCACCGGCCTAACCCCTCGGCAGGCTCTTATCCTGGCCTCGGAGGCCCCAGCACTGGCCATGCCTCAAGGCAGGCTGATGCCTGCCTCGGAGGCCCCAGCACCGGCCTTGTCTTACGGCAGGCTCCGATGCCGGCCTCGCTGGCCACAGCACCGGCCTAACCCCTCAGCAGGCTCTTATCCTGGCCTTGGAGGCCCCAGCACTGGTCATGCCTCATGGCAGGCTCCGATGCCGGCCTCGCTGGCCCCAGCACCGGCCTAACCCCTCGGCAGGCTATTATCCTGGCCTCGGAGGCCCCAGTACTGGCCTTGCCTCACGGCAGGCTCCGATGCCGGCCTTGCTGGCCCCAGCACCGGCCTAACCCTTCAGCAGGTTCCGGACCCGACCTCGGAGGCCCCAGCACAAGCCTTGCCTCATGGCAGGCTCCAATGCCGGCCTCGCTGGCCCCAGCATCGGTCTAACCCCTCGGCAGGTTCCAATCCCGGCCACGGAGGCCTCAGTAGTGGCCTTGCCTCACAGCAAGCTCCGATGTCGGCCACTGGCCCCGGCGCCCGCCTAACCCCTCAGCAGGTTCCGATCACTGTCTCTGTGGTTATTATTTCAAAGGTTCCAGGTGTAATGTATCAGATCTCTGCCTCCCCTGAGTATTGGCCACTGGCATTGCCACTGCCTCCACCGTTTCAAATCCTTCCCAGGCTCTTTTTCCACTCTGAATGTTGTCCAGTGTTCCTAAGCATGCGTGATGGTAGCATTTGACATTTGGTGTAATTTCTCCAAAAAAATAAAGTTGGTAAGATCCGGTTTTTGCTTCTCCTGAATACAAGTCTCCACCACCATCGCGGAGAACTCTTTCAACACCGCATTTCTCCTTGGTCTCCGCTAAACTCTCTCCTTACAGGTGATGTCTGAGATTCTTAACAATATAGAGAAATAGCAGTCCTCTTTCACGGCGAATTTTTCCATAAGTTCCAGTGCATTTAGATAAGTTTTGTCTGCATCTCCAGTGTCCTGGCATCCATAACGGCTTTCTTACCTCCTCTTCGATATTTTTCTTTATCTTTTTCTGTTCTGGGCCCGGTTTCTCCAGGGGTCTGGCGTGCTACTCACAGTTCAGGCGGGGCCCAGAGTCCCGCAACCCGGCCCCAGCTGGCATGCCCCGCACGCGACCCCCGCCCAGAACCCAGCGCCTTACTGGGCCCGGTTTCTCCAGGGGTCTGGCATGCTACACGCAGTTCGGCCTGGGGCCCAGAGTCCCGCGACCCGGGCCCCATCTGGCGTGCCCCGCGTGTGACCCCTGCCCAGAACCCAGCATCTTACTGGGCCCGGTTTCTCCAGGGGTCTCTTCTCTTGCAATTTTAATGTGAATTTATTTAACAAATATTGGCTTGCCTTTTCTGCTCCTGTGTTTGTTTCATTGCTCAGAATCATCTTTTTCTCCTCATTGTTATTTCAGATTTTTAACTTCAGCCTTCCAGTGTTGTCAGCACAAAGGCTCTATATTTCAGTCTAGAATACAGTCCTGGCAAATAACTTCTTATAAAATATTTTTTTTTTTCTCATGCCCTCCCTGGGGTTAAGAACCTGCAATAGCTCCTTATTATCTAATGAATCAAATTTTGAATTATTCATACTGGCTCCTAGGGCTGTAATTAATTGGTTTTACCTGATATATCAATGAAATAATATTGATCAAAATGCCTTTACATTTCCTTTGTAGTAGATCATTTACTTCAGCTTTATCTCCTTAACGTGCCCTTGAAATTTTTTTCCACCTACATGCTTTTCTTAATGGTAAACTTCCTCAAAAGAATGTATCCCAAGCTTCTTTGGCAAAGGCAATATGCACATTTTCTTCAAAGAAGATTTATGAGTTAGGATTTATCTGCATATAATATAAAAATAAAATAATGGTAGCTCAAAGAAATGGATATTAATCTCTTTCTTATGTAAAGTAAATCTTGAAGTATGCAAAAAATAACAAACTTTCTCATTCATAGTAAAGAGCCCTCTAATATTTCTCCTTTTAGAAAAAGGCTCAGGAAATTATGCCTTGTAAACATATCTGGCCTAGGCTGCTCTTAGATTGCCTACATTCTAAGAATGGGTTTTATAATTTTTAAAGGGTGATACACTCACAAACCCAGACACACAAATAAAAATGTGGAACAGAAAACAAATTTGGCCCATAAAGTCTAAAATATTTATCTTGGTCATTATGGAAAATTTGGTGACCTTTGCCCTAGAGCACAGTTTTCATTTACAAGCTCCTTCCTCCAGTGGCCACGTATAGCTGCTGGAGCTCTGTCCATCATGTATATGTTCCCAGCAGCAAATAAGAGATAAGAATAAAGTAACAGATTGACATGCTGCTCAGCTGTGACAATTCCCTTCAGGGAGTTTTCTCAAAGTTTCCCATATCATTTCTTATAATATATGAGTTTAAGTTTTACCACAGGGCCAGCTTCTGTTGCATAAAATCTGGAAATGTGCATTCCTTTAGTTGGAAGCATTATAACTACTAAAACATTTGCCATTCGATTATTAACAAAGATGGATGATGAATAGGTTAAGTATCCACCTCCGTTGCAGGTCTGATAATAACTCATGTAAACTTTCTAGCTTGTCCTTCCAATATCAATAAAATAAAACTTCTATCAGTAGTAGATCTAAAGTAGTGGATCTAGTTGTGCAACTAAAATTTTCTGTAAAATAAAGAGTTAATTGTGATTCAGAAATGCGTGAAAGGTATAATAGATAATGATCATTTAGCATATATGTTGTGAGTCCTTTTTCCTTAAACTTCTTTGGATAGTCTTCATAAATACATACTTACTTTTGCTAAATATTGCTGTTACACTATGATATTCTTTAAGTGCAAGATAATATCTTGTGTATCTTGGTTGACATCTCCTTAAAATTTAAAACTTCATGGAGACAAAATTGATATTTGTTTTTTGTTTGAATGTAAGCCTATTTGTTACTTCTTTTCTTATTCTAAAATTGATCCTATTAAAAGGAATGTGCCTTCTCACTAGAAAATATTTTCTGTATTTGTCAGCTGCTCATCACTATAACAAATACCTAAGATAACATATATAAAGAGAAAAGCTTTATTTTTTTTACAGTTTTGGAGGGTTCAGTCTATGATTGATTGGTTCAATTACCTGGGTCTCTGACAATGAAGGACATCATGGTGGGAGAGGAGCACAACTGCTCACTTTATAGCCAGGAGGTGATAGAAGGAAGGAAAGGTTTGGGGTCTCGGTACACTCTTCTAAGTTGTAGCTCCAAAGACCTGAAAACCTCTCACGAGGACTCACCTCTTAAAGGTCCCATCATCGTCCACAAAATGAGTATGAAACCATCAACACACCAGCCTTTGTGAATCAATAATACAAACTGTGGCAATTCCTGAGTGCAAACCACTAACTATAAAATGTATGAAAGATGCAGTCAGCAGAGGAAAATCCCTGCCCCTATGAGCTTACATCCTGATACAATGACAGAAACAGTAAATATAAAAGACATAAAAACATACTGTATTGAGTGACAAATGCTATTGCAAAATGTAAACTAGATGAATTTGTACAGGAAAGGGAGGGGTGGGAACCATTAATTTTTAAGAAGTGTTCTGATAAGGCCTTGAGGACAAGTTAAGATATGAACAAGGAGACACAGGAGGGAGTGAGAAAGCCAGGTGGACATTAGGAGAAAGAATATGCAGGGCAGCAAATACTTCAAGTGCAAGGTCCTAAACATGCATTTGCAGCATATGTTTGAGTCTCAAGGAAGCTACTAGCATGATTTGGGCAAATAGCAAAGAAGAATGTGTAAGACATTAGTAATTGAGATAAGGCCTTACAAATGATTAGAACAACTTTGGCTTCTACTCAGAGTGAAAGGGGACACTATTGAAAGGTCTTCCAGAGAATGATAATGATATTACTGATGTATCAGCAGGATCACTCTGGCTGATAGGATGAGGAAGTGGAGGAGGGGTGATAGCTCAAGAAGGGAGATTACTTAGGAGGTATTGCAGTGATGCAGGCAGAGATCATCGTGTCAGAGACAAGGTGGATATATTAACTTTTCATAACTGTGACCAAAAGACAACTTACAGGAGGAAAATTTTATTTTGGTTCATGGTTTCAGAAGTTTCAGTTGATGGTTGCTTGGCTTTATCGATTGACCCTAAAGTGAACAGAACATCATGGTGGAAGGGCAGGGCAGAAGAGAGCTGCTCATTTTATGGAAGCCAGAAAACATATGCACACAGACAGGAGCCAGGGATGAGAAATCCTCTTTCAAGGTGAATGCCCAGTGACCTACTCTTCCAACCATGCTTCACCACCAAGGGTTTCCACTATCTTACTGTGTTCCATTCAGCTCTTTATGTGCCAAGCTTTGTATCAGCAGAGCATAGGATGGTGCAATAAAAAATGATCTTGAAGCCGGGTGTGGTGGTTCAAGCTTGTAATTCCCGTGCTTGGGAGGTTGAGACAGGAGGATCACACAGGTTCAAAGCCAGCCTCAGCTACTTAGTGAGGCTCTCAGCAACTTAGTGAGACCCTGTTCCCAAATAAAATATAAAATAGGCCTGGGAGTATAGCCTGGAGGTAGAAAGCCCCTGGGATCCACCCCCAGTACCACACACACACACATAAAAAAAAATAAAATAAAATGTTCTTGAGACTACTCCTGGCTTTGAAGAGGGGAGAAAGGAGAAGGCAAGAGAGACAAATTCCCCAAGCAAAACTGAGCTCTTCTTTTCATTACAGGTTTACAAAATTAAGGCTGGGTCATCAAGTCATGAATTATCTCTGGCTAAGGAGTAGAGCATTGTGTTAGAAATGCTTTAGAAGAAAATTTGTATCTGGCAGTTTTGCAAGAGTGGCAAAGGTTGCTGTCTTCAGCCCCCTCCTTGGGATGGTCTTCCACCCTTAAGCAGAACAAGCAACAGGTGTAGTAAAACAGGAGGAAATAGCTTAGATAGCAAAGGGATGTTGAGCAAGTCCACTGCCTTCAAGTCCTTCAATAAAACTTCTTTTCTTCTTCTTATAGCAAGAAAGAAGCTATAAATCCTTAATCCTGCATTATTTCGACTTACAACGTTTTTCCATATCTATGCACTAATCTACTGGTACAATAAAAACCCTCATGATCCAATGTATCCCCAAAAGTCACAATTCTGAACATTGCTGCATTTGGAACCAACCCATGAGTTCTTGTAGATCATTCCAGATCCAAACCATATCAATAGTGGATGGATAGGCAGTGAGGAGTTTCAGATTTTATGCACATTGTGACATTAGAGCCAATCGACTTTGTGAGTGAGGAGGATATGAGATGGAAGAACAAAAGAGCGCATGGGTGACTCTGAGATGAATACCATAAAACTGCAAGCACAATGCTGTTCTCTACCTACATGGGGAATTCTATCCAAGAAATAAGTTTGGAAGAATAAATATCTCAGCAGAAAATCTCACATTTAAGATTTCTATAAGGAGCCTGATGTGATGGGGGCATGCCTGTAATCCAAGTTCTTGGGAAACTGAAACAGGAGTATCCCAGGCTCAAGGCTAGCTTCAGCAACTTAGCAAGACCCTGTTAGACTATGTCCCAAATTAAAAATAAATAAGTGAATAAATAAATAGGACTAAAGGTATAACTTGGAGGGATGATACACTTGGGATAAATGCCCAACACCATAAAAAAAAGATTTCTATAAATTATTCAAGTAAATATGTGACAGTTATGCAAATGTGCCTGGCATTCAATGGAGAATTTCAATAAGAAATATAAAATTTAGAGTTCTTAACTTACAAAGAACATGTTCATCATCCAAGAAGTCATGAAAAGAGTTTCAAGAAGAATAGAGTGATGAATTATATTGAAAACTTTCAGATGATTAAATAAGACAGAAACTGAGAACTAATATTTCTGGTTGCTACAAAGAGGTTTTGTTTGACCTTGACAATGGACACTTTGTTAATGTGTAAGAAAATTTCTCATTAGTTTCTTTGAGGTATAATGGATATGCAATTCTTATCACTAGTAATGGAACAAACTCTTTAGTACTCAAAGAGCTACAAGAAATTGAGAAGAAAACCAAGAGCTCATAGAAAAACAGGTCAAAGATGACAAGTACCTTTATTTCCATATTATTGTTCTATAACTATAAATAGAGATAAGAGAAAACACAAATGACCTTTAACCATATAGAAAAAGTTCTCAATATCACTCCTAATATTAGAAATGCAAATCAAAACAACACTTAAACTACTTTTGTGCATTGATCTATGCAAAATATTATAATACAGTCAGCTGGTAAGATTTCAGGGTAATGAATACTTTCATAAAGTATTTGAAGAAGTAGAAAATGGTACAGCTTCTATGGAGAGAACATCGGCAGTAAATTATAAAATAACTAATACATTTACTCTTTGAACCAACACTTTGCTACTGGGAATTGAGTCTCTATATACACATTTATAAATCTGAAATTCCACATGTTCTAAGAGTTTATTGTGTTATCATTTGTAATAAAATCCACCTATGTGTTCAGTAGGAAAGAAAAGATTCAATAAATGACTACATGCATCCATTAAAAAATTTTAAGACCAAAAAATTTAAATCCTACAGTGTAAAATGATCCAGGTTATATTTCTGAGTAAAAATAAATACAATGCAAAACAAACAATATGATATACTGACTTTTGCTAAAGAAAACAGCAGATAATTAGCAATTAGAAACTAATAAAATACACAAAATTATTAATATGTGAGGGGCAATGACAAAATCAAGACTTCTCTATTTTTCTATATTGCTTGAAGTTGGAATAATGATATTATTTCTTTATAAATTGAAAGAAAAAAAGAGTAAGAGATAGTCTATACAGAAACGTGAAGAAAAAAAAGCAAAGCAGTAAATTTGAGGAAAATGAAGGTTAAGAAGGTCAAGGAAAGTTATTTTTATGTTTATTTAAAAAAGGTCAGTCACTATATTGTGTAGGTTATGGGACTGACCCAAACGTACAAGAAAATTGAAGAAAAAGGTGACACAAAGATAAATCCCTGGAATGATGTCCCTTGACAGGACAAAGTCCTGAAAGCCAGTGCACAAGGGCAGAAGGTGCTTTTACACAGGAGTCCACTCTACTCAGTTGCAATAAAAGGGGAAAAACCAGTCAAACAGCAAAGGGAATACTGTGGACAGCTTTGTTTCTAAGATTCATGTGTTGAAAGCCTAACCCTTCAATGCAATGACATTTGGACATGAGGCCTTTGGGATCTGATCAGGTTTTGATGAGATTATGAAGGTGTGGTCCTGATGATGGAAATAGTGTCCTTATAAACCAGAGAACTTCTCTCTAGCTCTCTACATCATGGGAGCACACAGCAAGAAGGCAGCCTTTGAAAGCCAGCCAGAGCCCTCATCAGAACCCAGCAATGCTGGGACCCTCATTGTGAGCTTTCTATCTTCCAGAATTGTAAGAAAAATAAATTTCTGCAGCTTAAGCTACCCAGTCTATGATATTTTGTTATGGTAGCCCAAGCAGACTAGCACAAGGAGGTAAATGTTAGTTGTGATCGTAGGCCAGTGGAATTTGTCAATTATATTTTAACACAATCCTCACCATCCTTTTATATAGGTTGAGTTACTTAGAATTTGATTAATAATGTCACTACTACTAAGATGCATGGTTGAAATCAACCTCTATTTAAGCCTCTAAGAAGAAAAAGTTTCTATTACAATTATCCTAACAAAGGCATTTCCTTTACTAAGTATTACTATACTTAAATTTGTAGTTCATAATCCTCAGAATTACTAAGAGACATTTTAGTAGTACAGAAACTCTCTTAAGTCTTTTTAGCAAGTAGATTTTTAGGTAGAGATAAAACTGTATGATGCCAAGGTGCAGAATAGGCTGAAAGAACTTAAATATTCTGGTAATAAGGATGCAAATTTGATATTCATTAATGTCTATGTTGATTAAGAAGTAGTAGTAGTTAGCTTGGGGCTTCTTTTTTCAAAGCACCAAGCCAACAGATTGCCTTCATTTAAATCTTCTTTATTACCTGATTATTAAGACTAATAGTCTAAATTTAGGTCTATTTTTCTTCTAGTGCAGAATTACAGAGAGAGGGGCTTATCAGTTTCAACCTGTTCAATTAAGTTCTCATCAATGTTCTTCTAGAATGGGTACTTACATACACTTTGGTGTTTTTAAATCGTCTTAGAGAAATAACCATTTGCAAGATGTTATTTTTCATTTTCTTTGCAATTTTACTCTCCTCAGTGCATATATACTCACACAATCACCCTGCCATATGTTGGCATCCTATAAGATGGTGGCTAATCTATTTGATATAATAGGGGGCACAGGGACAAAGTACTTGCCTTAATCTGCAGGATAAAACCAGTTCAGCTGAGACCAGACAGAAAGTACTCCCTGGACATCAGAATCGGGGGTGGTTTTGCAGGTGACCAGCACTTATGGTCCCCACCTGGCCTCCCTCTCTGCAATCTTGCCCTTTCCCTTTCCACAGTGTGTGTCCAAGGCACAGAGTCAAGCATTACTCTGCTCAGAACTCCCATCATCCTGGAGTCAATCCCAAACTCCCCCAGTTCTGAACATCCTACATGACCACCAGAGCTCAGTGCTTCTCAGATGTGGAGGTGAGGCTGCATTCCTGCACACTGTTCTCAGGAAAGTCTCATGCCTTTTCCAAAGCTTCTGCAACATCTAGAGTCACCCTTAGCTCCTCCATCCTCTGTTCATTAAAATTGTTTTATTCCATATATTGATTCCAACAGCCCATTCTATCTGTGCATTTTTGTCTTCACATCACAACAGATATACAAGTTAAAATCTTTGACTTAAACCTACCAAACAAAAACATCAATTCATTGATCTCTTTTGTCTTTGTAATAGTACCAAGTATTTTTAGAATGATAGCACCTTTATAGTGAAATACAATAAAATAATTTAAATGCTATGTTCTTATCTTTAATAATTTAAATAATTTAAAAGCTCATGTTCCTGTCTTTTTTTCCCTCTTCCTATCTTTCTAATATCTTCAAATAATAGATTCTGGTTCAATTCTAATGCAGAACAATTAAGTGTTCTCTATTTTTGGCTTTACTACCACTAACTCTTTTCAATCTTTCCTTTGAACTCAGAGTTCAGATGGATCCCAACCGCAGCCGGTCATCTTCCTAACAGAGATTCTAGGACCAAGTATTAATAAAATAAAATGTATATGTATATTTCACCTTGCCATTCTAAAAGTTCTTTCCTGGTCTTATTTTATTTCAACAATATATTCTTTCAAATGTTTGCATGCTTGCTTTCAATAGACCCCTGGAGTGATCCAGGATGCTTTTATTCTAGACATTTTAAAACGTTGCTACGTCTTCTTGGGAACTCTAGCTAACTCTTAGTCTTCTTTCAGGGCTCAGCTCAGAACTCATTTTCCAGGAACCTTGATTGGAATCAAGGCTCAAGTCATGTGTCCCCGAACTGGTGCCTTAAAGTATTTTCAAATGCTAGTCATTCTAATTACTCAGATAAAATTCTCCTATCAATTTCCTCTTCTTGGAGGATAGGGAGGTTTCATTATTTAATCTCCACTTCCTAGGGTAATCTTTGCACTTAAGAATATTTTAATAACCAATAAAATGCATAAATGCATGAAGGAAGGAGAGAAAAATCTCAAGGTTTAACCAAATTATTTAATGTAAAACTAGAAAATCCTTTCTCATCCACAGCTAATGTCTTTGATCAAACTAGACCTTTCTTTTAATATAATCTTCTTAGTCTTTACAGCATTAAGAATTCTGAAAACATTTCAAACTCAAGGACCAAAAAATAATCAATTATTAAATTTACACATTTATGTAATTCTTCTCAAGCAAAATATTTTTCTCCAAATAAAGCTACTGGGAGAGATATTTCTAAGCTGGTAATTCAACTTTTAATGTGGTGTACTCAAAACCAACTTAATTTACATCTTCTTTTACCCTACCCAAATTTGACATGTAAGAAGCAGTCCAATTTCCCACTCAACAAAGTTTGAGTGTTCATCAAAACAGATAGATCATTCAGACTGCCACTCAGAGATAAAATAATTTAGCAAATTGAATTGTTCTATCTTTCTCAAATAAATCATCTGTGATTTATCACTTTACTGGACCTTCCTTAATGTTGTTTATTTACTTCTGCTGCTGCATTTTAGTTTTCCTTCTAGAGTATCACACTTTGAATTTGGCCCAGTTCTCTTTTAGGAACACTTTTTGAACTGAAAACGGGAAAGACAGTAAGTGGGTCATTTTCACAGTGGAAGTTTACTGCTTAATTGAGTTAAAATTATTAAAATAACTGACATGTGGTGACATTATGGTGTGTCCAAATGCTGTAAATAGGCCTTGACGTTGGATAAAATGCAATTACCATCAATAAAATGATGATGGTTACATTGGTCAATGCAAAGTGCGGCAGAAAGTTAGTCACCCTTAGGCTTGGATGGCGTCAATATCTCATGTTTCCAAATTACTAACCATTATTTGCTTTTCTTCCCAATACCTTAGCAATTTCTTGCTCTTTGAAGATGCCTAAGAGTACAAAAGACCCTTTGCTTAAAAAGAGAAAGTACATATAAGAAATATATATATCGTGGCGGATTTAAGCTGTATAGCAAAAGACATTAAACCAGTGTTATGCTATTAGAAACAGTGTCTTGATTTTCTTACTATGACACTGAGTAAAGTAAAATTTAGTCTGTGATTTGGAAGAAAAGGCTGATATTAATTTGTGTTTTTTTTTAATTTTTATCGGTGCACTGTATTCATACATCATAGTGGGATACAAACTTTTGTAGACATACATGCACACATCACCCAGTCAGCGCCCAACCGATCCCCACCCCATTCCCTCCTCATCCCTCCTTCCCATGCTTGGCTTAGTGGTTGACATCTAGTATTATAGCAATTTATCTAAAATTAAAGATGATAATCTCACATAACAGTTTCATTTGTCTGATACCAAGCTTTTGATAACTTAAAGATAACATGTCTTTATTTTTTTTTTTTTGCTTTCTTTCTTACCAGAGAATATTTTTTTCTTTTTTTTAGGTGAAACTATCATATATTTATATATTTATTTTTCAGAAAAAAAAATCTATCCTAATATGGAATATGGACTCTAGATACCCAAAACAATCTCGAAGAGGAACAAAGCTAGAAGATATATATTTTCTGATTTCAAACCATATAAAGCTACAATAATTTAAACAGTGTAGTACTGTTTTAAAGGCAGATATATAAACCATTGGAGTTAAATAAAAGCCTAGAGCTAGGTTGTTCCATATATTGTCAAGTTATTTTTGACAAGGTTTCCACGAACATTTGTTGGGGGAAATAATAATCTTTTAACTCAATATTGTTGAAAAATAATAATTACATGAAAAAGAATAAAATTGGACACTTACCTAAACCCATATACAAATATTAACTCAAAATAGATAAAAGACCTAAATATAAATCTTAAGACTATAAACTTTTAGAAGAAAATCTGGGTCAAAAACCTCACAACATTGAAATTGGGAGTGATTACTTGGATATGATTTTAATGGCACAGGAAACAGAAGAGTATACAAACTCCCTAAGAAATAAAAAAATATATATTGTATATCCAAAGACAATGTAAACAGTTAAAAGTTACTGATTGAATGGGATAAAATATTTCTAAATGCTATATCTGAAGGTATATGTAATATTCCAACTAGAAATCCTAAAAATTAACAACAATAAAAGCAAACAATACAATTTAGAGATAGGTAAAAGACTAACATAAGTAATGAATCTCCACAGATAACCAATCTTAGTTGTTTGTTGGATGGAAAATCTTGTTTCTCTGGTTCTGGTTTATGTTACCTATTTCTTCTTTGAATCTTTTTTAATCTTTTTGAGAATTTTCTCTAGCACTGGTTTTGAAGACATAAATTCCTTCAGTTTCTGTTTGTCATGGAAGCTCTTATTTCTCCATCTAATTTGATAGAAAGTTTTGCTGGGTAGGAAATTTTTGGCTGGAAGTTGTTTTCTTTCAGAGTTTGGAATATGTTACTCCAAGCTCTTCTGGCTCTCATGACTTGGTTTGGAAAGTCTGGAGTGATTCTAATTGGTTTGCCTCTGAATGTCACTTGGCCCTTTGTTTTTGTTGCCTTTAAGATTCTCTGCTTGGCTTCCACATTGGTCATTTTGACAATTATGTGGCATGGGGATCCTCTTCTCCGATCCTGTCTAAAGGGAGTTCTATAAGTTTCCTGGACCTGTGTATCAACCTCTTGCTCTATGTTTGGAAAATTTTCTGTTATTACTTCCTTGAAGAGATTGTTGATCCCTTTGGTTCCACTTTCTTTTCCCTCCTCTATTCCAATTATTCTTAGGTTAGCTCTCTTAAAATGGGCCCATATTTCTTCAATGTCAGATTCCTGCTGTCGGATATTTTTTTCTAGATTAGAAACTATGTGTTCATTTTTGGAATGATCATCTTCTAAGAGCGAGATTCTGTTCTCCATGTGGTCTAATTGGTTATTTGTGCTTTGAATTGAGGCCTTTACTTCATTAATTGCATCCTTTATCTCTTTTTGGCTCTCTCTGAATATTTTTCAAAGCACCTCTATTATTTCTACAGTTATTTTCCTGATTTGATCTTCTAGAAATCTCTGATTTTCAGTTTTATCGGGTTCTGATGTTGTGGGGTTGTGGGCATTCATTGCTCCAGTGTTATTCCTCTTTCCCATGATTTCGGAAGTTTATGCCTTCTCTGGGTTCTTCCCTTGGGTCACTATGACTTCACTTAAGGTGCTCTGGATCTCGAGTCTGTAGTATCTCAAACCCCACTACTCCTTTACTGGGTTGTATCACAGAGTCTCAGACCCAGGGAGTCGATAGAGGCTGCTTTAAACTATGGGGGGTGCCAGGTTGCATGTTCTCCTATGGTGTAATATCGCTGCCACCGCCACTCCCCCACTGGGTCAAGTCCCAGGGAGTACAGTACTGGGATTTCTCCTCTGTGGCCCGCAATTTGACTCAGTGTTCTTGAGTACGCAGATGTAGCTGTAGTGGCCTCGGTGAATTCGCTGTTGCTGCCGCCGGTGGCAATATGGTGCCACTGCTACACCCTCGGCCGTGAGGCTGGTGTATTTTTTCTTGGTTTTGAGTTCCACTCTTGAGTCCCTGCAGCGTGTGCTGAGCTCAGCCACTGGGAGCTTTAGATGCTCCTTGCACCAAATAATCCTGCCTGGCTGTTTTGCAGCGGCTCACCTCGGCTTGCTGTAGCCGCCTGGTGAACTCGATGCTGCCGCCGGCAGTAAAGCGCTGCTGCCGCGTCCTCGGGCATGAGGCCGGTGTATCTCCTCTGTGGCTCTGAGCTCTGTTCTCTGTCCACTTTCTCTCTGGAGCCTGGTGATTTTTTTTGTTTCTCTGGTGATGGTGTTTTCTGGCTATGAAAGGCGCTGATTTTGTGGTAATGGAGATTGGTTGTTAGCGGGGCTCTTAAGCCCCGCTTTTCTCGGTCGCCATCTCTAATTTGTGTTAGAACAAACCTACTTAAAATGCCAGAGTTCAGAGAAATATTACTAGATTTTCTGATATTTTTGTTGTTACTATTCAGTGCTGGGGATTGAACCCATGGGAACTCATCTATCTCTGAGCTACATCCCCAGGTCTTTTTTTTTTTGAAACAGGGTCTCACTAAGTTGCTGAGAGTGTTACTAAGTTGCTGAGACTGGCCTCAAATCTGTAACCCTCGTGCCTCAGCCATTCAAGTACAGGGATTATGAGCAATTATCACCATACTCAGCATCTGACATTATTTTTAAGGTGGGTTAAACGCTAACCCCCAAAAATCCTGCCATAAATTTATTTTCAGAAAAAATTAAGATTAAATATATCTTTAAAACTTTGATTGTAAAAGAAGCTAAATTCTTTGTTAGGAGCTAGACAACTTTGAAGCAGTTCATGAGCAATACATTTA
Organism: Muscardinus avellanarius; assembly: GCF_963383645.1. NCBI lineage: Eukaryota > Metazoa > Chordata > Mammalia > Rodentia > Gliridae > Muscardinus > Muscardinus avellanarius. Next base: position 123,225,057 of record NC_137791.1, read on the forward strand.
CAAGCAACAATAAGAGTCAGTAAACTTATCATTCAGAGTCCCAGTCAGGAAGACATAACATACAAAAAGTGAGTAATTTTAGAAGAGTTTAATAAAGGAACTACAAAGATATAAGAAAACCATTGGGAGTAATGCCAGTTTTCAAGCTAGCAAAAGCACAAGAAACTAGGTACCTGGAGACCTGAAGAAAAAATCACTGGAACCTGTAAGAATTAAGATGGTTGGGGAAGTGATTTTGGGTAGAGAGAGTGAAGAGATAGAATGATGGCCTTTGGTCAAGGGGTACACACAATCCAAATGCATCCAGGCCTAAGGGAGGAAGCTCAAACCCCATCTCGTTCTCCTCCTCCCTCCCACTTTAGGTCAGAACACTCCTTAGGTAACCAGAGCCTAATCCCAAGCCATAGACACCTGAGCCTTTAGCACTTCTGATCCACCTCGTGGAACAGAAAGCAAGGCATGAGGAAGGATGCAAAGTACATTGGGAGGGGCTAAAAGGACCACCCATTAACCACAAGAAAACATGGAAAATATTTTAATAGAAAAAATAAATTATAAATGCTTATGTGCAACTTCCATTGTGCTTAGTATTGAATTATTTCCTAGCTTATTTTGAACATAAAGTTATTTTTCATCATTGTTTTAAAATATTGTTTTAGCTTTAGGGTGAGGAACATCCTTTACACTGCCCCCCCCTTATTTCCAAAAGACTTGCCATCTGTAAACATGTACTTCTGATAACAAATTTACCTAGGGCTCTCTGTATGGCTGGCTGTTTGGGGAGTGTGTGACTGTGACATTAAGTGACAGAAAGATTTATTCTCATCATTTTAGAAGTACAGTGGCCTGTCTTGCCTGCATTTCATTTGGGGAAGGAATTTGTGGTAAGAATGTAAACTTAATGCTGGTAACTGAGCTCCCCATGTTGGCCTAAAGACTATAATCTTCATATCACTGTCTACTTCTAAGAAATTTTCTCTTTCACAAAATAGAGATTCCAAAAATTTCAAATAGTTCTTTTAGGAATAGACTTTATAAAACCATTACATAATAGAAAATTACAGAATTCACACATTAAAATGCATTGCATCTACTGAATGAAATAGTGTAATCTCTTCATAATATAAGCAGTAAATTATAATCACATGCACATAGTATGGTCTTGATGTTTATGAACAATCCCTTCTAAGCTAAGGGCTTAATGAAACATTTCCTTAGGTGTGGCAATTGGACATGTATCTTATCAGGACGCATGTGCCTCTTCTCATAGTTGAGATTCATTTGCTCATCTGCTTTGAGAATCAGACCATTTTCTGTTTCTTGAGGATCCTCATCAGGCTTATTACTTTACATAAAGCAAAAGCCTTAAAGAAATTGCAGCGAGAGAGAAAAGCAGTTGTTTCAGTTTCAAGTTTTAATCAAGGCCCTTTTCACCTGAGTTTTTACTGCATCTATTCAGTAGGTAAAACACTCTGAGACCTTCAGCCCTAGAGGTCAGTTGACTTCTCAGGAAATGGAATCAGAGCACTAGCTTTCAAACTCTTTAGTACCTAGGTCAGTTGCTTTCATTTAACCTTTGGATCTTTGTAAAAACACAGATACACCGAGATTTTTATGTAGGAGGCTGGGTTGCTGTTCAGGTATCTAAATGTTTAAAATCTCCTAGTTTTGGAAACTTTCTCCACCTCTGAAAGTTCTGAATAATTTTTGGACTTCTCATTGCATAGTTTACTTCTTTAACTACAAATGTGAATATAATTCACAGTGAGATCTATGGCTCAAAAGCTAAGACCTGAGCTTCAGAGCCCTTCATTTGCATGACCCTAGTGAGTCTTGGAAAAGCAGGGCAGTTTAGAGAGAGGAGGGCTGTCTGGTTATAGTAAGAAATTATTTCTATGTAAAAAATTTCCAGAAACTTTTCTTAAGAATCTCAAAACAAAGGAATTTGAAGCTCAAAGACTGCCAGTTTCTTCTGATTTCTTTTCTTTTCTTGAATAAGGATTTAATTTTGTATTTGCAGTATGTTATTATTTCTACCCTACAAACATGGCTCTCCACAAAGCAGATTCAAAGCTTGGATCTGGCCCTATTTTCCTGCTTGGGCTGCAATTAATGTGAGAAGCAATGAGGGTGGTGTTTGCACAAACAGGAAGAGAGAAGGACTTTGAGAAGTGGCAGATGCTGAATTCATAGCCTGTGATAATCCATTGGACACAGGGAGAAAAGGAAATGAAGGGACAAAGGTGCTTCTAAAATTGTAAACTTGAGTGATTAGAGAAATGTTAGCCTCATGAATAAATCAAGGATTTAGGGACAAGGTGTTAGATGAGAGTATAAGGAAATGGGCTACGTTTTACATTGGAAATCTATATGGTAAAATGAAAGTAGCGATGCCCTTAGATTTGAGTGTATTACAATCTCAGCTCCAAGACTGTGCACTTTTTAATAAATTCTGTGATTTGCCTGAGTCTTTGTTTCCTTATTTTAAACACAGATCCTTGTTACCAAGCTCAGGGATTCGGTATAAAGAGTAAGATGAGAGTTTGTGTGCAGTATGTAATCCTCTTCTAGGCATAAGTAATGGTATGAATAAATATTTGCTTCTGCTTTCTAAGTTGTATAAATTCCTCAGTGTATCCATATTAAATAGCTTATTTTAAAATATAAAATCATAATATTATATAAGCATAAAATAAAAACATGTGAAGATTTTATTTAATTCTATAGTGAGGAAAACAGTAAAATGTTACAACTGGTTCAAAGGAGAATTTAAAATATCTCTCATACATTGGCATATATGCAATGCTGTCATGAAGTCTTATAGATGAAATACTGGTTTATTCCATGGAGCAGAAGGAAAATTTTATTTACGATGAATAAAATGTATTTCCGTATCAATGAATAAAATGTTTTAAAATTTTTATCAGTTACTTAAAACTTACACCGCTTCAAAATCTCACAAAGAATGAAAGGCACATGAACTTCAGAGAATAAACAAAGCCTAGATATCTATTGAAGACATTAAGTACATTTGCTTTCTATTATGGCATAACAAATTACTATAAATCTAATGGCATAAAACAGTATGCACTTACCTCATAATAGGGTAGATCAGAAGTCCAGCTTGGCTCAGCTGAATTTTCTGCTTAGGGATTCATAAAGCCAAAATCAAAATGTTGCTCAGCAAGGCTCTGATCTGAAAGCTCTGGGGAAGAATGTCCTTCCATGCCCACTTAGATCATTAACAGAGTTTAGTTCTATGTGGCTACAGGACTGAAGTACTCATGTCCTTGTTGGCATGGGGCCAATAGTCATGCTTTGCTTCTAGAGACCGCCAGATTTCTATTCCATGGAATCTTCCCCAACCTCAAAGTAGCAATGGCACTTGGAGTCTTTCTTATGCTTTACATCTCTTACTTCTTTTGCCACTAACCAGAAAGAAGTTTCAGCTTTTGAGGATTTGTGTGACTATAATAGGTCCATGTAGATAATCTGTATATTTTATTTTATTTTATTTTATTTTATTTTGCCATACTGGGGATGGAGCCTAAGGACCACCTACATCTGGAATATGCCCCCAGTCCTATTTTTATGCTTTATTTTGAAACATGGTCTCACTGAGTTGCAAAGTGTCTCACTAAGTAGCTGAAGCTGTTCATGAACTGTGATCCTCCTGTCTCAGCTTCCCAAATGTTGAAATTACAACTGTGCACCACCATGTCAGGCTCCAATCTCTATATTTGTAATGTCACTTGATTTAGTATTTTACCTGGGCCAAATCCCCTCCAAAGCAATACCTAAATTAATGTATGATCCAGAAAACTAGAGCATTGGAAGAACCATCTTTATAATTCTGCCAACCACTTAGTAATCATTCTGGTCCCTTTCAATATCATCTTATATTTTTTCTTAAAGAAATAAAGAAATTACTCTCAGTGCTCTAATTTTTAAGGCCCACTCTTGTATTTAATGTAGATACAAACTAAAGAAAGTAAGAACGTACAAATGTGAAATGATTCTCATTCATAGTTATGATATCTACTCGTGACACCAATTTTCAGCAAACAAACATTTATGTATCATATATAAGACTCACAGTTTTATCCCTTAATCTTCAAAACCATTACAGGAAATTAGGGTCATTATCACTTTCTAAAGAGCTGTGACATATTTCACAGTTGTCCAATAACCTCTTAGTGTCAGTCCTTGCTCCGAGAGCATTGTGGGAAAAAAAAAAGACCTGGTGGAAAAGCAAGAGCAGGCAAGGGGCAAAAAGACTTGCAGCCTGAACCTCAGATCTTTCCTATTCACCTGCAGCTGTGGCGCCAGGAGCCCTCCCTGGGAGCCCTAGGAACATTGGTGGGGAATTACATTCCTAAAACAGCTCATTGAAGATGATTGAAGAAAAACTCTCCTCCAGATTGTCTCCAGAATAGGAGCGCTGAGGTCTTAGAACAGCCATAAGCTTGGACTTTCTTCTGTCAGGAATATAAAGTCCTAAAATGAATATAAAGTCCTAAAACTAGCCCCTCTCATCTTGGAAAGTTCTGTACTATATGCTTCCAATACCAGCTAATCCATCCCCTCCCTTTCCCCATACTCACCCATGGCCTAAGCTACCTTTCCTTTCACACCAAGCTGTTCACTGAGCACATAACACAGCGGATGCTCCTTTAAGGCTGGTAGGCTGCCCTTTCTCCTTGGCAGAGAATGTTATCATATCCTCATTCTCTGAAATCCCATATTTTGTTAGTTTAATTTTGTTTTTGTTCTGTTTTTCTTTTGTTGTTTCTGTGGTTGTTGTTTCCTGTTGTCTTCATCCTAAAACATTCTACACAAACCATTTTTTCTCTTGTTTTAAATATCCCAATGGAAGATTTTTTTTGTTGAGTCAATGGAGAATCATTTGAATTGTTTAGTAAGTATGATTATACATTGAAATAATATACAGAATTATCTTGAAACAGACTCTTGATAAATTCCTGAAGCTGATATCCTCCTGACTTAGCCTCCCAAGTAATAGAATTCTAAGTGTGGGCCACCACATCCAGTTACTTAAATACATGTTTACATTCATACCTTAAACTAACTCCCAGGAGAACTGCCATCAGCTTAGACTTCAAGATATAAGGGAGGAATGGAGTAGAGATGATGAACCACATAGAACATTCTGGCTAGAACCAACTTGTGGTAATTGGGTAGTAAGTTACAACGTTATGTAAATTTTTAGCTCACAAACCCACTGAAAATCTAATCCTTGCTTGCTGAACTAATAAGCACAGGGCAGTGAAATCATATTTCAGCATAGTCAAGTTCGAAAAGAGGAATGCATTGTTATATGTGTTATACTTTGCTGCTTCCAATGTCCTCCCCCAAAATACCCTCTGCCACTTCTCACAAAAGATTACTCACTTCCTCCAGTGGTTATTTGTTCTTCAGGCAAGTCATTAGGTAGGGAACAGAGGGTCAGAAAACAAAACACTTTGTACCCTAGGCCATTAAAGAGCTGTAAATAAAATTAAAACACAGAGATATGTCAGCACCTTCAGGCAAGGCAAGAACCCTGAACATTTTCAGGGCTGAGAACTTAAGACATTACTTTAAATTATATTGTTAGTGTCTGAGAAAAAAAAAAAAAACTGTGATCTAAAAGCAAGATTCTCCTGAAAGTTACAGAGTGCATGTGAAGTCTGTGTTAAAATAGATCACTTTAGAAAGTATAATAAATCCTGCTACTTAGGCTGGATGAGCCTATTAGTGACAAAAGATATAACTTATTAATGATTTATTTAGTATCATGCACTGTTCATCATTTTATCTATAGAATATTTCATTTAATATGTAAAATAGCAATATGAAGTAGGTGCTATTCTTTTCTACATTTGATGAAAGAAGAAGGAGGAGCACAAGGATATTCAGTATCTCACCCAAAGTTGATGAACCCTCATGAAACCTGTTTTTGAAAGATCTTTGCCAGATATCTCTCCGACAGAGGAATAATTTCTATAATACACAAAGAACTTAAAAGATTTTATACTAAAAAGGTAACCCAATCAAAAAATGTGCAACTGAATTAAATAGACACTTCACAAGAGAAGAGAAACAAATGACCAAGAGACACATGAAAAAATGTTCAACATCATTAGCAATCAGAGAGATGCTTATCAAAACTACAATAAGATCATCAAGAAGTCAAATAAAAATAAAAGTTGACAAAAATGTGGGGAATTAGGAATTTTTTGTGGGATTGCAAACTAGTTAAGCTACTATAGAGATCAGTGTGGAGATTCCTTAGAAAACAGGGAATGGATCCAGCATATGGTCCATCTATATCTCTTCTGGGTATCTTTTTCAAAGAGGCTGAAATCCAGAGAACTACAGTAATATATGCATACCCATGTTCATAAACAGCACAATTCACAATAGCCAAATTATGTAACCAAACTAGGTGTCCATCTACAGATGAATGGATTACAAAATTAGGGAATATACACACAATGGAATTCTACTCAGCAATAAAGAATAATGATATTATGGCATTTTTATATGTTTTCTCTAATGTGGGCAAGGTGGAGAGTAATTGGGATACCAGAGGGATGCCAGATAGTGGAGGAGAAACCTTAGTGGAACCAGAGAGGAAATCTAAGAGAAAGGAAGGAGGAAGACTTAGGCTCATTAGTGAAAGTACTACCATTGACTATGTGTACATATGTGAATATACCAACAACAGTCTCAGTATTCTGTATTGGGAAAGGGTGAAAGAGGGTGGCAGATGGAGGGTACCAAGTGCTGTGTGCATGCATGATTCACATTATGATATAAGACTGCAATGCACCAAAAGGCACATTAAAAATAAATAAAAATAAAACCTGCTCCTGAGCATTGGGTCCCAAATTTGTCCTCACTGTCCTCTTCCTGAAGTATTCTTAGTATATAGATATTCTGAATAATCAAAACCTACCATTTAAAAATAAGTTTCCCGCTGAGCGTGGTGGTACATGCTTACAATCCCAGCAATCAGGAGGCTGAGACTGGAGGATCGCGGTTCATGGACAGCCTCAGCTACTTAGTGAGTTCCTCTGCAACTTAGTGAGACCTTGTTTCAAAATAAAAAAAGAATAAAAAATAGGGCAGAGGGTGTAGCTCGGAGGTGAAATGCCCCTAGATTTCATGCTTAAACCCGCAAAAAAATAAAAAATAAGTTTCCAATACAATTATATACATTTTATAATACTACAATTAGATGTAGAGATATACATTAGATGACATTTCTTTATAGTAGGAATAAAATGTAAGCATTAGTTTAAGATTAGGAAAACATTTTAGGATTTTGGAGAATATCACGACAATAATTCTTTATAGACCCTGTAAGTTTTCCTGCAAAAATACAAATATGATGGCTATTAGAGAGTTCTCTACCTAAAAGTGGTGATTAGTTTTGTTGCTTTCTGAAATATGATGCAGCTCTTGTTTTTCATTAATTAAAGGTATGCAACAGTGGGAATTAATTGCATATCTACAGAGTACAATAAACCCTCATTAAAATCAGTTTTTCTGTATAACAATATATAATGTAGGCTCTAAAGTCATTCTAACAACCGTAATTATCTAACACCACTGCACATTATTTTGAAAACGCTATTTCCCCTCTTTGACCCATTCCACCTCTCTGCTCATTTAATTGAAGAGAGTAATGTTTCTGACCAGCAGAGAGCAGCAATGATATACTATAGAAGAGCCAGTCTGGTGAACTTTTTTGTAAAGCTTTATTACATGTCTTGAGTGATCCCAGTTTTGGACTGGTCTGCTATTAAAGGATCACTGAGATTCCTTAAACTCGGTGTATGAGGTGGTTGCTGCTAGGCTGGGTCTCCATGTCATGTGATAGACCTACTGTTCTAAGTGAAGGGCCAGGGGTTGCTCCCAGCCTCACCTCCTGATGCTTCCAGCAATGGTCAGATGAGATGCCTGATGGAGAAGTCCTGCTCTACCAGGTGCTGTCTGCACTCTCTGGCCACCTTGTGTAGACCTCAGGACATGGTGTTCATGGTATCCATAGGGTGCCATGTGTTGACTCAAAATTTACCCTTCTTCCCTTCAAGATTATTGAAGGTCTTTGAGGACAGTTAAAGAGATAACATTGATAAAGGAATGAATAGAGGATATTAACTCTTACTTTCAGAAAATAGGAACAGAGGAGATAGAACGTAAACCTTAAAAAAGGCACAGGAAGATGTATCTGTGAGTAGAATCACAAAGAAGAGAGAATTTCCAGCATAGGGTGGTCAGTTGTTAAATCATTTTGGTGATGGTGAAAGTAAGCATGGAAAAGTTATTGACTTTGGAAATAGATGGTTCACTGAAAAACTAGAGTGTCATTTTGATAACTCAACTTAGATAACATGAGGTTATAGAGGATATGTTAGAACAAAATTAGACAAAGATTGGTGTCAAAGCAGGCTGAAAAAAAGAAATACGTTTCTTCCAGTGCAGGAGTAAGAACATAAGAATAATGATGTACGGACATGTTGATTTGGACAAGGAAATGAATGGCCTTGGTCTACTTAATAAATTATAAGGCCTTGGCTATGCTTTGTATGTGTTTGTGAGTGTGAGTGCACAAGTATATGTATGCGTGCATGAGTATATGTGCACATGTTTTCCTTTGGGAAGTGATGAGCTGAGAGCAGAAAATAGAAAACAGAATATAACTTAAAAAAGAATGTGAAGATGTTTCATTAGTTTAACAGATTATATAACAAAAATATATGGGAAAATAATTTAATATTCTCTTTCTTACCTTAAATGGTCGGTATTCCAGAAGATATTGCATGGAGAAATTTAGTAACTGAGTGGTATTTACTGGGATGGTGGAAGATGAAAAGATGACTAGATTCAGGGATATGATCTTGGATTGCCTAGCCTTGTTTGGGCAGAATAAAGGCAAGAAAAGATGAGACAAGATAGTGGATATGGACATAAGGATTTGAAAAATTGAGTTTTGTATAAAGACCTATTGGATTCTAGTAGTATGGGATGCAGAAAGACTACAGCCATCACCCTCAGTTTCAAATTATGTCAATAATATGCCTTGAGACGTTTAGTTTTTGACACATTATAGAAAATCTATTAGTCGAGCATGGTGGTTTACACCTGAAATCCCAGTACCTAGGAGGCTGAGACAGGATATTCACAAGTTTAAGGTCAGCTTCTGTGAGTTATCAAGACCCTCAGTAACTTGGAAAAATCTTTTTAAAAAATGAACATCGCCGGGTGTGGTGGCGCATGCTTGTAATCCCTGCGCTTGGGAGACGGAGACAGGATGATCGAGCAGATTCGAAGCCAGCCTCACTGGCTTAAGAGACCTTGTTTCAAAATAAAAAATATTTTTAAAAATGGGTCTGGGAGTGTAGCCCAGTGGTAGAAGGGTTTCCAGGAACCCCAGTACCAACATAAATAAATAAATAAATAAATAAATAAATAAATAAATAAATAAATAAATGTATATACATATTTATATACATATATATACACATACATACATGCATACATACATGCATATATAAAAAGGAAAAAGGGCTGAGAAAGCTCAGAGGTAGAATACCTCTGGGTTCAATCCCTAGTACAAAAAATTATGTTTGTTGGAGAAATATATAATTATTGTTACCCCATTAGGGCCTGAGTTTTTAATTATGTTAGTATGCTAATAAGGTAGACACTGGTATAGTTAAATAGGATAGTTTGGAAATCATAATCGAGAGCTTATATATCTCTATATACTTTATACATTATATATTATATATATATATATATATATATATATATTTGAAAGTTACCACAAGTGCTATATTTGCACTTGTATTTATGTCTACACAAGTTTTTTGCTTCATCATGATGTATAAATACAATGCACCAATAAAAAATAAAAAGGAAAAAATTATGTATGCCAAGAACTAGGCATCTTTTGATTTTTAAAATAAAATTCCTGGTGATACCTAACCTAAGAATAAATTAATTACATATTCTTTCTGTCCTACTTCCCGTATCATATGAGAAGGGAAGTCTTAGCATGTGTAATAATCACCAGAGAGGCAATTAATGAATTCCCTTACCTGAAAAAGGATTATTTTTTACATTTGCAAAAAATTATTTTACATTTTATCAACCTGAATCCATTACAGAACTACAAACCCATGAAGAGGCTTGTGCCCTCTCCAGCTGCCTCTGGGCTCACAACTTCAGAAGTTAGGCCTCTAGAGCAGTAAAGCTGGAAAATCGAGTCTGTGGGAAAGGAACCAGCTAATTCATCTTCCAAACCAAGACACCTATGAGCAATCAGCCAAATCAAAGATAGAGGCTGAGAAGGTCACCCAGTGCAACCCATTGTCCTCAATTATAAGAATAAAGACTCCAAATGGAAAAATGATTTCTCCTAACTCATCATACCCATCCAACAAGCAAAAGGTGGATACACAGGGGAAGCTTCTGATGATTGGTCAGGTGGGGTTCATGAAAGCAAGTGATTCTGCCCAAAGGTATAAAACATCTATAGCAAGTGATACAGGCACAAGGTATAGGCTGCACTTGTATTGCTGGTGATGGTCCTGTTCCTGTGTCCTTTATGCGTGTGTGTGTGTGTGTGTGTGTGTGTGTGTGTGTGTGTGTGTGTTACTGGGGATTGGATCTAGTGCCGGGGTCCAGCCTCAGCCAGTCCAGGGGTCTTGAAGGATGCGTAGGGTCGGCGAAATTGAAGAATGAGAGACGTCGTGCTTAGTAGCAGGGGGAAGGCATCTCTGCCTGTGCCCTAGAATATACTTTATACACGAATCTGACAAATTACAGCAAGCCACATCATACGTATTTTGCTTTTCATTTATTTTTTTTAAAACCACATTACACATACATTGTTTTTCATATAGTTTTTCATTAACCTGAATTCCATGTAGCAGGCACACCTCGAAGCCACCTGTTTTTCCTGTTTTTTGCTTTTTGTATGCTTTTACATGGAAATACTTGGTATTAACAACTTTTGGCAAAACATGTTCTTAATATACCTGGATACAAACAACTTTTAGCAATACATGTTTTTAACATATCTAGATACATTTCGCACTTTATTTGGAACAATTCAACCTGCCTCAATGAGCTCATATCCCAGTACCTGAAATTATCCAAATTAACCTCATACAAATCATTCCGGTTACCTAGCCACAAACATCAATTTTATTCTAATTATTAACCTAACAATGGAGCTCTGCAAAGCACGTTCAAATCTAAAGCTAAACCAAAAGTACAGAAAACAAGGGGCTTTTCCATTAAAAGGAACACAAAGATTTAAAAAGATCTTTAAGGGGCACAAAACATTTTACTTTTATATTTTATATTTTAAAATACTAAATATACAATTGATTTTCTTAAATTCTTATGATCTTTGATCAAAAACACTAAAAACGGGGGGCTCTGCCTAGCCAATTTCTCCATCACATATAATAAACTTTAACTAAACTTATCCTTAACTACTAAATGCTAAACTTACTATTTTTACTTCTAAAATTGGCTGCTAATTTTATCTCTCATTTTTGACTACTAGGTATTCTATAACTTATTTTGATCCAACCACCAAATTTATACTAAACTTATTCTATTTCTTTAACATACAATGCCTACATCTAATTTCCTATAATACCTATTAAGTTGTTTACCAAGATAACTTTTGTCTTTAGTGAGCAGGCACCAAGGAGGTCCCTGCCTGCCCAACCCTCTATAGGAACGGCAGAGTCCTGACATCAAGCCATTTTCCAGTAATATTAACTCTGTGTTTTCCAATGATCATCACTCCTTACAGGAAAGTGGAGTATGGGTGGAGGTGGAAAAGTATTCTGATTAGTGCTAGCCCCTTGAGGGGGATATTATAGTCGACCCCCTAACTTCTAAGCAGTCATATGGAGGACCTTGCACAGTAGGTATAATTTGCCTAAGTTAACTTTTTCCTTTCATAACTAAAACCTTAAGTGAGTCAGGTGTTGTAAGCAGAGGAGCAAAGAGTTCTTTTCTATGTAGCTTTTTGAAAGTTTTCTCCTAGTCATATTCTTTTTAATGCTATTCCCAGCACAAATCTTAGGGCATTTTCCAATTATTTTCACATCAATTTTCAGATTATTATAAAACATCAATCCTCAATCAAAGCAATATTCAAATTTCCTTAATATTATCATTATTATAACTAAAATCAAGAGGGATAATGGCTTCAGTTTTGCCAGAGTCTTTCAGCCCTGCGAAATTCTCTTCCCAGCTGCGACCCTGTCATACAGCAGGAATGGCGCCGCCTCTACCAACCTAGGAAACATTTTACCTCTGAGCTCCATGCCCAAGCCTTATCCAGTTTTATTTTATTTTATTTTTTAGTTTGAAAAATGACCTCTGTAAGTTGCTGAGGATGGCCTCAAGTGAGCCATCCTCCCGTCTTGTCTCCCAAGTACTGGAATTACAGATGTGCACCACCACACCCGACTTCCTTTATGCACCTTGTTAAACGTATTTTATGAAAGATTCTGAAGCATATACAGCTAAATTCTCTTGTTTACATTTTAAAATAATTATCTATTTTGAACTTATAGAAAAGAGACAAAAAGGACACAAAGAACTCTCATCTTTTCCCCACATTTTTCTCTCCCTTCCACCCCGAACATCTCTCTGAATCAGAAAGTCAGTATTGATCCGCACTAACGTCCAATCCTCTGTTCCCATAGGAGGCACCATCTCAGGAATGCAGATTTTATCCAGTATTAACTAAGTGTTCCTAAGGTTTAGCTTGAAGTTAACTTTGTATGTAAGTGTGTGTTATATTGTTTATATCTAAGTATTAGTTTTTAACTGAAAAAGTATGCATATATTTACACAAACATATGGTGATAAAAAGACAGAGAAATAAAAAAAAAAGCATACATATCTGAAGCATACAGCTCTTTATAAGCTGAGCACACATGTGTGACCATGGATGAAACTGAGAACAAAGCAAGTCCCCCAGAAGCCACCCTCAGTTTTCATCCTTCCTTAAGCAGAAAATACATTTTTGGTCTTGGTTCTTTATGTAAGTATATAACATATATTTACTTTTCTGCAACTGGCATGGTTTGCTCAAAGTTATCTTTGCCACTTTCATCTACATCACTGAATATACTTATAAGACTCTTGTTGCTGCATAGTATTCTACATGTATCTATGCCATGGTGACTTTATCCATTCTCCTTTTGATTGGCATTGAAGGTTGTTTGTCATCTGGGATACTGAAGTGTGCTACTATAAACAATCCACTGCATACTATTTTATAAACATGTATATACACTTTTTATATTGAACTAGAGATGAAATTGCTAGGGATAATTTTAAACCCAATTACAGTCAATAAAACATCAATATTACATGACAATTCTGTAAATAATAGAATCGGGACAAATGCTCAGAGCTATTAACCCTTCTTTTATAGCTATGTTTATCTTTAACATATTTTATGTAGTTTCTACCTAGACAATTCTAGGCACTGTGGATATGAACAAGCACACAACTCTCACCTAATCTCCACTTTCAAAGAACTTACAGTAGAGCATAATACTATGCAGGTTGTGATGGAACACAGAGATATTTTTGAATGTAAAGAAGAAAAATAAAGTTTAACAAGTGGAAGAGTTTCTTGGAAATGTGTTCTTCAAGTTTTATTTTGAAGAATGATTTAGAATTATATAGATATCACAAAACAAAAGGCATTTTAGCCTGTGCAAAGATTCAGAAAAAGAAAACTTAGTAAAGCAATGATTCACACGCTGAGGTATATATGAGAATCACATTGGACTGTTTAAAAACAGTCCAGGTTCCACTACGGCCAACTAATTGAGAATCTCTACAAATAAAGCTTAGGTACCTATAACATTACAATCTTTCTAATACCGAGAATCAGTGACTTAATGGACTTAACAAAACTGCAAGATATTCTGTATGGTTTATGCATAGGATGTGATGGAGGGCATAGTTATAAAAGGCCATATTTCGAAATTTCACCTGCTTCAGTATTTAACATTCACTTGGCTTCGGCTTTGAAGGGGTGATTTAATCAGGAGATAGGAAGAGCCCTTGAAATACAGGGATCTACTCTCTTCATTTCCCCTAAGCACCTCTGATGGAGGGCACTTTCCCGTGGCGCTCCCTCTCCTTCCCTAGAGGAGCTGCTGGTTCCTTCCTGTGTATCTATGTTGTTCTAGCTTTTCCTTACAGCTCCATAATATAGATGATCGAGTAAGCCTCAGTATGATGTATTATTATTCTCCAGTTTATTATATCAAAGAGTTTAAGGTCAGTGTAAAACAAAAATAGGAGTGCTTTTTATTTTATTTTATTTTATTTTATTTTATTTTATGTGGATCATATTGACAATGACATATATTTGCACGGTGCCTGGTGCCCTCCCCAGGAGTCTTTTAAATAAACATAGATGGTTACACAAGGAACCAAAAAAACAAAATCTTCTGTTTGGAGATCTTGTCAATATATCTCATATGTATAATAAATATATCTCATCATATATACCTATAATAATATATATGACACATAACATATAATATATAACATACATAACATATAGCTACATATATATCAATTAAGCCTGGAATAACTTTATTTACCTTTATTAGCTTTTGAATATACAAAACAGAATATTTATTTATTTATTTATTTATTTATTTATTTATTTATTTTGGTGGCACTGGGGTTCCTGGAAGCCCTTCTACCTCTGGGCTACACTCCCAGACCCATTTTATACTTTTTTATTTTTGGAAACAGGGTCTCTTTGGAAACCTGCGTGATCCTCCTGTCTCTGCCTCCCAAGCGCAGGGATTACAAGCATGTGCCACCATGCCCGGCCAGAACAGAATATTTAATAGTAATTAATTAAGGAGAGGCTACTAAAATGGAAGAAAGAACAATAGGATAAAAAGGGAAATAAAGCAAAAGAAGAAAATATCTGATTTAGTAACTGAAGAGGATGATCTGCTAGTTGAGATTCCTCCACAGTGATGTGTTAGAGAATTCCAGTTACTCATTTCATTTATTTAGCGGAAGTTGAGTACCTATAATATGCTATGTGATATTCTAAGTTCTGGGGATAGAACAGACAAACAGGTGAGTTCACTGTGGTATTTATGTTCTACTGGGCATCTGGTGGTGTGTGGGAGGTTGAGGAACAAGTAGAGGGTCAGATGTAACCAAGTAAGCAAATTAATTTCATATAGGAATGAGGACTATGGAAAAACTGAACATATTTATGAGGAAAGAGTCCAATATGCCTTCATCTTTATGTTTGGGTGGCCACAAAAGTTGACTCTGAGACAAGAGATTGGGAGCAAGTGATCTGCTTGGGAACTGATTCTAGTAAGGATGGAGAGGAAGTCTGGATGTGAGAAAGTAAAAGAAAAGCAAGTTAAGACCAGAGAACATGCTTCTTCTGTTACAGTAAGCAGAAACAATTGCCTCTTGAGGCAACCATCATCCTGGGTTCTCAGGATAGACTGGGGACACAGCCAGTGTCTGAAGATATACGAGAGATTATTTGAAGGGGATCCTCTTTATTCCAGACCCAAATTATGATGATGACTTTGGCTTGTAAAACCCAAATAAAGACTCTGTTACAGAGAAGAACATATGCAGAGCAAATGCCCAGGGAAGACACTAAGCTCAGCCTATTGCAAGAATAGAAATACCCATCCTGTGGACTGCGAAGTACCTTGTGGTTTTCTTTGGAGATTTAAGACTTGCTATTCCTGCCTAGATACCAACCTTCTTTCTACCTTGATGATTTGCTTTGTCAAGAAAGAAACCTACACTAAAATGTCTTTTTTTAATTTAAGGGTATCTAGATACCATCTCTACTTGTTTTTCGTATGCAGGAAGCCATTTATTTTCTCTGAACCTTGGTTTAATCCTATATAAAATGACAAGATAATACTGATGACTTCCTGAAACACCCTTCTTCCTCTTCATGAAATCAGAAGTACCATAAAAGCAGGAACTTTTCTTCTGTTAGTTTTATTTTCCTTTTATGCAGAGTTGGTACTCAATAAACATTCACTGGGCAAATGCTTCCCACAAATTGTAATTAGTGTAACATGGCTGTGTAGTCTGCCATGCAGTGGAGGTCTACCAGTTTGAGCTAAACTGCCTTAAAGTATTTCATTTATCAGAACCTGCTTCCCTAGGTGCTCAATAGTGACTATCTTTATAATCATTATCACTATGAAGAATCACCAGAGGTACTTAGAGGAGACAATGTATGTGAAATCCTGTAGCACATCACTTGTGCTTAATTGGTTTATTATCTTCCCAGTTTGGGGTCAGTGAGAACTTTCCCAATGGCCATAATTGCTCCAGGAAATGCTCTGACTGCTTCTAAAGTCTGATCTTCATTTTCAGCACATAATAGACTTTAATTTATTGTTACCATTAGAGACTTTGTTACACTATATTTGGTAAAAAGTCATGGGGAACTGGCTCTAAACCCAGACTGGAAAGGTTATGAGCTTAAGAAAATCACATGGTATTTATAAACTCAGGAATCTTAATCATGAATCAGAGACTGTATTCATCCTATTACTTTACATCTGCATTCCAATGACTGAAAGGGAACTATAGCTTCAAGAAGATAGTAGCTTCTGGCATACCTCTAGGATGTCCCTCTCCCTAGCCCAAGAAAAAGTAATATAGTAGATAAGTTTCTTAAAATATTATAAGGGGATGTGACTAACCCTCTTACTTCATTCTTAATAGCAAGAGATTAGAATGGAACAGACCAGTATATTGAAGAACTTGGGAACATAGTTCATTTTAAGTTAATCACAGAGATATTTGAAGCCTAAAATCCAAGTTCTTTTCTCTTAGATCAGATCACCTTCTATAATTTACTCCATTCTGGGGCTCTTTGAAGTGGAGTCTAAGGTCCAGCAACCTAGAAAACAAGGCCACCTAGGAACGTACTAGAGATGTAAACATTTTGATGCATACTCAAGTTTGAGAATCTATGTGAGTTCACTGTTGGCTGTGCTTGCTTAGATATTTCTTTTTAAATTACTTATTAGTACATTGTAATTACATACCATAGATTTGACATGATACAAAGGTACATATCCACAGCTCCTGTGTTTTTCCCTATACATCTCACCACACTCCTCTGTGTCCTCCTCCCATACAACCCTTGCATTTCTGAGACTGGTTGATCTTGCTAGCATAATATTTTCTATTTCCAGTCATTTTCTGGCAAATGACACGATTTTGTTCTTCTCCATGGCTGAGTACATTTTCATTGTGTGTGAACACCACATTTTCTTTATCCATTCATCTGCTGAGGAACACCTGGGTTGGTTCCATATATGGCTATTTTGAGTTGTGCTGATATAAACATGGGCATGCATGTATCACTATAGTATTCTGACTTTAATTTTTTTGCAAAGGATACCAAAGAGTGGTATATCTGAACCATGTAGTGGCTTCATTCCTATTTTTTTTATTGCCAGTGATGTGAAAAATTTTATATATTTATAGGCCAAATGCATATTTCTAAGCATTTTGCATTGTATTTGCCTTTACCAAAGTCTTATCACTCCTTTGAGCCTCCAGTTTTTCCAGAAGTCATCAGGATTTTTCAGGATATAGCAGAATATGTTTGAGATCATGAGGATGAGATCATGCTCATAAGAGAAAGGGGAATAATTAGTAAATTAAAGTTGCTGTCCTTACCAGTATACTCTTGGACCAGACCTCTGTGGTCAATACTGAAGCAGCCTCTGCCAAGGTGATACCTTAGAGAATAGCCCTGAGCTTCATTTTGGTATTAATATCAGTTTATAACACTGACTATCACAAAGGATCCCTTTCTTTATCTCTACCTAGTGCCAGACTCAGAAAGATAGAGATGAGGGGAAAGCAGAAGAAGAAGGAGGAGTTGAAAAACTCCATTCCTTTAAAGAAAAAAAAAATAAACCACCAAATTAGAAAGGGCAGGCAGCAGAGGATGTCATGTATGGGGAAGATTCTAGACACTAATTATGTCATTCCAATCACTCATTTTCAGTTGTGTGAAGCAGAAGCTAAGAGGAAATTACTTCCAAATATCACAGATTAGAACTCTAATCTCCCAATTGTGTTCTTTTCTCATATTCTTATTCCATATTATGCTGGCTCCAAACAGGAGCCAGTGCTGGAAATTCTTAGGGCATGATGGCAGAGAACAAAAGGACCAGAGAGAGAGAGGTCAGATCCAGATGGTACAGTGAGGGCCTGGCCTGGGACACACACTGTACTTGGCCACATCCCCAGAGAACCTTCTAGAACAACTAACTTCCACCTCAAATCTGGCTGACTGCAGCAAAGAAGATCTGGGGGACATTTTAAATCCAAACTATAATACCAGTTAACATTTTAACCTTAGATACTCCGTTTTCAGAACTGAGAGAAAATGAATGCCTATTGTCTAAGCCACCCTCTCTATAGTATTTGTTATAGCAGCCCTAGCAAACTGATACCTAGATCCACTTTTTTGATAAAGATTTTAGGCTTTGATGAATTAACATCGATGCACAAGTTTCCCGAGAAGCACAAAGCTGCCAGAAAGCTGCCAAATTTTAGAACTGGGAAATTCCACATTGGCCTAGAGTCTTTCCAGCACTGCAGGACCCTCAGAGGAAGGGGATGAAAGGTTGGGAGAAGTAGAGAATACTGTTGCTCTCCCAGGAGGCTTTCACCCCACAAGCCCCCTTTCTGTTCTATTCCCTGGGCATCAGCCTTTTCTGCTGTGTGTTTGGAAACCACACATTGCCTTGTTTGACAGTACTGACACATTGAATAACAACACTTAATTAACCAGCACACAACCCAAGCACCTTTTGCTAATTAATTTACCCCGAGTTTAATTTCATTTGCCTCTCAGTTTCCAACTTCTAACTAAACCTGCTAATGACTCAGTGCAAATTCTGCTATATTCTTCTTCAAGGGAGAAAAAAAATTTCTTACAAATTTCACTTTGGGAGACAAAGAAGTACAATGAATTTAGTATGAAAGAATACAATTTCTATGCCTAAGCAATAGAGCTTAGGCAATGGAGAAAGAAATTTGAGATGTTTAAAAATGTTTTTTTACATTGTTTGGTTGCACTCCCCCTTTTTTTGAGTAGACAGACACATATTTAATAAGTATAGAAATTCAAGATAAGTGCAACATCAAATTTAGGAAATAGTGGGTTAACTCTAGGCTGGTGAGATATGACCAGGGTGGGTCTAGCACTTCATCCTCCCACCCACTGAGCTGGCTCAGTGAGCAAAAGAACATGGGTGTGGTTGACGTGCTGATTTCTTTTTCATTTTCATCTTATTTATGTGTGTGTGTGTTACTGGGGATTGAACACAGAGGTGTTCTACCTCTGAGATATACCCCCATCCCTTTTGTTTTTATTTTTTATTTTGAAATAGGGTCTCATTAGATAGCCGAGGGTCTCACTAAATTGCTGAGGATGGCCTCTAACCTATGATCTTCCTGTCAATCTCCCAAGTAAAGAGATTACAGGCATGTATCTTCAACCCAGCATATCTGTCATTTTTAATAAGGCATTTGTACTAATGGTTTTGGAGCTTGGAAAAAGATAAAAAGTCCATTTATCATAATCCTTCGTATCTTTTTTGGCCACCTCAAAATGCTACCTCTTCCACGTTTCAGACTCTGAACTCCTCCCTTTATCATAGACTTCTGAAGTAGTCAATCTTAAATAGTTAACACCACATAAGTACTCAATGGAAACAACTTTATTCTTCCTGAATTAAATCTGATTTCTTTCTTGAACTTTTATTAAGTATGATGCTAAAATAAATAAACTAAAACTCATCATTTCCAGGTAACATTAATGGATGCTGGGATTTTTTGTGTCATTTTAAGTGTAATGATTGTATTCACTATTTCATCACACTTTTGAGATAAACCTAAGATCTTAGTTTCCTATCCACACACCACTTCAACACAGACACAATGTCCAGTCTCTGTTCCCTTGAGGTGATGTGTCTGGCCTGTATGTATTCCTTGTCAGAGTCTCCCTCCTTGGAAGCATCTTAAGGAGGAGAATTCAGAGATCTGGGAGACACAAGTGAGAGGCTCAGCTGCCTGGAGAAGGTGGGATCAATATTCCAAAATAGCACCCCCAACCATGTTCTATGGGAGTAAAAAAAAAAAGGCCCATTTTAATGAAAGCAAATGAAGGTGATTTATTCAGAGCTACATACAGCAAGAAAATAAGCCACCATTGTCCAGAGTTTGTACAATGTCTCAAAGACAGACAGGGGAGTGTGGGAACTTTGTAATGAAAAAAGGGAAGGAAGACTTCAGATGTGTTCTGATGAAAGGTTGTTGGCAGAGGGAATCTGGAGGCAAGAAAATTAAAAGCAAACCATCTTCTGTGAATGGTCTGGGGAGTATATTTGGCTTTTTCTTGTGGATGCTGAGTTAGAAGCTGGGGCAAAAGTTCAGAAAGCTGGCCGTCATTATCCTAGACCTGTTTGATGGAGGCCAGGCTTTGTAGTTGGGTTTAAGGAGTTGAAGTTTTGCTACCTGGACCGGCTGCTGCAGTGTTTGTGGATAGAGTTCATCATACCCCAACAGTTACCTCTTTATCCAGTTGCTCAGCCCTGTGATAATTAGGTAGAATCAACTCTATGAGGCAGTGATTCTCAAACATTAGCATAAACAGGTACAGTTATATAGCATGCACACGTGCATTTGTATACACACACAAACACACACACACACACACACACACACACATGCCACAAGTAAGAATGTCACAAAGTGTGTCCACATCCTCTCAAGGGTATTAAATCCTTGGAAATTTCTCTTAGTGACTAAAGTGACATTATACAATCACCTACACAACAAATTCATGCTTAGTAAGTATTTAGAGTTTCTTCTTCGTTGTTGTTTATTTGTTTGTTTGTTTTAACATGTGTCCTTGGTTTGTGACAAACAGAAAAGATTTGGTTCCAGAAGAAAAAATAAAACTCTCCTCACCTCCTTTGAATACTGTCTAAGTACTGAGACTCCCACTCGTTAGAGGAGATATACAAGTAGGGACAACACATTAAAGATAATAGGCTAAGGGATTTGGAGAACATAAAACAAAGAAATGGACCACAAGGCCTATTTAAACAACTTAAGCCAGCTGAATGTTCTTTGTAGCTTCCCAACAGGTTTCCTGTCCACATGAAAAGTGAGTTCCACCAAGCTGGTCATTTTCAAATTCCATTCACTGCCTGTCTCAGGGAAATAGCATTTAGTCTTTGGAAAATGGTCTGGTCAGGATAAATCAATTGTAACAAAATTGGTTTTATAATTTTCTGAGTGGCCAATTAAGTGTTATCATTATTTTTATGTAAAGGAACTTTTGGTACATATCTATTTAAAAAGTACAGAATGAGAAGATAATGCATTAGTGAATTAAATTGTCCATTCATTTGGTTATTACATAATGGTTAGTAAAACTTGAGCTGTAGAGTAATAGTTATCAAGCTAGAATACATATTAGAATCACTTAGAAAGCTGGGCGTGATGGCGCATGCTTGTAATTCCCGCACTTGGAAGGTAGAGACAGGAGGATCACACAGGTTCGAAGCCAGCCTCACTGGCTTAAGAGACCCTCTTTCCAAAAATATATATATGCATTTGGGAGTGAAGCCCAGAGGTAGAAGAGTTTCCAGGAACCCCAGTACCACCAAAAAAAAAAAAAAGAATCAGGAAGATGAAAGAGCCTGCCTCAGACCGATACATCAGAAACTACAGGAATGGAGCTGGGTGTGGTGACCCACACTTGTAATCCCAGCATTTGGGAGGCTGAGACAGGAAAATCATAGTTTGTGGACAGCCTCAGATAGTCAGTGAGGACCTTTGCAACTCAGCGAGACCCTGTTTCAAAATAAAGAATAAAACATAGGGCTGGGAGTATAAAATGGAGGTAGAATACCCCTGAGTTCCATCCCCAGAACCACAAGGTATCACAATTCCAGACTTCAAATTATACTATATATCAATAGTAGTAAAAACATCATGGTATTGGCAAAACAACAACCATATTGACCAGTGGAACAGAATAGAAGATACAGAAACAAATCCATACACCTATAGTCAATTAATATTTGACAAACCCATATGCTGGAGAAAAGACAACCTTTTCAACAAATGGTGCTGGGAGAACTGGCTATCCATTTGTAGAAAGATGGAACTAAATCCTTACCTCTCACCATAAACAGGAATCAATTCTAGATGGATCAAAGACTTAGAAATAAGACCAGAGACTGTGAAGTTATTTTTGGAGGGCATAGGCTCAACACTCCAAAATAGAGGCACAGGCAGTAACTTTCTCAACAAGACCTCCAAAGCTCAGGAAATTAAAGCAAGAATTAACAAGTGGGATGGCATCAAATTAAAAAGTTTCTTCTCATCAAAGGAAACCTCAAAAACCTAAAGAGAAAGCCTACAGAATGGGAGAAGATCTTTACCAGTGACCACTCTGATAGGGTGCTAATATCCAGAATATGCAAAGAGCTCAAAAGACTCTACACTAGCAAAACAAACAACCCAGTCAAGAAATGGGCAACTGAAATGAGCAGACATTTCACAGAAGAAGAGATACAAATGGCCAATAGATACATAAAAAGAGGTTCAAAATCATTAGCAATCGGGGAGATGCAAATCAAAACTACACTGAGATTCCATCTAACCCAATCAGAGTGGCAAGCATAAAGAACTCTAACAACAACAAATGCTGGCGAATCAATGTGTGGTATTGCATGAAGTTAAAGAGCTTCTGTTCAGCAAAGGGAACTGTCAAGAACCTCAATCGAAAGTCAAAAGAATCGGAAAAGATTTTTGCCACCTATCCCTCTGATAGAGGACTAATATCTAAGATATATAGAGAACTCAAGAAACTCAACACTAAAAAAACAAATCATCCAATCAAAAAATGGGCAAGTGAACTCAATAGACACTTAATGAAAGAAGAAATTCAAATGGCCAATAAATGCATGAAAAAATGCTCAACATCATTGGCAATCAGAGAGATGCAAATCAAAACTACCCTGAGATTTCACCTAAATCCAACTAGATGGCAATCATTCAAAACATGACAATAACAATAACAAATGCTGGTGAGGATGTGGAGAAGAGGGAACTCTAAAACATTGTTGGTGGGATAGCAAATTAGTGCAACCACTTTGGAAAAACAGTATGGAGAATCCTCAGGAGAATGGGTACAAATCTACCATTTGATCCAGCAGTACTATTTCTGGGTATCTACCCAGAAGAAAGGAAACAAAACTACCAAACTAATGCATGTGTATCCATGTTCATCGCTGCACAATTCACCATAGCCAAACTGTGGAACCAGCCAAGATGTACATCAACAGATGAATGGATTACAAAACAGTGGGATATGTACACAATGGAATTTTACTCATCCAAAAAACAAAAACAACAACAAAAAAACACAATTGCAGTATTTTCAGAGAAATGAATGGATCTTGAGGACATTATGCTAAGTGAGATTAGTCAGTCACAAAAAGTAAGGCATCAGATGTTTTTCCTAATATGTGAAAGCTAAGGTGCATGGGGTCATAGGAGGAACTCCGGGTGAAGAAAGAGATCCTATAGAGGAGCAAATAAGACAGCCTAACTGTGGGGATGGGAGGTGGGGAGAGAGAAATGCTTTACAGTGCATGATCTACTTCTTCATATCAAAATCAACCACTTAACCAAGCACAGGAAGGAGGGCTGGGGAGGGAGTGAGGTGGGGACTGAGTGGGGGCTGGCTGAGTGATGTGTGCATTTATGCCTACACAATTTTTTTATCCCATTATGATGTATAAATACAATGCACCAATAAAATATTAATAAAAATAAAATAAATGCTGGTGAGGATGTGGGAAAAGAGGAACTCTTTTACACTGTTGGTGGGAGTGCAAAATAGTTCAGCCACTTTGGAGATTGGTGTGGAGATTCCTTAGAAAACTGGGAATAGATACACCATACAATTCAGCTCTCCCACTCATGGGTATTTGTCCAAAGGGGTTGAATTCGGAGAACTATAGCAACATATGTATACCTATGTTCATAGCAGCACAATTAGTAATAGCCAAAATATGGAACGAACCCAGGTCTCCATCAATAGATGAATGTATTGCAAAATTATGGAAAATACACACAATAGAATTATATTCAGCTATAAAGAAGAACAAAATCATGGCATTCACAAAAAGGGAAAGATCAGGAGAACATTATGTTGAGATCAGCCAAGCACAGAAAGAGAAGAAACATATGTTTTATCTCATATGCCCAAACTAGGGAGAATCGGGGATAAAAGAGGGACTCCAGATAATGAAGGAGTAATCTCAGCAGAGCTAGAATGGAAGGGTAGGAGAGGAAGAAAGCTGAGGTTGTTCAATGGAGGAGCTACATCCAAATATGAGTAAAAGTATAAATATAGTATAGTTAAACTGGACACTCATTGTTGGGATGGGGAAGGGAAAACTGGGGGGTAGGGCACCAATCACAGTTTAAATGTATACCATTTTCAATTAAAAAAGAAAAGAAGAGGAAAAGGAAGAAAAGGAAAAGAAAGAAACTATATGAATGGGACCCAAGATTTTCAGATTGCCTCAGGTTATTCAAATATCTAGATACAGTTGAAATTTGCTGCTCTAGGATGAGAACTTCTAGTTTAAATCCTAGCAATTTATTAAGCAAGCAAGTTACTTGAACTTTCTGAACCTCAATTTCCCCATATATAAAATAGATAATGGAATAACATTTACCTCAAAGAGTTTGGGGAGGATTAAAGGAGGTAAAATATAAAAGCAAGAAGCAAGAATATAGTTATATTTTATCTTTATTATTTTAATATTTTCATGTTACTGGAGGTTGACCACAGGGAATTCTATCCCTGAGCTACCCTCTAAGCCTTATTTTATTTTGTTTTTGAGTTTTTATTTTGAAACAAGATCTTAATAAGTTGTGAAGGTAATCAAACCCGTGATCCTCTTCCCAAATATTGTTTTACAGGCTTGTGCCATCATTCCCAGCTTCATTTTGTTATTTCTATTATCATTAAACCACTGTGTAAATACACAGACAATAAAACATAAAGGACTATTTAACTACTTATCAGGCTGGGAAGAATAATATTTTATGTACCTATAAAAAGAAAATAATTATTCTATGAAGATGAGAAGACAACGAGAGGATGAATGGTTACTGGTGCCTTCCATTCACTGGACTAGAGAAAGATATGATATTTGTGGCAGTGTAACTCTGGCCCAAAAATGGTCTCCTGGTAGTAAACTCTGAAAGCTTTGTCCAAAAAGAAATCAATGAAGCTATAACAGAATCCATCTTACTGATGGTAAATCAAATAAAGGATAAAGTACTTAGAGTAAAAATGAAAGACCAATGGAAAAAATAAAGTTGCTATAGATGAGTGAAAATAAAATAAAGGAGCCATAAAATACACAATAGATCCAGAAGAAAGGATCCTTATGCCTTTAGTTATCAGGGGCAGAACAAAGAATAAGAGTTAGAAAGCTGCATTACAATGGTAAGAGCTGTATGGTTCCTACCTGCCAAAGGAAGATGCTTATAGGAGTAATGAACCGAAGAATGAATGTACTAGTGTACCCAGGAAATCCAAAATGAATAAAATTGTGAAAAATATAATTTTATTTATTTTTTTATTTTTCTTTTGGTGCATCATAGTCATACATCTTAATAGGGTAAAAGATGGTAGAGGCATACATCACTCATTTAGCCCTCCCCCAATTCCTTTCCCATTCCATCCCCCTTCTCTCCTTCTTATATTTGACTTAGTGATTGACTTTTATATGTCTGTGAATGTATACATTATGGGATTTTCCTCTTCCCCCTCCAATCCCCTTCAGTTAGGTTGCCTTATTTGCTCCTATATAAGTTATCATTCTTCCTCTAAAATTCCTTGTATGACCTCTCTTCTTCCTTGATTACACATATTGAGGAGGGCATTCGATTTCTTACTTTTTGTGACTGACACTCCACTTTCATACCCTGCACAAAAGTCAAATCCAAGATGAATCAAAGACTTAAAATTCAGACCAGAGACCTTGCAGCTCTTTGAAGAGGGGACAGGTCCAACATTGCAACACATGTGGACAGGTAAAAATTTCCTCAACAAGACCCCAAAGGCACAAGAAACTAAAAGGCAAATTAATATGTGGGATTACATAAAACTGAAGAGCTTCTGTAAAGCAAAGGAAACTCTCTCAATAGAGAACCAACAGAATGGTAGAAAATTTTTGCCAACTATTGCTACAATAAAGGACTAATATTTATAATATACAGAGAACTCAAGAAACTCAGCACTAAGAAAACAACCCAATCAAACAATGGGAAAGTGAACTAAATAGATACTTCACTAAAACAAGTAAATGGCCAATAAATATAAAAAATATTCAACATCATTAGCAATCAGAGAGAAGCAAATAAAAACTACCCTGTGATTTTACCTAACTCCAACAAGAATACCAATAATTCAAAATACAAACAACAACAAATGCAAGGATGTAGAGAAGTGGAAACTCTAATACATTGTTGGTGTGATTGAAAATTAGTGTAAAATCTTTGGAAAACTGTATGGAGGATCCTCAGAAGAGTGGGAATTAACTTACCATATGATCCAGCAATACCACTTCTAGGTATCTACCCATAAAAATGGAAAGCAAATTACCAAACCAATGCATGCATATCTATGTTCATAGGTGCACAATTCACTATTGCCAAACTATGGAACCAGACAAGATGTTCATCAACAGATGAATGGATTACAAATGGAATTCGACTCAGTCATATTACAAATGGAATTCGACTCAGTCATAAAGACAAATACAATTACATCATTTACAGGGAAATGGATAGAACTGGAGAACAGTATGCAAAATACTATTTTAAATCTTTTTTGCATACTGAAGACATGCATGCTTGTAGTTAAGAGAATAAACTAATCAAGGTCTGTGAAGCTTAGAGCTTAAACATTTTGTAGAGCTCTCTTCAAGAAAAAAGGGGGGGGTTAAAAAAATCTTACTTGCTATATGTAAATATATAGACATTGATGGGGCCTGAGAAAGCAGGGAACCCTGAAGCTCCAGCTTCTCTGGCTTAGTGATTAATCTGCTTCTGCTGATGTAGAGGAAAAGGGAATAATAAGGAAATGAAGCATCCCCAAATCTGCACTCACGCCAGCCTGAGCTTGACTCTGACAGAAACTTACAAGGTTCCTATCAATACTGTAGTTCTAAATGATGTTAACACTTGAGTAGGTCTTTTTTCAAAGACATGTGGTTACATGAGTGTTCCTGAAAAAGTATATTTATGTCTGTTAGCATTATTCTTGAACCTCAAATATCTTGTTAAAGTTTTAATATATCTGATTTCATTTTAATTAAATATAGTATCGATTGTAAAATAATTTTGTTCACTCACTAGTGGTAGATAAGTGGTAGCCTTACCAAGGTTTGCTTTTCTTTTTGGTATCCTATTTATTCCCAAAGGCTAAAAACCCAATTTATCATCATTGATCTGTTTTTCAGTATAGTACAGAAACCTTTTGGATTAGGTATTTAGGCTTTGCTTGGGTTAGTTTCATAATTAAACTCCTACTAAGGCTGAGCTGCCCAACATTTTAATAAGTATTGGCAAGATATGTTATTATTTCTAATTTCTTCTGTTCTATTTTGAAGTGATTTAAATCAATAAGAAGTTTCTAGAAAATTTATCAGAAAGTAATTTATGATATAGAAAATCTCACTTATTACACAAAAAATTAGAGGTTTTTATGAGTTTAATACTGTGTTTAGGAGGATTATGAGTTTAATATTGTGTTTTGGGGGAAAAAGACAAATTACATATCCATAGAGCCTGACCTCAATGGAAAATGTCTTATTATAGGTAAACTATAGAAGCTACAGGAAACCAAGTCTAATCCATAGGAGATAAATCCTAGACATTCACTCTGATTGCAGCTATTATACTAATATTTAGAGACATGGCCTGGGTAATTACATGAAGTTAAAGTAGCTAGGGGTCATTGGAAGTCAAGATTGGAAGTACAGTTCAGAAGAGCATTGTCAGAAAGCCAAGTTGAAGGAAGGGGATAATCCTGTACTGAGCCATTGTGGTGTTTTAAGGAAAATGGACTGGATATGTGGGAGATCCATATAACAGACTGGTGACAAATAAGAACGAAATAAGAGTTGGGCATGGTAACACATCCTGGAATCCCAGTTCTTGGGAGACTGAGACAAGTTCCATCACAGGTTCAAGCCAGTCTCAGTAATTTAGAAGGCCCTTAGCAAACTAAAGAGACCCTGTTTAAAAACAAACAAAGTAAATAAAAATCACATAAAAACAGACACATAGAGTAATGGAGCAGAATAGAAGACTCAGAAACAAATCTACACACTTAAGGCTTATTGATTTTTGTGCAAAGGAGCCAAAAACATACACTGGGAAAAAAAACATAGCCTCTTTAGCAAATGTTTTCAGTAAAACTGGTTGACAATACACAGAAAAATGGAAATAAACCTCACTTTCTCACTGTACACAAGAGTCATTTCAGATGAAGTACAGCAATTAAAATGATAAAAACCCTAAGAGTTTGTGGTAGTGCGCACTAGTAATCCTCACGCTTGGGAGGCTGAGACAAGACGATTGCACAGGTTTGAAGTGAGCCTCAGCTACTTAGTGAGGTTCTCAGCAATTTAGTGAGACCCTGTTTCCAAGTAAAATATAAAAATAGGTCTGGAAGTATATCCTGGAGTTAGAAAGCCTCTGAGTTTCACCCCCAATACCACCAAAAACAACAACAACAACAACAAAATACATAAAAAATAAAAATAAAAAAATAAAAAGAGCTAGTAGTGTATTTTGAAGTTAGAATAGCCCTGGGTTCAATCTCCAGTCCCCAAAGCGTGCGCACACACACACACGCGCGCACACACACACACACACACACACACAAACACACACCAACTGGAGCACTACAAATCAAATTTTGATATTGTGCTTTTGTTTTGTTTTTATTTAACTCTTATGTAGAATACAGGGTCATTGGCATTTGAGTGGCGGACCAACTGCTGTGCTGTAACTAGGCTATAAAAGTATCTGAACTCTTATCAAATTCTTTGTTTTTCTTTTCCATGTGATCAATGTAATGAACAGACAAAAGAAAGGGTAGGAGAGGGTCTGAATTCTGTACTCTGATACGGAATAGCCTTGAATCATTGATGAAAAAAGAACCAATTATGACAAATTATGATGAAGTTAAATGTTCCTATTTCTTGTTAAGGTTCAGACATGGAGGATAAACCTTACACATTTGCTTTTATTTTTCCTTAAAAAAATAATCAGCCACTAATTTTGATGTTGCTTGCTCTACTCCTGAACACTGGCAGAAATCCTCATCTTTTACACATGCTTGAATTCAATACCAGAATAGTTCCCGATGCCAACATGTGGACTGGAGGTATGTAATTATTTTCAGTGTTTAAAGAATACATATGGAACAATCTCTTCCCCCACAGTAAAGCAAATTATAATCTTGGAATCTCATAGCCTAGATAAATCCCAGAGATGCCAGCTGAAGTCTTGCTTCTTCTCTCTCTCCCACTGAGTGAGACTTTCCTTTGCTTTACTGACAGATATACAATCTTTACTTTATATGTCATTCAGCCTTCAAAAGCAAAAGAGAAAAAAAAAAAACATAAAAAAGAGGAGGGGAATTATTCTGTTAGATGAAGTGAACTAGAAAATGATTTTTCCTGCTGTTTTCTGAGCTGAATTACAGCTCGATGTCTGCATGAAGTCCAATTTGATGAGATTTTCTTTGTTGCTAGTGCTCAAAAAACTTGTTTCTTGGGAGTCCTACCTAGACCTGGATTGTGCTCTTGCCTTTTGCAAAGCTTTTTATCCGTCTATGGTCATCAAACCTCATTTACCACCTCCATTTGCAGCCCCTTTCTGTGTTATCAGACATTTCCCTGAAGTTTGGACTAAGTGGGATGAAAATTGTCAAATGTGTCAAAAATCTTACCTACCTGTATTTAGCATTGACAATGTATGTAGCATAGTATCAGGTATGGGAGATATTCTCCCTAAGGGTTTGAAATCCTAAGAAGTATAAGAAAAATACCAAAAGATCTTAAAAACACTATCAGGTTAGCTATTTTAATACCAGTGGGATAAACTCTATTTTTCTTCCATGACTATTAGAGAAAGAAAAAGAAAAAAAACAGCATAGAACATTTGTAGCAGCCCTAGGGAACAGATCTAAGTATGCAAACAAGCTTTTACCTTTTGTTTTTCCAATATATTTGAGGCAAATATATTGAATTACAGCTTTCTCTCTATGTAAAATCCAACTTGAAGAAATTCTCTTTGTTACTATTTTTTTAAAAACCTGTTTCAGGAATCTGATAGGCTGTCTTAGTTTTCCTACATGGCTGAAAGGTAGCCATGCCCATGAAGTTCAGAGTCTCAATTCATCTGCCCCAAACCTGGGAGGCTCTACTTCAAACCTCAGTGACCTAGAAACCACCCACCAGTAGTCATCATAACAACCTTGATATATTTTGATATTAACAGTGTTGTCAGAACATTGACACATTACTAGGTTTGTGACTCTATAAAATCTATGAAACCTACTTTTCCACAACTCTCCCTTTCATCATGTGGCAGGAAGCCTATCTTTTCTGTCTTCTTTTTTTTTTTAGTTTAATAATTATTTATTTTTACTGGTTCATTATAATCATGCATTATGATGAAATTCAGAGTGGTACAATGAATACATATGAAATATATAAGTAAATATATGAAAGGTTTATATAATATATAACATATAAATTATATAATGTTATATAAAATTGACCTAAAAACTTTCAAAATACATTATAGTCTTCATTTCAAAAAAGAGAACTAGGAAAGAATTTGTTCTATTAAATTTCTTCTTATAACTAATATTGATTATAGTTAATTTTATAAAATATTCATGATAAATAGGTAAGATACCTATTTCTATTTATTTATTTTTTTCATTTATTTTTAATATTTTTATGGTGCATTGTATTCATACATCATATTGGGGTAAAAAGATTTGTGTAGACTTAAATGCACATATCACCGAGTCCCCACCTCACTCTCTTCCCTTCCCTCCCACTCATGCTTGGTTTAGTGGTTGACTTCGATATGAAGAAGTAGATCATGCACTTTAAAGAGTTTTCTTCTCCCCACCTCCCTTCTCCATAGTTAGGTTGCCTTATTTGCTCCTCTATAGAATCTCCTTTTTCACCTGGAGCTTCTCCTATGACCCCTTTCACCCTAGCTTTCACATATTAAGGAAAGCATCTGATTCCTTACTTTTTGCGACTGACTAATCTTGCATAGCATAATGTCCTCAAGATCCATCCATTTTCCTGAAAATACCACAACTGTGTTTTTTTTATGGCTGAGTAAAATTCCATTGTGTACATATCCCACTGTCTTGTAATTCATTCATCCATTGATGGATATCTTGGCTGGTTCCACAGTTTGGCTATGGTGAATTATGCAGCGATGAACATAGATAAACATACATTAGTTTGGTAGTTTGGTTTCCTTTCTTTTGGGTAGATGCCCAGAAGAGGTATTGCTGGATCGAATGGTAAATTTGTTCCCATTCTTCTGAGAATCCTCCATAGTGTTTTCCAAAGTGGTTGCACTAATTTGCAATCCCACCAACTATGTTTTAGAGTTCCCACTTCTCCACATCCTCACTAGCATTTGTTGTTGTTTGTGTTTAGAATGATTGCCATTCTAGTTGCAATTAGGTGAAATCTCAGGGTAGTTTTGATTTGCATCTCTCTGATTGCCAATGATGTTGAGCATTTTTTATGCATTTATTGGCCATTTTAATTTCTTCTTTTACGTGTCTATTTACTTTGCTTGCCCATTCTTTTATTGGATGATTTGTTTTTTTAATGCTGAGTTTCTTGAATTATCTGTATATTCTAGATATTAGTCCTCTATCAGAGGGGTAGGTGGCAAAAATATTTTCCCATTCTGTTGTCTCTCAATTGAAGTTCTTGACAGTACCCTTTGCTGAACAGAAGCTCTTCAATTTCATGCAATCCCAGGTATTGATTCGCCTTTTAGTTTGTTGTACCTTTGGGGTCTTGTTGAGAAGGTTGTATCTGTGCCTATGTGTTGCAATGTTTGACCTATGCCCTCTTCAAGGAGCTTCAGTGTCTCTGGTCTAACTTCCAAAGAAGCCAACATCACCTTAATACTA
Source organism: Muscardinus avellanarius (assembly GCF_963383645.1). NCBI lineage: Eukaryota > Metazoa > Chordata > Mammalia > Rodentia > Gliridae > Muscardinus > Muscardinus avellanarius. The sequence goes on from NC_137791.1 coordinate 123,257,470, forward strand.
AAACCAAACAAAGATAGTTCAAGGAAGGAGAACTACAGGCCTATATCTTTGATGAATTTTTTTTTTTGCAAAACTGCTTAACAAAATACTAGCAACAAGCATTCAAAAACAAATAAAAAAAATCATACATCATGACCAGGTAGGCTTCATTCCAGGGATGCAAGGCTGGTTCAACATATGAAAATCAGTCCATGTAATTGATCATATAAACAGAACCAAAGACAAAAATCACATGATCATTTCAATAGACATTGAAAAAGCATTTGATAAAATTCAACATCCATTTATGATAAAATCACAGCAGAGAATCAGAATAGAAGGAACATTTCTCAACATTATAAAGGTAATCTATAATAAGCCACAGCCAACATCATACTAAATGGGGAAAAACTTCAAGAATTCCCCCTAAAAATGGGAACAAGACAAGGATGTACATTATCACCACTTCTCTTCAATATAGTACTTGAGACTCTTGAGACTCTAGCCAGATAAATAAGGCAAGAAAAGGAAATCAAAGAAGTACAAATAGGGACAGAAGAACTCAAACTTTCACTTTTTGCAGATTACATGATATTATATTTAGAACACCCAACAAACTCAACAAAAAGGCTTATAGAACTCATCAAGAAATTTAGCAAAGTGTCTGGATACAAAATCAATCTTAAAAAATCAGAAGCTTTTCTATACACCAACCATAAATCCACTAAAAAAGAAATTCAGGAAACACTTCCACTCAGGATCTCCCACAAAAAAAATACTTAGGAATAAACTTAACCAAGGAGGTAAAAGATCTCTACAAAGAAAATCATAAAACACTGAAAAAAGAAATCAAAGAAGATCTTAGGAGATGGAAAGATCGTCCATGTTCAAGGATAGGCAGAATATATATCATTAAAATGGCCATCCTTCCAAAAGTGATCTACAGATTCAACGCAATGCCCACTAAACTACCAAGATCATTCCTGACAGACATAGAAAAATCAGTCCTTAAATTTATTTGGAATAAAAAAAAACCAGAATAGCTGAAGTAGTTCTCAGCAACAAAAACCGTGTAGGAGGAATCACAACACCTGACTTTAAACTATACTACAAAGCCATTGTAATAAAAACATCATGGTACTGGCACAAGAACAGATACATCGACCAATGGAGCAGAATAGAAGACCCAGAAACGAGTCCACACACTTTCAGCCAATTGATTTTTGACAAAGGGTCAAAAACATACACTGGAAAAAAGACAGCCTCTTCAACAAATGGTGTTGGCAAAACTGGTTAACCCTATGCAGAAAATTGGTAATTGATCCCACTTTTTCCCGCTTGAAAAGAGTCAATCTTTTCTGTCTTCTGTCTCTAAAATGGTACATGTGTGTGCGTCTTTACTAACCTACTCCTGCCTACCATGGATCACAAAATGTCTATCCACACTTAAGAAATACAATTATTATTCAATTATACAATTATTATTCCCAATTTACAGATGACAACATTGAGGCTTAAAAGTGGGAAATAAATTATCTGCAGGAAATTTTGTTTTCTTAGGTACAGAGTAAAATTTCATATCTAGCTTCAAGGACAGATTGAGTGACTACACGAATGAGTAGGATTCAATTCAGTTGGATAAATCATATTTGTAGTAGCAGCGAGCAGCTATGACATAGGGTTGTGTTTAATTCTGTGAACTGATATTTACTGAGCATTAGTTTATGTATGACATTGCATTAGCTAATGGAGAGGAAAACAATGACAGGGCACAGTCCCTGCCATTAAGAAAGTCAAAGGACGCACACTTGTAATCCCCGCACTTGGGAGGCGGAGACAGAAAGATCGCGCAGGTTCGAAGCCAGACGTGCTGGCTTAAGAGACACTGTTTCCAAATAAAAATTTAGTATAAAATAGGTCTGGGTGTGTAGCCTGGAGGTAGAAGGGTTTCCAGGAATCCCAGCACCACACACACAAAAAGAAAATTCATAAGAGAGTGACAGAAATGACATGGAAATAACATGTATGTGGCACCATAATAAATGCCGTTATAAACATACAAGGTTTGTGAAGCAAAGAGAAATTGAACCTTAGCTTTGTTGGAAGGAAATTTTTGTAAATAGAGGTCAAGGAAAGAGCTATGAAATGTGAGGTGTATGCATTTAGTCAAAAAGTGTTTAGAATATATTTGATAGTATTAGCTAATTATACTAACATGCTTTGTATTCTGAAGATCTTTTGAACATTTTTCATTGTTTTCTATCATTTTATTATATTTTCAAGTAAATTTTGGTATCTGCAATGACATCAATAGATATGATGCCCTAGCTGCAAGAACACAATGTTACATGGCTCCTAAGAGTCCTTTGTGAATCATTTAAAGAAGTACAAGAAAATTATTCCACCCAAGGGAAGCCATTACTCAGTCACACGTTATTAGAAGTGAAAGAGATCTTAGAAACTGTTTTTATTTCAGTATTTCTCAAATTTCAATAAAGCATTGATCTCCTTTCCAAGACATAAGTCCTTTACAATACAAAATAGGATGTTGAATTTACTAAAATTCTATTTAAACTAGTATAGAACAAACTGATAAAATGATTCATGTTCATAAATCTTAAATAGTCAAAAAGCCTAAAGCTTATTTATACAATGTCTATCCATTAGGGCTACTATAACAGATTATAAATTGTTCATATCTCTATATTGTTACATAACAGAATAATAATTATATTTCTTAGCTGTTTCTTATATAAAGTGGGTGATTTACAAAGAGCAGAAATCTATTCATCTTGGTTGTGGAGACTGGAAAATCCAAGACCAAGTAGTGTGGGCTGTATGGCCAGGATCTGGCTCCTGATTTATAGTCTGTAGTGTGCTCACATCTGGAAGGGGAGAAGAAGCTCTGGGGTTTCTTTGATAAGGGCACTATTCACTAATGTCATTCATGAGGGTTCTGTCCCCTTGATCTAATCTCCTCCAAAGGTCCCACCACCTAATGCCATCACAGAAGGAATTATTTTTCAACACAAGAAATTTGGGGTAAACACAAATATTCAGTCTGCAGCATACAGTTAGATATAAACAAAATTTTAAAGCCAGAGGAGTCAGAAATAACTGGAATGAAAGTGACAGAAGGTTATGCTGAGTCAGTATTATTCTTGGCACTTGAGTGCTAAGGGTAAGTACACACACGAACACCATGATTACTCCATAGGTCATGTATTTACTTAATTCTTCCATCATCTTATTTTCTGTCACTGACAGAAAGACCCATGGTGGCATCTGGCCTTTCTTCTTGTGGGTGCATGCTTTATATATGCTTAGGTTTGTCTGCACTAACTCCCAGGAGAAGTAATCTCACCATGATTGGAACCAAAAGTCATATACAACTGGTCACACTGACAGAGAAGATTGTGGTTTGATTTATTTACTTGGTAGCATAAAAATGAAAGTACAAATACAGAATTCTCATTAGATTACAGCAATGACTAATGAATTTCTGGATCTATAAATTATAACATAATTATTATGGAGATGGAGCTAAGATGGCAGATGCCTAAGAGTTAAATGACTGACCCCAAGCCACATAGTTAGTAGGAAAGCAAGAAATCATCTGCAAAATTTAATTGGGCTTCAGAATGCTTAATCTCATCCCTAAACTATTAGCTTTTGTATTTTAAGTAACACTATAGGGATATGAACATTAGAGCCTATCTGTTTTCCTTATATATTTATTTTATTTAAAAATGTCATTCTTAGGGTTGGAATGTGGCTCAGTGGTAGAAGACTTGCCTAGCATGTACAAAACTCTAGGTTCAGTCACCAGAATCAATAAAAATAACAAAAATTTAATTCTTGGACTGGGATATAGCTCAGTGTAGATAGAGCACTTTTCTAGCATATATAAGGCTCTGAATTTGATCCCCTGCATCACACAAAACAAAACTAAACTAAATGAACATCTTTTGCTTACTTTAGAAATGTAATTTTTATATCTACCACTTGCTTTAATAAATCTTAATCTTTGCCAGTTTAAATCTTAATCTTTTGCCAGGTATGCATTTTTTTATTTTTTATTTTTTATTTTTTTTCTGAGCTATACCCGCTACTCTATTTCTTATTTTTTATTTTGAAACAGGGTCTCACTGAGTTGCATAGGGCCTCACTAAGTAGCTGAGGCTGTCCACAAACCTTGATCCTCCAGTCTCAGCCTCCCAAATGCTGGGATTACAAGCCTGCGCCACCACACCCTGCTTAGGTATGCAATTCTTTAATGGTACATTGTAATAATAAATTTTGATGCAGTGATAGTCGCAAACATTCACACAGCACTCAATGATTCTTCCCCCAGTTCCCACCATACTTACTCTTACCCCAAACTTCCAGTGCTCAGCACAGTGATTGGCTTGGAAAAGTTTGTGTATCTACATCATGTTCACTGAGGTGTTTCCGTCTTCAAGTCTTCCTCTCTGCTCCTATCTACTTCAGTTAGGTCCATTAATGGATAAAGGAGAAACGTGCTAATTTTGAGTTTCATCCATGTTATGGCACGTATAGGTCCTTTGCTCTTGTCTACTGTTGAGTATTGTTCCATTGGATAGATATACCAAAATTTGTCTGCACATTCACCTGTTGATGAACTTTTAGGCTGTTTCTGCTTTTAGACTATTGTAAATAAAGCTTCTATGAACATTTGTGTACAATTATGATGTGGATACTTAATTTAATTTCTTGGAGAAGAGATTTATGAGTGTAATTATCCAGTCATATGGTCATATTATAAATATACTTATAACTACTTATGACATGTTTGTTTTGTTGGTAGAATTGTTTGTTGATTTGTCTTCGTTTTGAACATTTGTAGTTTCATGGCTGAATGCAAATTTATATAATTTTTGTAGACAGTATGTCACTTTGTTTCATTGTTCATCTTTGACTTAGCTGTAGAATTTTGATATTGGAAAGACGTGGATATAGAACCTTTCAGAGTCCACATTCATTCTTGCTCATGAATTTTTTATTGCTGAAATTAAATTTAAGGGCCTTTATAAAGCAATATGAAGTTTAGTCTTCTTTCTAAATTTTAAATGAGATAAGGATACATCAATAGAACATACTGAGTATGTATGCATATACTTAACACTTGAAATATTAAATGTAAGACAATTCATTTTCTACACTCAAAAGAACTATTTTCAATTAACTCTCAAAGAATCAGCTTTAGTGCTTTAGATCATAATACTTGGTGGTCTCTTTAAATTATTACTTATAGTGTACAAATGAGTCGGTAGCTAATGAAAACAGCACATAGCCACATAGAGCATAAAAGTAAAAGGAGTGAGTGTAGCTAGTCCAAAAGTGTGTCATGTATGTAGTAGGCTAAAGATGTAGTTAGAAATAAGACTGTTCAAATAATGTAGAAATGCAAACAGCTGCAAATTAATATAAATTCAGAATTTAGTAACATATTGATTTTAGAATCTTCATACTATGCAAGAGAATTAGAAAAAAAGTGGATGGAGTAGTAAGAAATGGGGGTAAGTCATGAGAGTGACGGCCAGTGAAGAGGGCTGATAGAACAAGAATATCAGATCATGAACCATAGTCTGGCTAATGGCTTGGTCTTGTCATTGTTTTGCCCCTCTATCAGAAAAGGAATTCAACATTCTCTTGGGCATTTTTGATTATGGTAAGTTCAGATCTCTCTGGAACACCTGTGGATTTTATATTTTGATTTTAGTAAAATATAGATAAGCCAGTTGCTATATTCAAATGTGTAACCACATGCAACAGGATATTGTGGCACATACATTATGTATTAGGATTTGTGCAATTTCCCTTCTACTAGTTTCTTGGGGATTTTTGTTTCAGCATGTGTGCTGAATTTTCTTGGCTATTAGGTAGAGCAGGGTGTTACAACTAAGCAGCTGTGAATATATACAGAATTCTTCATAAAGAACTTCTGCACATCTGAGTCCCCATAGCACTCTGCAGAGAGAAACATATATGAAAGTGACTTATATATTAAAATAAAATAGTCACATATATTTTGGAGCAAAATTTAAAAAAAATGTAAAGGCCATTTCCCTTTGTGTTCATTAGCCATGAGAAAAAAAAGGAGAAAATATTAATCCATGAACTAGAATATTTTCCTTACATCTTAAAGAAACAGCACATACATTGAGTAGTAATTTATATTGTAGTTACTAATACACAATTGGTCTATTTTTAATTTTTTTTTCTCTAGCATGCGGGTCAGCATGCTGCTTTTTCTTTCTCTTCTCTATTTCTTAACTGCTCTATTTCCTAATTTTGTAATAAAGATTTGTTAAAGCTGCACTGAGCTGCCTGTTAGTTTTAACTTTTCTATTCAACAAACCTTAGTTGAATAAGAAAAAAAAAAAAAAACCCCACCATTTAAACCGTAACACTGTAGGCAAAGCCAGGTCTTTTATTTACCTCAAGACCAGTGTCTTTGGGGTCCTAGAGCTTTGTTTCTCAATCAATTCATCACTCTCTCAGTCCCTTTGTGTTGCTATAATTGAATACCTGAGATCAAGTAAGTTATAAATGAGATCATTTATTTCTTATAATTCTGGAGACCATGAGGTCCACAATCAAGGCCTCAGCAGGCTTGGTGTCTAATGAGGTACTGGTCTCTGCTTCTAAGTTGGGGCCTTGAAGGCTGTATCCTACAAGAAGACAAACATTGTGTCTTCAACGGTCAGAAGGGACAGAGGAACCAAGGCCCAACCATCTCCTTTACATCTCTTCTGTGATATTGTTAATTGTATCCATGAGGGTTCGGCCTCATGATTTAATCACCTCCTAAAGGCCTCACCTCTTACTATTATCACATCAATGATAAAGGACTTTTTGTTTGTTTTTTATATTTTTATTGGTGGATGATTAATTTAACAGGAATTTGTGAGCACATTCAAATCATAATAGCCACCAAAATTTCACTTAAAAGAGAAAGGCTCATGAATTCTTTTTTTTTTTTTCCCGTTACTTCACTTCCTTTCCTCTTATTTAACATTTCCTTTCCACCCCGAGTCTCAGTGTAGGCTGCTCCAAAATACATGGCAGCATATATTTTCAAGCCACCAAACCAACCCCTTCTCTCCTTCCCAATCACATCATCTTTCTTGAGAGGGCTTCCTTCAAATAAGCATCTTTCCATATACCTACTTCTCTTACAGGGCAAGTTTATATTATTTTAACAGGTCTTCCAAACTATGTCTGCAACAATTTGAAGCCCCTTAATTAGGGATTCTACTGCCTGTCCTTTAGTAACAACAGAACCCTGGTTCTTAAGCTGGACACAGGCCACCAGAGATGTAGATACACTTTCTGGTTCAAAGCCACGTAAGGCAGTCCTGACTAATGGGATACATGTGCAGGTGTTCTGTGGCAGCTTCATGGAACCTAGCATCCTTCTTTGTTTCTTCTTTGGTCCTACTGCCTGGTATCAGGAGTGACAGCTGGACCACATCTTGGTTCCTGGAGATGAGCATCTTGGAGGAGCTGGAGCAGGGACTTGGAAGCAGCTTATATGTGAGGACTTGTTTGTTGCTCAGATTTCTGTTCATGTCAATGAAACTAATACTAACCTAGATAGGGTTTTCTTTCTTTCTTTCTTTCTTTCTTTCTTTCTTTCTTTCTTTCTTTCTTTCTTTCTTTCTTTCTTTCTGATACTAGGGAAGGAACCCAGGAGCATTCTACCTCTGAGCTACAACCCCAGCCCTATTTTTTTTTAATTTTATTTTATTGGTGCACTGTATTCATACATCATAGTGGGATACAAACTTTTGTAGACATACATGCACACATCGCCCAGTCAGCCCCCACCCGATCCCCACCCCATTCTCTCCCCATCCCTCCTTCCCATGCTTGGCTTAGTGGTTGACATCTAGTATTATAGCAATTTATCCAAAATTAAAAATGATAATCTCACATAACAGTTTCATTTGTCTGATACCAAGCATTTGATAATTTAAAGATAGCATTTCAATATTTCTTTTTGCTTTCTTTCTTACTAGAGCATATTTTTTTCTGTTTTTTTTAGGTGAAACTATCATATATTTATATATTTATTTTTCAGAAAAAAATCTATCCTAATATGGAATATGAATTCTAGATACCCAAAACGATCCTGAAAAAGAACAAAGCTAGCAGATATATATTTTCTGATTTCAAACCATATAAAGCTACAATAATTGAAACAGTGTAGTACTGTTCTAAAGGCAGATATATAGACCATTGGAGTTAAATACAAGCCTAGAGCTAAATTCTTCCCTATATTGTCAAGTTATTTTTGACAAGGTTTCAAAGAACATTTGGTGGTGGAAATAATAATCTTTTAACTAAATATTGTTGAAAAATAATAATTACATGGAAAAGAATAAAATTGGACCTTTACCTAATCCCATATACAAGTATTAACTCAAAATAGATAAAAGACCTAAATATAATTCTTAAGACTATAAACTTTTAGGAGAAAATCTGGGTCATAAAACCTCACAACATTGAAATTGGCAGTGATTTCTTGGATATGATTTCAATGGCACAGGCAACAGAAGAATATAAAACTCCCTAAAAAATAAAAGAAAATATTGTATATCCAAAGACAATGTAAACAGAGTTAAAAGTTACTAATAGAATTGGATAAAATATTTCCAAATGCTATATCTGAAGGTATATTAATATTCCAACTAGAAATCCTAAAAATTAACAACAATAAAGGCAAACAATACAACTTAGAGATAGGTAAAAGACTAACATAAATAATGAATCTCCACAGATAACCAATCTTAGTTGTCTGTTGGATGGAAACACTTGTTTCTCTGGTTCTGGCGAGTGTTACCTATTTCTTCTTTGTAGTTAATCTCTTTGAGTATTTTCTCTAGCGCTGGTTTTGAAGACATAAATTCCTTCAGTTTCTGTTTGTCATGGAAGCTTCTTATTTCTCCATCTAATTTGATAGAAAGTTTTGCTGGATAGGAAATTTTTGGCTGGAAGTTGTTTTCTTTCAGAGTTTGGAATATGTTACTCCAAGCCCTTCTGGCTCTCATGACTTGGTTTGGGAAGTCTGGAGTGATTCTAATTGGTTTGCCTCTGAATGTCACTTGGCCCTTTGTTTTTGTTGCCTTTAAGATTCTCTGCTTGGCTTCCACATTGGTCATTTTGACAATTATATGGCGTGGGGATCCTCTTCTCCGATCCTGTCTAAAGGGAGTTCTATAAGTTTCCTGGATCTGTGTATCAACCTCTTGCTCTATATTTGGAAAATTTTCTGCTATTACTTCCTTGAAGAGATTGTTGATCCCTTTGGTATCACTTTCTTTTCCCTCCTCTATTCCAATTATTCTTAGGTTAGCTCTCTTAAGATGGGCCCATATTTCTTCAATGTCAGATTCCTGCTGTTGGATATTTTTTTCTAGATTAGAAACTATGCATTCATTTTTGGATTGCTCATCTTCTAAGAGCGAGATTCTGTTCCCCATGTGGTCTAATCGGTTGTTTGTGCTTTGAATTGAGGCCTTTACTTCATTAATTGCATCCTTTATCTCTTTTTGGCTCTCTCTGAGTTCTTTTTGAAGCACCTCTATTATTTCTACAGTTATTTTCCTGATTTGATCTTCTAGAAATCTCTGATTTTCTGTTTTATCAGGTTCTGATGTTGTGGGGTTGTGCACATTCATTACTCCAGTGTTATTCCTCTTTCTCATGATTTTGGAGGTTTGTGCCTTCTCTGGGTTCTTTCCTTGGGTCACTATGGCTTCACTTAAGGTGCTCTGGATCTCGAGTCTGTATTATCTCAGACCCCACTACTCCTTTACTGGGTTGTATCACAGAGTCTCCGACCCAGGGAGTCGATAGAGGCTGCTTTAAACTATGGGGGGTGCCAGGTTGCACGTTCTCCTATGGTGTGATATCTCTGCCACTACCACTCCCTCACTGGGTCAAGTCCCAGGAGGCCCAATACTGCGATTTCTCCTCTGTGGCCCGCAATTTGACTCACTGTTCTTGAGTACGCAGATGTAGCTGTACTGGACTCGGTGAATTCACTGCTGCTGCCGCCGCCGGTGGCAATATGGCGCCTCTGCTACGCCTTCGGCCGTGAGGCTGGCGTTTTTTCTTCTCTGGTTTTGATTTCCACTCTGAATCCCTGCAGCGTGTGCTGAGCTCAGCCACTGGGAGCTTTAAATGCTGTCTGCGCCGAAAGATCCCGCCTGGCTGTTCCGCAGCGGCTCACCTGGCTTGCTGTAGCCGTCCATTGAGTTCGCCGCTGCCGCCGGCAGTATGGCGCTGCTGCCGCGTCCTCGGGCACGTGTGTCTCCTCTGTGGCCCTGAGCTCTGTTCTCAGTCCGCTTTCTCTCTGGAGCCTGGTGTTTTTTTTTTGTTTTTCTGGTGATGGTGTTTTCTGGCTATGAAAGGCGCTCTTTTTGTGGTAATGGAGATTGGTTGTTAGCGGGACTCTTAAGCCCCGCTTTTCTCGGTCGCCATCTTCCCGGAAGTCCTCTATTTTTAATTTTATTAAAACTTTAAGTTTATTGAATTTTATTTAATTGATAGTTTTTCATAAAGAGTCAGAATATTTCTTAAATTTTTGACAATGTTCACACCTAGATGACTCATAACGATGGGTCTGGTCAAGAAAGAAGTTGAATGAGATAGAAAGTGTCTGGTCTTTTACCAAACTCTAGGAAGAGAGTAATATAAACATTATCACTTGAATGAAGTTATCTTTAACCTCATAGTTCTGGAGCAAAACCCTTCTGGAATTTTCCTTGGTTGGAAAAACCTAAATCCTGTAATTCCCAAACCAGCCCACTCACTACTTTTCCTGTTTCACTTTACTCTGTAGACATCTTTAAGTGCTCACACATGCATATATTAATGTGCACACAGAAGTCCCCAAGCTGCTAGTGTCCAATCTCCATCTTAGTTCATTGCTCTACTCTCTCCCAGTTACTTATATTTGAAAAATTAGTCTTTTATAATTCTCTTTTCACCCTCCCTGTGCCTTCACATCCAATCTGTTTTGAATTTTAGCATTCCCTTTCTGCTGTGTCTCATAATATTGCTAACACTTCTGCATAGCATTTCCACCAAAGATGGGTGGTATCATGTAGTAGTTAAGAAAACATACTCTGGAGCTTCTAAAATTAGGCTTGGTACTTTCTTGCTGTGTCAACTGGCACAATTCTTTTAACCTCTGTGCCTCAGTTTCTTCTTCAGTAAAACAATCATTTGATACAGGGTTTAGTTTCTATTCATGCTGACTCCTCCATAGGGCTACTTGAAGCTTCTCACAACATGGCAGCCATGTTTCCCCAGTGATTTGAAAAAGTACAAGACAGAAGTTTTAAGACCTTTGATAGAGGAATGCTTTCCAAGGTTTAACAACTTTATTTCTGCAGTTCCTATTAGTTACACAGGTCAGTGTGAGACTCCTCTCGTACAGGAGAAAATACCCGGAAGTGAGTTTCAGTAGAACATTCATGGCAGTTAGCCTTATTGGTCTTATCAGCAGTGACTCTGAATCAAAGCTAGCTTTCCTCTTCTTTTTGCATAATGATACCAATAGAGATTTTGTTAATGTAACACATCTCTGGTAATTTTCCAGCATCAGACCTCCTCCTTATCAATTTCTATGTACTCCTTATACAATAAGATAGATACTAACTTTTTTGTCATAATGTTATTTGGTCTTTGAGTATATCCTACTCAAAGGATATATTTAAATATGATTTCCATTGTATGAGGTAGTTGCAATGTTTTGGTAGTCAAAAAATATACCATTCCTCTAAAACACTTATAAAATTAATTTGGTGCTTGAAGGTTTTCTTAAAAAAATAAAGTTTTGAATCACCTGGAATTTGTTTTGACATCTAAGGTATATATCTAAATAAATTTGTTTAATAATCTTTTAAATTTTTTGTGATATCTTCTGTATTTTCTTTTATTTTCTATAGCCCATGGGTTCCTATTTTTTAGGTTTTATAAATAATACACTAGATATTCTTTCTAAAAAAACTGTTATATTCTTTGATTATGTTCTCACTAAGAAGTAAAAATTAGTTTTATAAACATACATTTGGTTTTTCCAGACTTAATAACTGAATTATAAATATTTTTCCATATCTCTCTTTTTGAGATCAAAAATTTTGAAGTCACAAAGACTCAGTGTGATATCTATATGCCATCCTGGATTACAGCATTAATATGTTTAATTGCTTCTCTAATTTTAGAGGGCATTTTGCATTTAGCTTACATTGCCCTTTAAACCAGGTAAAAAATGGGAGTAAATGCATTTATTATTAGAATACACATTAAGTCATATTTTGGTAATTAAGGGTCATTAGAAAGAAACTCATTTTCCTGCAAATGAAATGTTAAAATATTGTCTCAAAAGCTTAACATATTTTCAGGTGTTCTATTACAAGTATATGCTTTTGAATGATAGCCTGTAATCTCTGTGTTATACTTTTGTAGAGTTTTTCTCTTAGGCTTCCAGATGATTCTAACCCACATATCTACAATAGTACTCTTCACACTATATTTAGCTATTTATGAAACTTTCCAAACTGGGTTTTATGGCAGTACTTACTTGAGATCCCTCCAGGGTCCTAGTTAGTCATGCCTGTACCACCTGACCACCGACTAGTCTCTGTCATGGAGTCATGCCCCGACCACTACTTACAGTATACTTTATCCATGAATTTGTGTCCCTAAAGCAGAGGAAGAGAGTCACATTGCTTCATCCTTGTTTAACTCTCTGTCCTCCTCTAAGAGAATGGCTTGGAATCTGTACATGTTGTTGAGAATGGTGGTGGGAGAGATGAGTCACAACAAAGTATTAAGCAAGTGGCTCTGACTCCAAAGCACACTATGTTAGTCAGCTTTCTGTCACTGTGAAAAAATGCCTGAGGTAAATGAAAAAAAGGAGAAATTTATTTGACTCATAGAGGTCTCAGTGCATGGCTGCACTGTTCTGAAGCTTTGGGCTTTGGCAAGGCAGAAGAGCACTACAGTAGGTAGGTATGATGATGGTGGCAAACAAGCAAAGAGTAAAAGTCGGACAGGGTCCCATATTCCTTACAGATGCACACTTCCAGTGACCTAACTTCCTTCCACTAGGTCTTGCCTCCAAAAGGTCCCACAACTTCTCAACAGCACCATTAGCCAGAGGCCAAACCTTCAAAACATAAATTTTGGGGGGAATGTTGGGGCATTCCAGATACAAACAGTAACATTCTGCCCAAGATCTCCAAAGGCTCATGTCTTTCTTACATGAAAAATGCATTTTGAAAATTTCTAGAATTTCCCAAATTCTTAACTTGTCCAGGATTGACAAAAGTCCAAGTTCAGTGACTTCTCTGAGAATCATGGCAAACTCTTAGCTAAAAACCCCTATAAAAATCATAAATTTGCATACTGACAATATACATTGGCTCAGGGTAAACATCCCCATTCTAAATGGGATTAGCAGGGAAATAGCAAGTAGGAATTGGACCAAACCCAAGTAGAAACCCAGCAGGAAAAACATTAACCCCTCTATTGCCATGTCCAGCCTCTGGGCATATAATGAGTCATGATGTGAAATCCAAATTATAATATCCAATAAGTTTATTCTTTTACCATAACATGATTTGTAAATCAGAATAGATATAAAAGAAAAAGTTTGACCCCCTGAGTTTGGAAATTGTAATGGATTGTGTAAGTAACCTAAGAAGGATATACTCTCTAGCTTATGGATTATATTTGTTAGAATGACTTCTTTTGGAGAGTACAGAGAACTTAGTCCTTTAATTATCCATCTTTGGAAAACCAATAGTGTTCTCTATATGTAATTACGAAAATAGTGTGTACATATTGTTTTTTGAAGATTGCATAAATTGATTCATGGGAAGTACCTTTAAGAAGTGTCCAGTATATAGTAGATGCTGAATAATTTGGTTGTTATAGTGATAAAATTCTTCCACATGAATGTGGAATTGAGTGAATTGCAGTATCTAGAAAGCCTGTGATAGTCGACATGTAGAGGCTTCAGCACTGGTCAAACCTGAATTTGAATATTGGCCCTGACATTTACTATCTCTGTGACTTGAACAAGTACTAAGCCTATCTTGATCCATATAATGAGCATTTAAGCCTCCAAAGTTAGGAGAAATAAATCTGTGTTATTAATAATCCATCCAGTCTATACACTTTACTGTAGTAGTCCAAACTGGATAGGACACATGGCTGTGGGGGTTAAATGAGGCCTTATGTATGGAATAAATGACATGCTATCTGATCACACTCGGTAGAGGGACTTACTCCTAGAAATTAGAAGACCTGACCTCAAACACCAGTCTTTCCATTCATTAGCAACAAAATCTTACAACTTAATTCTCTTAATATCTTAGTGTCTTTTCTGAATAATAAATGGCAAAATGAAATGGTGTTTAGTATCTCTACACATTCTACTGCTTAGCCTGTATGTCTTATTTACCTTACGAAATTTAATGATTCATTAATAAATTTCTTGCCATATGTAAGCCCTTGAGTTCATCATCTCCATGCATAATGGCTGGCATGCAAAGTTGGCTCAGTACGTTCTGAGTACATGGGTGAATGCAGGGATGTAGGAGTGGAAGCATACATATTTCTCATAACAATGATGCATGAGAAAATTCTGAGGACAGAGAAATAGCAATTGTCCTCATTCCACCTAAGTCATGGTCTGGCATTAACATTCTGAAGTGGATTGAGCAAAAAATCTCCAAGGATATTAGAGATGATAGTATTTTCCTCTACATGAAATTATCTTTAACATAATTTCACATGTCAAAATCTAGTTGATTTTCACTGCCATTGAAGTGTGAGATATAACTGTCATTGATTCTATTACAATCAGTCTATTTTTTTCTTTAGGCAGTCAGTATATTAATATTTTCTCAGTCATTTAACATATTTAAAAATGTCATTAGTAATTAAAAAAAAATATTGGCAAATTATATTCATACATGTTAATGGGGTACAAGATGGTGGAGGCATACATGCACATATCACCCAATTAACCTTGTAAAACTCATTTTATTTGAAATCAGTTTACTTATTGAATGAAACATAGCAAATGAGGCTGAGGTCCATATATGCAAAGATATATTATGAGCTGTGCATGGTGGCACACTCTTGTAATCCCAGTTGGTGGGATGCTAAGACAGGAGAATCACAGGTTTGAGAACAGCCTCAGCAATTTAGCAGGACACTATCAAAATAGAAAATAAAATATGACTGGGTGTATATCTTAGAGGTTGAATGCCTGCCCCTGAGTTCAATCCCCAGTTCCCCAGTATACCACTCTCCATCCTAGAAATTATATATATATTATGAGCTTCACATCTTTATATTGGTAAAACAAAAGCATTAATGTAAAACATTCTGTGGCTAAAATTTATTTAAAAGTATCTGGAGCTGGATATGGTGGCACATGCTTATAATACTGGTACTTGGGAGGCAGAGGCTAGAGGATCATGGTTACTGGCCAGACTCAGCTAAGTAGTGAGGCCCTCCACAACTCAGTGAGATCCTATTTCAAAATAAAGAATAAAAAATAGGGCTGATGGTGTAGCTGGGAGGTAGAATGTCCCTGGGTTCTATCCCCAGTGCTGCAAAATAAAATAAAATAAAATAAAATAAAATAAAATAAAAATAAATAAATAAATAAATAAATGTATCTGGAAGAAAATATAACTCAAGAAATAAATCTTTTATTTTATAAAATAGGAGGGCCTATTTTGTCTGAAGTAGTGCATTTAAAGTAAATTGTCCTTATAAGAAAGTCTTTAGAAAAAAAGTTTATCTTTGTCCCCTCCCTAACTTTTGGGAACCTATGTCACTCCTTTGTAGCAATGAATGTATATCTAGATACTTCTTGACTGTACTTGTATTTTCTCTTGTCCTTGTTTCAGCAAAATGTGTTAGTCACCTTGCCTTATTCACTCAACAGATAATCAGTTAGCTCCCTGAACAGTGCTGTCTGGCATGTTCTTGGTAACTGCTCATTTGGAACTCAAAGTTCAGTAAAAGAGGCAGACATAACACACATACACACACACACACACACACACACACACACACACAATATTAAATATTAAATGAAAATATTAAAATTTAAATATTTAAAATGTAATATTTTTAAATTTAAAATTTAAAAATTTTAAATATTTAAATAAAAATATTAAATAAATATTAAATATTAAATATTAAATAAAAATTATATATTAAAATTTAAATATTTAAATATTAAAAATGAAAATATTAAATGAAAACAAGATGAGTGACAGGAAGTTAAGAACTGGCAGTGTGTTTAAAAAAATGGCAGAAGTGAGGCTGGGAGCCTGCTGATCAGCCATAAAAGCCTCACAGAACACTATTCTGTGGAAGAAAAGTTTATATTGAAAACTGTAAAATATGAAGGAGAACAAGACAGAAAGTTGTAAAATATTCCATCCAAAAGAACAAAGCTGGTTGTGTTCCTTTTCTCTTTGGATGACAAAGTACCTAAGATTATCAGATTATAACGTAAAAAGGATTATTTTGACTCCCAGTTTCAGAGTTTTCAGTCTATGGCTTCCACTGTGTGGCAGAACAATGTATCTTGGTGGCGCATCAACAGTACACATCCCACCATCATAAAGTAGAGGGAACCTGTTAACTTCATGGTAGCTGGGAAACAAGAGAGAAAGAGAGGGAAGGGCAGAGTCCCAAAGTCCCTTTCAAAGGCACACCCTAATGACCTGACTTGCTTCAATTCACTTCAATAGCATCACACGCTGGGAAACCTTACTTTCAATTAGATGGACATTTGATGGGACATTCACGATCCAAACTATAGCACTGGCAGATTTTAGGAACCATGTCAAGAGAACAGAAAGTAGAAAGAAAGGATGTGTGTGATGGGACTCTGTAGAGATAGCGGGGACAAGGTTGTGCAGCAACTTGGGTGGCAGGATCAGAGTTACGGTTTGAAATAATCACTCTGAATAGAAGGTGGGAAATGAGCTGGGGTTGAAGTATGTGAGGAATGATGCCAGTCCAGATTATCAGGAAGCTGCAATCACCTAGCAACCAAGTGATGTCTTCATGCACCAAGATGCGAGTGGCCAATAGAGATTGAAATGGTCAGAATTGAGATGCGCCACAGACATGGAAAACTGAACATGTGTTTTAGTCTGTGATACTTCATTGCTTATTTCTCAGCATTCTTCATTTAGTTTTACTTAAAATAATGATGCATGTTACAATGGTTGGCATCTTACACTCAAGAAGAGAAGATAAAATATACTAAAATCTTAGTGTATTTCTTTTGTTGATATTAGTGACAGTTTTGGCTGAAGTGTCTGAAGTTACAGTCAGATGTGACATCACTTAAGGAAATACCCTATAACTAAGTATTTGTTCTTATTTATTTATTTATTTATTTATCTTAACATTGTGAACACTCAGTAGAGCACTGGGGATAGAGTGATAGTAGAATATAACAGGAATACCCACTTCATGGAGTTCCTAATGTGCCTGGGAAGAATAACATTGAGCAAATAATAAATGGAGTTGAGTCCTGTGGAGGAAAAGTATACCTGACTGTGTGGGAGAAAGAATGCTTAAACCTGTCTGGTAGAGAAAGGGAAAATGTCTTTAGGAAATAATATAAATATGAGACCTGGAAGATGAAGAGCTACAAAGAAGTAATTTCAGGCATTCCTCGTGGCATCTTTTTTAATTGGTACACTGTAGTCATACATCTTAATGGAGTACCAGATGGTAGAGGCATACATGCACACATCACTCATTTAGCCCTTCACCAATTCCCACCCCATTCCCTCCCCCTCCCTCCTTCTCATGTTTGGCATAGTGATTGACTTTGTTCTTTGTGAACGTACATCATGTACATTATGGAATTTCTCCCTTCCCCTCTCCCATCACCCTCAGTTAGGGAACCTTCTTTGCTCACCTATGATTTCTCCTTCCTTGCCTAGAGTTCCTCCTTTGGCCCTCTTTCTCCCTAGTTTCCATATATTAGGGAGATAGAACATCCAAATTCTTACTTTTTGTGACTGGCTAATCTCACTTAGCCTAATATTCTCCAGTTCCATCTATTTACCTGCAAATTTTGTTCTTTTTTATGACTGAGTAAAATTCCATTGCGTACATATCCCATAATTTTGTAATCCTCATTTGGATACTGGATAGAAGGTGAATATGGCTACCACTGTGAGTCTAGGAGACACACAGGGCCCAGGTATCACTGGGGGTTATCATCTTAAAGACGATGAGAAGGGATGAAATCGGTGAATATATTTTGGTGTTTTAATCAAGGCCTTATACTCATAGTGCATAAGAAGCATCTGGAAGATGAGGAATATATGGTGAAATTTGATGCATCGATTCCAATAAAGAGACAGTAGCAATAGTCCTGAAAATGGAAATAGCTAGAAAAGTATAGGAGATGTTAAAGAGGTGAAATTTATAGAACCAAGTGCTGGAGGAAATGGGAAATCACCAAATATCCTGGATTATCCAGGATCAGCCTGATTTTAGAACTAAGAGTTCTGTGTATCAGGAAACTTCTCCATTCCAAGCAAGCCAGAATTGCTGGTTACCCTTGCTGAGAGAGTAAGACATCATATAAGGTTCCCATTCTTCTGGTTTAATAACTAGATGATTATGGTCAAATGTGTGTGTCAAAGCCTTAAAGGAGGCCACTTTTAGAGGACAATCACCTACAGATTTGTGTTGCTATCTACACTTTTTATTTTAAAACAGGTTTTCAATAAGTTGCTGAGGGTCTAAGTTGTTGATGCTAGCCCTGATCTTGTTATCCTCCTGACTTAGCTACCCAATTACTGGGATTATAGGCATCAATCACTACACCTGGCTCTAAGTACACATTTAAATGTGCATTTCTGACATTCAAAAGTAAGAGCTGTACAAAACAAAGACATTTAGAATTTGTGGATTTAAGTGGCCGTGAAACCATAAAAATAGGGAAAGGAGGAGATTATAACAGTGAGAAGCAACTTGAAATAAGTGCTGAGGACTTTTACATTTCAGTGTCTGATGTGGGATTAAGAATCAGGAAATGTACTGAGGATGTGTGATTAGAGGGAAGGAAAGAAGAGCAAGAAATAAAGATACCGGGGACATTTCAAGGGGGCGCTGGGTGGTAATGAATTTCACTGACATATACAAGCTGGTAACTGAACTCCACTAGATTTTGTGACGTGTTAGCAAAAACAATGTTTGTAGATTGTTAAAATTCAGGGATTCTGAGTGGGATTTTGTTATGATGTGAGCGAGAGGTAAGAAAACAAGGACAGCAAGCCTCTGAGTATAACAGTATGTAAAGAGTCTGCCCCCTGAAGGCAAATGTGAAGAGTGGAGAGGCTTTTATTTATTTGAGAGAGATTTAAGCTAACCAAGACAAAGAACTGATAAGCATTGTGCACACACACACACACACACACACACACACACACACAGAATTTAGGGTCTTGTGAAAAAGAAGAATCTAGAGCATGAATACAATTTCTCTCAGCTTAGAGAGGACTGCCTGACACATCGTCCCAGGAAGGAAAGCAGAAGGGAGATGTAGGGAAGCATCTTAGGAATGTGCCTCAGAGTCAGGAGACATGTGCAGGTGCACTTCACTAGCATCCCTGTCTAAAATTATGTTCCATGAGACAAAACGCAATGAGCCGCCCAGCAAATGATTACTATGCATCATAATTCATAATTCCATGTATGACAGCTTTACTGTATTATTTTCAAAATTTTAATAGCATTTATTAAAAGTAAAGGTATCATAGATAAAACAGCTTGCAGACACTCAGGTGCAGAGATGGCACTGTTGCTACTGCCAAGAGCTGGTAGTTTAGTGATAGACATGAGCATTTATTAGATATCTATTAAACCATCTGACTAGAGTGGGAATATAAAGTTGTGAAAGAAAACAGCAAGAAAATGAAAAAAATGTTTGTGTGTCTGTATGGTACTGGATATTGGACCAAGGAGCATTCCACTTCACCCCCAGTGAAGTTGTGTTATTATTTTGAAAACAAGTTTCTAAAGTTTTTGCTAAGTTGTTGAGGCTGTCCTTGAACCTGTGATCTTCTTTTTTTATTTTAGTATGTATGTATAATATTTTATCACATTTGATATTTCATACATGATTAAGCATCAGACAGAAGGACTAATGAATGAGTAACCCCCTGTATATCACCAACTCTATATCCTTTCCATACTCAGCAAACTGTAATAACAAAAGTAACATCCTTCATCAACTTTTATTGTTTCTTTTTAGAGTTAATTCCACATTTCTTAATATTAAAAAAAATTTGCAGGTCTGGGGATGAAACCTAGGGGCATTTGACCTCTGAGATACACACCCACTGCCCTATTTTTTATTCTTTTTTATTTTGAAACCGGGTCTCATTGAGTTGCAAAGGGCCTCACTAAGTAGCTGAGGCTGTTCACAAACCGTGATCCTCCAGTCTCAGCCTCCCAAATGTTTTTTAAATTTTTATTGGTCCATTGTAGTCATACACCATCTTGTATCCCATTAAGATGTATGACCTGTGATCTTCTTGTTTCAGCCTCCCAAGCACTGGGATTACAGGTATGTAACACCACATCCAGTTAGAAAAACTTCTTAAAAGTTATATAAAGCTGGACATGGTAGCACACACTTATAATACAGTACTTGGCATGCTGAGATAGGAGAATTACAGGTTCAAAGTCAACCTCTGGAACTTAGTGAAACTCTGATTCAAACTAAAAAAGATCTGGCAGTGTATAGCTCAGAGGGAAAATGCCCCTGGGTTCATTCCCCAGTACCACAAAAAGAATAAAAAACACATTAATTAGGATATGGGTATAGCCACCTGAAAAAAAATAAAATAACAAAATACCTTTTGTTTGTTTGGCATTGTAGAATTATTATGTACTACAAAGGCTGGTGAGTAGAAATAGTGTTGCTGCTTCACCAAACCTGCATGGTAGAACGTGGATTTATACTGCCATGCACATGTTCCAATCAACAGGAAGGAGAAGAAGAGCTGTTTGTCTTGACCATTCAGCCTCCTGCTTTAGGGTAAAGTTATTGGAATCCCTTAGCCTATCCACAAGTACAACGTAGAAGTATAGTGCATTTAACAATAACAATGGAAGGATAAAAGGTTTATCTTTACAAAGAATAATCATGGCCGGGCGTGGTGGCGCACGCTTGTAATCCCCGCGCTTGGGAGGCAGAGACAGGAGGATCACGCAGGGTCAAAGCCAGCCGCGCGCGCTGGCTTAGGAGACCTTGTTTCCAAATAAAAATGTAAAAATAGATCTGGGAGTGTAGCCTGGAGATAGAAGGGCTTCCAGGAACCCCAATACCACCAAAAATAAATAAATAAATAAATAAATAAAATAATCATGCATTTTTTTTGGCAGCTTAAAGATCCAAGAGTGTGAGCTTTTGATTCCTCAGTAGGAACCTTGGCAAGGCACATTCATGTTGAGTTTCTTCAGTTCCCATATCATGTCCATTTTTCTTGCATTCTGGCTTTCTGAGGTCACCTTCTTAACAAACCACTCTGTCTAATTCCTTGTCTCAAGTTCTATATTTAAGGGAACACAACCCATTCAATCAAATGTGGCAGCTGCCCTGACTAATTAGAATATATAGCTGATGGTTGGCCTCAATATTATGTCTCTATTGAGCAACTGCTCTGTGTGAATCCATGCAGTCAGGAAATTGCCCATTGATTTTGGTAAACAATGAGAAAGACGTATGGCTGAGGTTTATCCTCCATTATGCAGGGGGCAGAGAAAGTTGCACAGATGGATGGACGTCTTAGTCAGCTCAGACTATTGTAATATATTATCATAGATTAGATACATTAATAACAAACATTTATTTCTCACAGTTCTGGAGAATGGGAGCCTGTGATCAACGTGCTGTCATGGTTGAGTTCTTGGTGAGGATTCTCTTTCTGGTTTACAGATGACTGATTTCTTGCTAAACTCTCATGTAACAATAAGGGATAATCTCTCTCATGCCTCTTGTTATAATTGTATTAATCCCACTCCTGAGATTTCTGCCCATGTGTTTGTTAGCTGTTTGTTACTCTAACAGAATATTTGCAGTGGGTTACTTTATAAAGAAAAGAGGTTCATTTAGCTCACAGTTGTGGAGTCTAGAATTCCAACTACACATGCAGGTTTTGGTGGATGTCCCCCTTGGCTGCCTCAGAGAATAGGAAAAACACATGCATATTTATTTCTCTTTTTCTCATAAAGCCTCCAGCAGTCAATTATGAGAACTCCAACCTACTGACTTCACATAAGCCTAATTACTTTCCAAGGACCCAACCTCTAAATATCAAACGCGGATGAATTTTCTATCCTTTTATTATTTATGTATATATTGGTGGTACTGAAGACTGAACCCAGAACCTCAAGCATATAAGGCAACGACTGCAACATTGAGCTGAGCCTTCAGTCTCACTTTTTTAGTACCATTAACAGTGAGCTGCGCCCTCAATCTCACTTTTTTAGTACCATTAACATGTGACTTTGGGGAGTAAATCCATGCATAAATTTAGGGGAGCAAATGTATTCAAATCATAGTATCCTTCATAATGTACATCCAAAAGGCTCCATCTCTAAGTACCATTATAGTTGGGCTTAGGCTTCAATGTGAATGTTGACGGGTACCCAATTATTCAGTTCATAGCAAGGAGCTCAAGTTGTGAAGGCTTTAAAATTACATTAGATACATGAACTTAATATGAATATTATGTGTATATAATATAGGTGCAATATATGTCACATATGCACACAAATATGCACACATATATTATCTCTGTTTATTCCTATAGCATGATCAGAAGCCAATAGAGTTAATTTTTTGTCTCGTTATGTATGTTAGTAGGGAGTCATATATGTGAATTTTGGTTCACCAGAACGTCTGTTGAAAATAAATTACAAGGGGCAATTCACTAGGAAGAGCAGTCTCTGAAGAGGCTATTTTAGACATTTAACTGAGTGATAAGGATCTGGATAAGGGCAGGCCAGAGCCACAACACTTGAGATGAAAAGAGGATAAAGAGAAAATGAAGGGAATAGGGTGATGTTGAAAATATTTGTCAGCTCATCCTTCAAGGTACCAGCTGATAAGAAATTACTTTGTAAGCCCCAAGTTGGCAGAACTGGTTTCTTACAGAAGATCCACACTGAGAAGCACAAAGTCTATTCCCCACCTGGGTCTTGTACAACTTGTAACTTCCCAAATGCCATGGAAAATGGAATCCGAAGTCCATAGACGAATACTATTTAGATTTATACGTTGCCTTGCTATTACTATTTCTATTGTATTTTGAGGATATCTGAAAATAAGCCAATTTAATATATTTTAAAATGTCTGTAGGAGTTCACCTTTGATGACTGAGTCACTGCCCATTATAAACTCTCTATTGTCCCCCTCCTGTCTCAACCACCATTTTTGTTCTGCAAACCACACAGGCTGGCTAGGTCAGATACACTGGCAGAACTAAAATGCCTTCCAGAGTTGATGTTGGCACACAGCTTATAATCCAGGCAAGAATTAACACTGCACTGGGGACAAACGACCTTTTATTCATTCCTAAAATGTTGCAGTCCTGCTGGAGCCACTGCAAAGTAAGGTTGATTTACTCAATAAATATCTTATTGATCCCCAGCTATCTTCCAGCATTCAGAAGATTACCTGGGGAGACAAGAAGGTGGAGAATGACATATCATATGACCCTCTGGAGCTTTAGAGGCTTCTGCAGAGACAAAATGTTCCCATGTACCTATAGTTTATCTGTATTTCTTTTAATTTTACTGAGTTAGAGGTGAAGATGCATTATTTTTATATTGCAATGTCCCTTGCCACCAATTTCAGGATTTAAAAGAAGGGAATTGTATTGATTTCTTGGGGCTGCTGCAACAAATTATTAGAAACTTGCTGTCTTAAAACAATAGAAACATCCTTTCTCATAGTTCAGAAAACCAGAATCTGCCAAAGTGTCAGCAAAGTGAAATTCTCCAAAGATTCTAGGGGCACAGTCTGGACATTGGTGGTTTCAGGCAGTTCTTGACTTGTGACAGGGTAATTCCAGTCTTTGTCTCCATGGTCATGTGGCCACTCCTTCTGTGCATTCATCTCCCTTTCTCTCTTGTATAGATAACTTATTGCATCTAGAGTCTACCTGGTTAATCAAGGGTAAGTCCCTCCTCTCCAGGTCCTTAATCCTGTAATGCAAAGACAGTTTGTTCTTTTGAATAGTGTAGCAGTCACAGAATCCAGGCATTTGGACCTGGCCATATCTTCTTGAGGACCATAATTTACAATGCCTTTTAACCTCTTATAAAAACAAAGGCTAGTTATTTTTAAAGAAAGAAGGAAGGAAGGAAGGAAGGAGGGAAGGGAGGGAGAAAGAAAGTGAAATCGAGAATAGGACTCTTGCTTAGAAATAAAATATGTGATGAGTTTAAGTCTTCATGTACAAGTCAATTCCTATCTATATCTGGGTAAGGAGCAGAGAGAAAAGGAGAAAAGCAAATAAAAACAATGTGATATCCAGTACAGGATTACAGACTGTGGAGCCAAAGACACCAATATCCAGTGTCCACCTTAATAACATACGAACTATGCTACTCTAGATGTATCTTCAATGCAACAATGAAAAGCCCTAAAACACAGAATTTAGCAATTACATGAAACTGCATATTCATATATGCTATCTATCTATCTATCTATATATATATATAGTATATATATATAGTATATATATCTATATATATCTATATATATACTATAGATGTGACATAATATAATTACACATATACATACATGTAATATACACATCCATGCAATATCTGTATATACATGCACTATTGTAATACATATGTGTGTGCGAGTATGTGTGATCAATTAGGTCAACACAGGAATTGCACACAGTCATTTACCTCAAATATATTCAGTATACATAAATTATCATTGTTATTATAAGAAAATCTTCAGTATAGAAGAGACCACATTCAGAGATAACTTTTTCATCTCTAATTAGTAATACTGGATTACCCCATTGCTCATCATCTCCGATAATGCCTTTATGCAACAGGGCTTTATTCTCCTGTAAGACTTTATGACTTTTGCCTTTTGCCCCAGACAATGTAAATCCCAGTAGCATCCAAGAAAAGAGACATAAATCTACTCTTGAAGGTAGATTTCTATTATATTGCAGTAATAAAGCAAACTGTTGGGTTAGCATTTTAACTGAGGCTTGAGTTCACCATAACTCATGATAACCCAAATGGCCTATAAATGAGGTTAATCTTTGAGTGACATATCTTTAAAAAAAATATGAAGCAAAGGATGCATCAAAGATTCACGCAAATTCTCCAGGGTGTTTTTGTTCCTAGTTGCTTTTTTGCCTAAGTGCCCCTAATGACATCCTCTAGTAGAAATGCAAGCGTCGGGCTAATGCATTCTCAAAACAGAAGCTGTGGACTCTTAGGGGAGCCTTCTGTGTCTGGATAAGCTGTTCGCTGTTGTTTTCCTTTGAACACTTAAAAGTCAGCGTGATAAAAAATCATTAGTTATTTCTAACACAGCAAAAGAGAAATTAAAAAGAAATCACTCATATCCAAGGCTGAACAAATCTGAAAAAGTAGTTTCCTGCATTAGCAGGATCAATTCAGATCCACTAAAAAGAACACTGTTTGTCCATGAAATCATCAGTAATCTGCCTTTTCAAAGGGGAATGGCTTTTTCAGTGTAGAATTAGTGGCATCAGAAGTGAAGATTTATCTCTTCATTTGACTGACAGATAGCTTTGAAGATTGCAAGCTGAAAACATTGTTCCTGAATTGGTACATTGTGCCTTTTTCAAAGTAATCTTCAACTTCTTAATATGGAAGCCATGTGTGTTTATGCTTATGCATAAAAATTCATTAATTACCTTCTCAAAGTTCAGTGAGTTATTCAATAAAATTAATTGTTCTTCCCTTAATATAACATGCATATGATACAATTAAGGATAATATAAATATATTATAAATATTGTGTAGAAATTTTAAAAAGGTGGCAAAAACAGAATCATGCAAAATGGCATTTTAATTAGAGTGAGGAAAAGATTATATAATTTAGAAGATTTAGTTTTCCCTTCATCTCAATAAAACAGCTTTTCCTTTCACAGTTTTAACAAAAAATTAGACTATTTGGAGATTAATTTCAAAACATACTATCAAAGTAATGGCATCGGCCTTAATTGGGTTTCGTTTCTTATGCCACGCTAGGAGATAATAACACACAGTAATGATCAATGTTTTGAGATGTAGTTGCATAAAAATGAATAAAGCCACTAATGAGTATATTAATTTTAGAACTTAAAGTATTTATTTCTGTGATAATTATCCTTGTTCCTTTCTTTTTAAAATAAAACTTCACATATGAAATGGAATCAGGTAATCCTGGTCATCAGAATTCAGACCCCCACCCCATTTTGTGGTCCTAAGGATAAAACCCAGGGGCATTCTACCTCCTAGCTACACTCTCAGCCCAATCTTTGAGTCTTTTATTTTTTGAAACAGGGTTTCATGATCTCTGCCTCCCAAATGCTGGGATGACAAAGGTGAGCCACCACATCTGGCATCTGAAACCACTCTTAAAGTCAGTTTGTAACGACACACTTTAGTCTAGTTGGATATTTTAGAATTTCAGAAATTTTAAGTAGAGTCAGATCTTTGCACAGCACTAAAATCGTTCCCTACAGTCCATCATGTTTTTAATCAAAGAGATAAACTTCAGAGCAGACTGTATGAAACAGAATTTATGGGCTAATAATTAATAAAAACAAACTTGATCTAATACATATTTTAAGCTAAGGTTGAACAACAAGAATGAAAGTTAAAAAAATAAATCTCAATAAGTACTTGTGGGAATATTTTCTGTAAACATAATGACAGTCTTTCAGATTTTGATTGATTCTTTTAGAAATGTTGCTTAACTAAATGGTGGGTAATTTAGATAGTTTCTTGAAATTGGCACAAATGGAAAATCACATTGGTAGTTTAAAATGTGTTTATCGAGATTCAAAGATATGCAAAACACTGGCATAGACACTAAAGAAATAACATAGTCTAAATAAACAAAACACTTATCAACAGTTTTTTTTTTATAGGATCCAATATCTTAGAACATTCAAATACATAAAATTGATTAAGTAAAAATTCAAATGCTATGTGCAGAAAAAATGTAGGTAAAGTCTGTTAAGGATTTAGGAACCAGAGATCTCACTGTTCAGAAAGGGAGTATACTATGTGCTATTTGAAATAGTTTATAAACTAATTTATGGAATTAGACATGACAAAAGTAATAACATGTATTTCTTCATTTTTTGCTACTTTTAAAATCTTTCAAGTACATTAATTCACTCGGGAAGAATTTGTTTCCTTGCCATTCTTAGTTTCTGGAGGCTGCTCTCATCCCTTGAGTTTATATATAGGATCACATCACTTGAATCTCTGCTTCTGTCATTCCCTCCCTTCCTTGACTTTTCTATCTCTCTCTTTCACTTACAAGGACAATTACGATTACATTAGACCCACCTAAATAATCCATAATAACTTTCTTATTTTAAACTCAGCTTATTATCAAACGTATCTTTATCTGCTACCTCATTTTCCTTTTGCCATGTAACATAACACATTTATTTACAGAGTCTGGGAAATAAGACGTGAACATATTTGTAGGTCCATTATTTTTCCTTTAACTCCAAGTATGAACTTAGGTTCAGTGATAAGAAAGGGAAAGTTCTACTAATGGAAAGAATCTAATTTGGCAAAATTGGAAAGTGCAAAATCTGCAAAGTGTCTAGGATTATAGATCATACTTTACAAATTAGCAAAGGAGACTTTAGCAAACGAGTGCCTCTGAATCTCTCTAAAACATTTTAACAGCAGGATAATTGCTTTCCTTCACCTATTTTGAAATTTGGAAAATTCATAGGTGTTACCAAGCATTTATCATATGTTGAATGGATATAAAGATCTGACATATTTTAAGTATTTCAACACTTAAAAAATTCAAATATGTAAATGATTCAGTTGTGTGAGATGCCAGAAGAGGATCTTAGATGTGTTGTCAAAATCTTTGAAGCTTTTAAATGGGGCCTTGTTGGAATCACTATGGAGTCTATCTATAAAGTACAGTTATCTTTTCTGCCTCAATTATGAAAAATTTAAAAATCACTGAGAAAATATTTGACTCAAATTCTAATCAGGTGGGTAAGTGGGGCTACATATATGAGCTGTAAACAAAGTTGGGGAAGGGTAGTTTGATCGCCAAAGAGAAGACCCCAACACAACCTCTAATCTAAAGCCTGAAACACAAAGAGAGATGATGCATCCAA
Source organism: Muscardinus avellanarius (assembly GCF_963383645.1). Lineage (NCBI taxonomy): Eukaryota > Metazoa > Chordata > Mammalia > Rodentia > Gliridae > Muscardinus > Muscardinus avellanarius. The sequence goes on from NC_137791.1 coordinate 123,285,933, forward strand.
AAAGGCTCCTTCCAGGTGAAAGAGTAGAGCTTCCCAGGCTTAACAATCAAATCATTCACCCTCCTCTCCACAGGAGGAGCTAACAAACAGACAATCTAGAAATGTCCAACAGAATTTTCTCTCCTGGAAAACACACATGCAGGGAAGAAGTATTTTCCTACTACAGCTCAAGTTCCTCCTGGTCCAAAGTAAGCTCATTGGTTCCTCTCCAAATCAGTTTACTTTCTTTCTTTCTCTCTTTCTTTATTTCTTTTGCTTTCTTTCTTCCTTCCTTTCTTCCTTCTTTCCTTTCTCCTTCCTTCCTTCCTTCCTTCCTTCCTTCCTTCCTTCCTTCCTTCCTTCCATACTGGGGATGGAACCCAGGGGCATTCTACCTCTGAGCTACACTCCCACTCCTATTTTTTATTCTTTATTTTGAAACAAGGTCTCTCTAATTTGCAAAGGGCCTCACTAAGTAGCTGAGGCTGTCCATCAACCATGATCCTCCTGTCTCAGCCCCCCAAATGCTGGAATTACATGCCTGTGCCACCACATCCAGCTTCTTTATTTACCTCAGTTTTTGCCATGGGTTGAGTATTTTTGTTAAAAGAGGATTTATATGTAGAAATATTAACTCTCAATATCATGGTATAAAGGCGATGATGACATAAAGACAGAGCTCTACTGAGTGGAATCAGTGTGTAACTCAAGGAGCCCTCAGCCAGCTCTCTTGCCCCCTCTCCTGATATGTTAAGGAAAAAGAAGTTGGCTGTCTGCTACTCAGAAGGGACCTTTACCAGACCCCTACCATGCTCACACCCTGACCTTGGACTTGCCAGCTTCCAATGGTGAAAACATAGATTTCTGTTGTTTATACCACATTGCATAATATTTGTTATAACATTCCAAGCTAAGGCAAGGTGGAACAATATTCTAGCACTTAAGTTTCCCAAACCAGATACCTGACCATCGAACTTGACTCTTCTGTCTCTTTTATTGACTCATTTCAGTCACTCTCAAAATGTAAACTTTTCCCAAGTAGGTGACATCAGCCCCATCTTTCCTAATGTATGCCAGCGTTTTACTGAACTAATCATACTGGAATACTTACATCATCACCTGCACTCCACCTGCTAGTTATATCTAAAATACAAATGCACTGACGCTACTTTGTCTCTGGAGACCTGATTAATTAGTGCCATTTAATCTCTGATATTCATCTTTTAAATCTTCTACTAGAGGCATACTTTTAAATATAGATCTTCTTAAGTATCCTCATTTGTGCTAATATGACATCCTGGGTTAGTTCTAAAACTTCATTAATTTTATTCCATTTTAAATAATAATATGGGTCTCATTTAAAGATGAGTTTAATAATAATGATATTTATAATGTGTAATAGTATTATACTATAATAAAAAAGAATTACTCCAATATAAAGGATAATTTACTCTTTTAAACTTATATGTTTTTATGAACAGTGCTGAGCACATTTGTTATATGAGCTAATTAATTATTGCAAGAACCCTAAAGAGCAGGTTGCTTTGCCCATTTTATCCCCCAGGAAAGGGAGGCTTTTAGAGGTCATCTTTATTTGCCATGAGTTTCAGAGCTAATTATTAACAAATCTAAAGTTTAATTAGGACATGCTAATTGTAAAACAGGGAAATAATGGCATTGAAGTATTTATTCAAATACAGTTTGAAAAGGGGATAAAAACTATGTATCTTAAACTATTTTCTTTTAGTACTGGAGATTGAATCCAGAAATGTTCTACCTCTGAGCTACACCTTAGCTCTATTCTATTTTTTTTATTTTGAAGCAGTCTTGCTAGTTGCTAAGGCACCTCACAAAGTTTCTGAGGCTATCCTAGAACCTGTGATCCTTCTGCCTCAGCCTCCCAAATACTGGGATTATAGGCATGGACCATCAAACCTGGGTTGAATTTTCTATGGATTGGTAAACCATTTTTACTATTTTTATGCAACCTTAAAAATTGCTGACAATAAGTGAAAAAGTTAAACTACATGATAGCCAAAGTTCCAGTGTTAACTTCCCCCAAGAAATTTCCTTTTAACTTTTTTCTTAAAATTAGAAACCTATTGTAGAATCATCCAAGGAGTATACACGTCCTAATCAAAGCCTCTTAGTGTTAGTCCTGTTTGCTCCAAACAATATGTGGAAAGTTTAATCCATCATAAGTTAATGCAACTATACTAAAGAGTAGAACAAGCAAAGAATGGTGGTACACATCTGTTAATGAAGTTCTTGGGAGGCTGAAACAGGTGGATTTCACTTTTGAGGCCAGTCTCAGCAATATATACTAAGCAACTTAATGAGACCCTGTTTCAAAATAAGAAATAAGGTAGAGCCGTGGGTAAAGCATCAAAGTAAAATGCCCCTGAGCCATATCATTAAAAATAAAAAAGAAAACATATAACAAAAAAGAAAGAAAAGAGAAATGATAGAATAAACCCCAATACTTCTTTTTAATTAATAAACTTAGTAGATGGTAATGATGCATCCCAAACTCAGAATATATGGCTTATTTTTAGGATAACCTTTTCATTCACCACAACTGTTTACTCTGTCAGCAATTTACTTTTCTTTGATTACAACTATCTTTCCATATTTTCCATGTACTGAGGAAACAGAAAAGCATGTAAATTGGTTCTCTGTGAGAAGACAGAACCTAGTATGGAAAAGAAGAGACCCATGACACAATTAGAAAAAAATATTCAGAAATATATAATTAAATGCCTAATTTCAAGGTATAGGCTATAAGAACAATAAGATTTCAGAAAGAAATGAGTAGGCTGGAATTGTCAGAGAACATTTATGGGGGAGTCAGGACATTGGTAGGAGACTTAAAAATGGGTGGAAGGAAACAAAAATAAATTACACAGCAACAAACACGGGATATATTTAGGAAACTGTCCTGACAGGAATAGAGATTGCGAGTTGAGATGAAATGAAAAATAAAAATTCTAATTGTAATATTTCCAGGAAAAAAAATCATTTTTTTGTGTTACTAGGAATGGAACCTAGGGACATTGTACCTCCAAGCTACAACCCCAACCCTATTTTTAAGTCTTTTTGTTTTTGAAACAGGGTCTCACTGAGTTGTGAAGGGCCTCACTAAGTAGCTGAGGCTGTCCACGAACCACGATCCTCTGGTCTCACCCTCCCGAATACTGGGATTACAAGCATGCACCACCGCAACTGGACGTAATTTCCATGTTTTATGTAATTACATAGTATTTTCAGACTGCTCTATATGTAATAACACAGTCTTGTAAATGATCTCTTAAAGTTAGCATATTAATTATATTTGCATTACTTAACATTAGTAATTATTTATATCTCCCCATATTTTTTTCGTTCTATTCCTTTACATTTTTTGGATAAGGAGTATATTCATAAAATTTGAGTAATGATGATCACGAAAATGCATTGATGATTAACTTACTATTTTATAAAATATTTACATGTATGCTAATTCATTTGTTCTTTATGATAATCTTGAGAAATGACATAGCAGATACTTTTATCACTGTTCAGCAGATGTGGAGAATGACAACATGCAGAACATTTAAGTGGTTCTAAGACAGCCAGATATTCCAAGAACCAGAATTCTTAAGTGTGCTATCAGTACTCAGAAAAATATATCTCAAGCTTTATCCATAGGCCCCTTTTGGGGTAAGTAGAAGGAAACTTTTAGATGATTTTGACCCATTAGTTCTCTAAAGGTCTCTAGAATGAGGTCATGGGATCTGAGTATTTGAAAATTTTAGGTTAAAGTTCACATCCAGATATCCAAAGTGACATTTAATCAATAACAAAACTGAAATATTCAGCATATTCAACAGGTTGGAATGATACACTCAATGTCACAACATAAAGGTGACCAATATAAAATCCTGCAGCTGTCTTATAGAGTACCACTGCTGACATGAACAAAAGCATACATGAGACTTCATGGTAGCAAACACAAAAGAAGACTTAGAGAACTTGGCATTATGTTTTGGATAGAACATAAGTCAAAAACATGGCTGTCCAAAATGCTAAATGTTAATTGTTATATTTACATAGTAAATCTCTGCACTTTAAACAAAGTAATTTATTTAATTTATTCAATCCTCAGGATAGCCTTAAGAGTAATGAAACGTTTCATCCCCATTTGCTTAGATACATAACTTCAGATACAGACAGTTATATAACTGGCTTAAAACCTCATTACTAATAAATACAGATCGGCAACTCAAAAGCAGGGTCAGAATTAGATCTTAATTGCTCTATATACTATAATACTGCTGTGCTGTAGTCAAGCAGATAAGCATTCATGCATCATTCATTCAACAATACTTGTATAACTAAAGTTGTTCTATTTTATTTAATTTTGCCCTGGGATTGAACCCATGCACATTCTCCTTCCAAGTTATACCCTCAGTCCTATTTTTTTTTTTTTTATTTTGAAACAGATCTTCCTAAGTTGCTGAGCCAGAGTCCTGTTAAGTTGCTGAGGCTAGTGTTGAACCCAAGAATTTCCTGTTTCAACCTCTCATATGTTGGGATTACAGGTGTACACCACCACACCTGGTGCCTGGCTATTGTCTTGCTACCTTTAAAATTTAGAATTCTTGAGTTATATAGATTTTGGCAAATGAGACCAACATATAATTGCTTACCAATTATTTTCTGGTAGTAGTAACAGCTATTAAAGTGATTCTTATGCCATAGCTTTAACTCCTACAACAATATTGTGTAGTCAGCAGGTTGGAAAGAAAATATGGTCATATTATTTGTTCTTATAGAACTTGGAAAGTTTGTTCTGTAGCTGTGCATTAAGATAATTGATTAATAGGGAATTAAAGCAATTATTTTTTTAGCATGCAAGACACTAGAAGCACCATTATCTTGAACTGTAAATCAGGCCAATTTCAACAATGTAGACAACCATTTCTCAGAGTAGATTATAGACCATTCATAGAAGGTAAAGAAAGAATTGAGGACTATGCTGAACATTAAAAAGCAAAACATGAATGCTTGAGCCACAGAATATCAAGATGCTGAGAGGGCAGGGAAACAAGGGCCTAGCACATAGGCCTTTGTATAGGTATGTTTCACAAAAGAGCAGAGTTGAGTTAATTAATTCATGAACAGGTGGTTGATGTATTTAAGATTAAAACATTGGAAGTATTGTTTTAAGAGCTAAAACTATAGTATTGCAAAGACAGAGGCTGACGTACATTTTGGCACTAAATGACTTCTGTGGATATTGGCTCATACCTCCACTGACAAATCATTTGTGTATTTATTCATAGTTACTTATGTTTCAAAGTGCTTCCACATACCTCTTTTTTTCCTTCACAGCAGAGTTTTTGAGGGTCTCAGAAAAGTATAAATTTCATCTTTATGTTTCACTCATTAGCGCAATTCCTGCCACCAGGACAGTTGTTATGGTTTGGATTTAGAATATTCCCCTAGACATAACAGAGTCGAGGTAGCCATGTGGAGGCAGAGCTTGGTTGCTGAGGAGGATTCCTGGGGTGTGGCCTTGGGGACTATATTAACCCTTCTCCCCTTGCTCTTTCTGCTTCTGTTCCCCATGATGGGCGAGCAGAACCCTTGCTTGCACTCTCTCTATTCCCTAATCCATACACTGAGCTCCACAGACTGCACCTGGGCTAACATGAACTGAACTCCTGAAATCTCCATAACTATGAGCAAATAAACTTTTCTATCAGTTGCGGCAGTGAAATGTTTTGGATTATAGCAATAAGAATGCTGACTGAAAAAATAGCGATCAATAAGTAATGATAATCACAACCTCAACTAATAACCATGGAGCGCTTATTTAATTTCCTTTCTATATAAGTTATTTATATGCATTGTTCTACTCAATCTTTCCAAACACCTTCAAAGGAGAATTTTCTAATGATTCCCTCTTATAGACAAGCCAACTAAAACATGAGGATAAACCACTTCCTCAAACCACAGAGTAACAGAAAATTAAGGACTTAAGCACTTTTCTATTAGATTTCTGTACATATAATACTAATTACTATAACAGACTACTATAGTTCTTATCTCTCTCTCTTTCTCTCCCTTTATCCTTTCTTTTTCCTTCCTTCATTTTTTTGGTGGGAAAAGATGACTAAAAATGTCATAGCACTATTTTTATTGAGCAATAATCATAAAATATTCTTTTTGGACACTTCAACAAAACGTTTAGAAATCACTCAGAAACATAATATATGTAGCAGACATTTCATTTTCCAAAGCAGAAACATAAATCATTAACTAAAGACACGTTTCTTGTCATGTTGCTAATTTCAGCTTGGAAGTGTTTGTACTGAAAAGTGTAAAGCAGTACTGTGATAGTAAATTCCCATGATGAGCGGCTGTCAGTATGAAATTGTTGGATTAGCAAAAGAAAAAAAAACCATACTGTTTTTGTGACAATCCTCAAGATGGAAAGTGAAAATTTTAACAGCTTAAGAATTATTTCCAACCTTCCATTCAGTTACGGTTTTCTAACACTGAAATGTTGCATTGAATCTTTAGACGTGCAGATTTGAACACAAAGGTTTTTCCCAGAAATTGACACTTGGATGCAGGTGTTCAGTTTGTGAGATGATTGAGAAGATTTCCTGTCACCATAGACTCAAGAATCATCTGGTTAAGAACATTCTCATTCTTTCTTTACTTCTTCAAACTCTCTAAGAACAAGCTCCTAGGAATCCTCTATCTCCTTAATTGATATCTACATCATTTTGTGATTTAACATAGCCTATCTGACCTCTTTGGTCTTCTTGTCCCTCAGTATTGATTTAAAGATTATATATTATATTTAGAATCTGTTTTCTGTAGACAAGTGAGCTAACAGAAAACTTAATTTGTGAAATTAAATCAGCCTTAAGTCATTGATTGACATCGTCCTGTGAGTGGTATTCTATGAAAATATGAATTATACGCCGGGCATGGTGGCGCACGCTTGTAATCCCCACGGTTGGGAGGCAGAGACAGGAAGATCGCACAGGTTCAAAGCCAGCCTCGCTGGCTTAAGAGACCCTGTTTCCAAATAAAAATATAAAAACTAGGTGTCTGTGAGTGTAGGGCGGAGGTAGAAAGGTTTCCAGGAACCCCAGTACCACCAAAAAAAAAAAAAAAAATATATATATATATATATATATATATATATATATACACACACACACACACACACACACACACACACACACACACATATATGAATTGCCATCTGCTTGGTGATATTAATCACAATCCCCAGGACACAATTTAAGGGTTATGGGCAAAGATACTTAATAAACACTGTTTGGATTAATTGTTTGGATTAATGTGAAGACCTAGAGAATGGCAGTTGAAAGGAATTCACAGAAAGAAACCATGAAAGACTGGCATGGTTAACTCTGCTAGCTCCAAATGAGAAGTGGCAGAGTTTTCTTACTGATCCCAGAGTTAAAAATATTTAACTGTGGCAGAGAATAGATGATGTATTAACTTTTTACGCTACCATAACAAAGTACTATAAACTGGGTCACATAAATAACAAACATTTATTGTCTTGCCATTCTAGACGTACAAAAGTAAGGTATCGGAAGCTTGGTTCCTTCTGAGGGTTGAGAGGGAAACTTATTTCCATGCCTCTTCCCCAGCTCCCGGGAGTCTCAGGTGGCCCTTGTACTTAGCATTCTCTCTGGATTTCACCCCTTTTTTTATGCTTGCTGGTCTTATTGCCCAAATTTCCCCTTTTATAGGAAGAACTGCTGTGATGATTAATTTTATGTGTCATCTGAGCCCAAAATTCCCCGATACTTGATTGATCAAAATTCTAGGTATATCTGAGAGGGTGTTTCTCGATGAAATCAACCTCTGAATCAGTATACTGAGGAAACCGAATTGTCTTTGCTAATGTGGGGTGTTCATCATCAGCTGAAATTTCAAATGGAATATAAACACTGACTCCCCTCCAGGAAGGGGATTTTTTATTTTTTATTTTTTGCTTTTTGACTCAAACTGAACTACTAGCTCTTCTTGGGCACGGAGCCTACAGGCTTTAACACTGGAACTAATACCTTGAATCTCCTCATTCTCAGAGTTAAAAGTACAAGAGAAACTAAACCACAAGCTCTCCTGTGTCTTCAGATTGCAGGCTAACCTCACGGATATTAAGACTTCTCTGTTTCCCTAACTGTATAAACCAGTTTATATAACAAATATGGAAACTGCTGACACATCATATATATCTCTATAAAATAATATATTCTATGTATTAGGGAATATATATAACATCTGTAAAATATAATAAAATGTAGGATATATAGATAAAATATATGAGTCAGTTGACACTTTCTCTCTCCAAGTATAAAATATATTATGGGACAGACTCAATATGACATAGTATCAATACACTAATATGAAGTATTTAATAATATACTTTATATAATTCTATATAATAATTTATAGATATAATACATTAATACACAAACAGAATATATAATGTGAAAGCCAATTTCTATACATATGTATATACATAATATGTATACAAAACAGAATCAGTGTGACATATTTTCAATATACTAATATGAAAAAGTTATCAAGTCTCTCCATGGAAACTTGATAAATACATATATATTTATCATAAGTTCCATATATATGTGTACACATATATACATATACATGTATACATGTATAGTGGGCACACTACTCACCTTAATACTATATTACTGGAGTAAGTTTTGGGGACTCTTTGTAGTATTCAAGACATATTAAATTGGATTGCATCTACAAGAGCAATATACCTATCCAGACATTCTGAAATACTGAAGGCTAGGATTTCAATGAGAATTTCAGAGAGGCACAATTTAATCGATAACAAATGGAATATAATTAATTAAAATAACATATTTCCTAAAAATCAATCAACACACAATGGAAGAAAACTTTTATTCTGTCTGTCTGTGTTTTGCCTGAGGACATAGGATAATCTGACTTGCCTCATTCTTTGTATCAGTCAACACAGGGCAGGCCACAGAATGAGCGATCCGTCAAGGTTTGGGATGAATGTATGGTATATCATTTGTACTCTCTGGCCACGGCTGCCGTCCTGAAGTGCCAAGACTGGATGGCTTAAATAACAGAAAATTATTTTTCATAATTCTGGAAGCTAAAATCAATTTGTTAACAGAGTAGTATTCGGGAGGCTGAAGAGGGAGAATCACGGACTCACAGGCAGCTCCAGCAATTTAGCAAGGCCCTTTGCAACTTAGTGAGACTGCTTCAAAATAAAAAGTAAAATATGGCTGAGGTTGTAGCAGAGAGGTAGAATGCCCCTGATTTCAATCCTCAGTGCAACACACACACACACACACACACACACACACACACACAGTTGTTAAGAGAGATATTCAGTGTTCCTGGTCCCTAACTTTTGGTGGTTGGACTTAAGATTATTTTTATTTTACAATGGTGTGGAAGCGATACACACCAAGTATAAAATGTACTTCATATCTCAGATTTTGATCTCTATACAGGCTAACAATGTTCAATAGGCTCTCTTATGATTCTGAGCAATGACCACCAGCCACAGCTCCTATTCACTTACCTAGTTATGATGGGAAATAACCAACACTGTGCAGTGTGCTGTATAGCTAAGCTATGATGTTTGTCCCATAGATTAGGTGCAACTCAGTCCATTTTCAACTTATCACATTTTCTACTCATGATGGGCTTATCAGAACATTACCTTATTATATGCCAAGGGACATCAACTGTAAAGTCATCTAAATACGTAGGTTCCATGTGAGTTGTTGCTTTTCCGTCCCTTACAATGATTCTCATCAGTAACATTGAGGTTGACTCATCACCTTGGTTACAACTTAGCGGACTGAGAACCAACCAATTTTCCATATATTATTATGTTTTAACATTATTATTGTTATGTTTTAAAAATATAAAGTATGGATGCATAGTGAGAGTAAATTACTTGTCTTGCCATCCTCCTCCAAATAAGAGGGATCAAAATTATTTAACACACTGAATAAACATATGCTTTCTTCTTTGACAATTCTTGACAGAATCTTATGGCACATATTTAAATCTCCAATCCTATCTCAAATGTCATTTGTTGAATGTTGTGCATGTGAAAATCAGAATTATGAATTATAAAATGTTGTTTAAGAGAATGAAGATTGAGCAATTTTTACTCATCCATCTACTTACAATATAAGATGTTGCTAAAATAAGAAGTGCTATTAGTCTTTTAGAAATTTAATTTTCCCTACAAGGCAAAACGTTATAAAACATTATATTCAATCATTTTAAGAAAAATAGCTTATCTTTTAATAGACTTGTTATCCTGGATCCAATTAGTTATCAACATATGTTTACCCACCTTACCATAGCACTGACACTCAGCCAGGAGCCTGCAAAGCATATAAGATAATGCTTATCACTGTAGAAAAAAAATAGAGATTTCTCACTCTTGCAAAGACCTGAAGGTTGCTTGTAATTAGTAAGAACTTTCTTTAAATAATTTTATCACTGAAGTGTAATTGTATAACATATCGAGGTATAATATGATAACAACATATATGCATAAAACATGATACATTTCCCTCCAATCCTACCCCACTGCCCCTGTACATGTCATTGAGATTTGCACTGGTAATGCCATGTATGTACATAATGAGCACTTTTCTTTCAAGAAATTGTTTTATTTCCATCTATTGCTTCTATAATCTCTGCACTCAGATTCTTTTACCTAAACACTAGATGCTTGCATCTTGGGAAAAGCATGGTGACCTTCTTTTGCTCATGGACATTCTAGTTACAGAAACTAGTCACATGATCTTTAACATGCTGGAGGTATAGATAATGTTGTTCTTAGTCCAGCAGTCCCTTTGAAAAGAGAACACATATGTTCATCAGGAGGTGTTCATTTTTGTTATTTTATTTTATTTTATTTTTATGTGGATCCTATGGACAATGGCATACACTCACACAGTTCCTGGTGCTCTCACCCTCACTTCCCCTCTCCCTCCCAACCATGAGTGTCCAGGTTGACTATGCTACATTCACACTTATACACATATTCGAATGTAGCTCCTCCAATAATAAACCTCTGCCTTCTTCCTCTCCTACCCTTCCTTTCTATCTTTGCTGAGGTTTTCCATCCATTATCTAGAGTCCTTCTATTATCCCTAATACTCCCTAGTTTGGACATATTAGAGAAAACATATGTCTTTTTTCTTTCTGTGCTTGGCTAATCTCACTTAGCATAATGTTCTCCAGGTCCTTCCATATTCTTGCGAATGACATGATTTTGTTCTTTATTGCCAAGTAGAATTCCATTGTATTTCCTATAATTTTGCAATCTGTTCATGTGTTGATGGAGACCTAGGTTAGTTCCAAATTTTAGCTACAACAAATATTTAACTGAGCAATGCTTATCTTATCAGAACTGTTTTTTTTTGTGTGTACCTAATTAAGAAACCAATATTTTTCTAAGACTAAAACAGTAATTCATTCCCCTGCTTTTGTGTTAAGGAGTAATTCAGAGTTGTGCCACAGATATTGGCAACTGAAAAATCTTTCACAGTCAGTAATTTATTTACCTAATATATATCATGCATCTAAATGTTTCAAGCCTATTATTAATCATCACAATTCAATGGGCAAACCAGTTGCTAGTTATTTTCCAAAGCCTCTGGGGTATGTAACCAATGTTGTATGTATGTATTGTATGTAATCAATATTCTCTTTCCTTGCTGCAAAAGTTTAAGCAGACAGCTATATTAGAACAGAACACTAAGAAATTGAAACATCTAGGAAGTAACAATAAAATACTGAGATGGAATTTTATAGTGTTTTGTGACATAAATCTTCAATCCTTATAATTACAAATTTTCCCTATGGAGCAAAATTGGTTAGAGCATTCAAAATTTATCTAGCATTTACTTAATAAAATATATTTATCTGCTGGGCGTGGTGGTGCACGCTTGTAATACCCGCGCTTGGGAGGCTGAGACAAGAGGATCCTGCAGGTTCGAAGCCAGCCTCAGCTATTTTGTGAGGCTACTAAGTTGCTCTCAGCAACTTAGTGAGACCCTGTTTCCAAATAGAATATAAAATGAGTCTGGGAGTTTAGCCTGGAAGTAGAAAGCCTCTGGGTTCCACCCCCAGCACCACCAAAAAAAAAATAATTATTATTATTTAAAATATATATATTTAGCCGGGCGTGGTGGCGCACGCTTGTAATCCCCGCGCTTGGGAGGCAGAAACAGGAGGATGGCGCAGGTTCGAAGCCAGCCGCGCGCGCTGGTTTAGGAGACCCTGTTTCCAAAATGAAAATGTAAAAAATGGGTCTGGGAGTGTAGCCCGGAGGTAGAAGGGCTTCCAGGAACCCCAGTACCACCAAAAAATAAAAAATAAAAAAAATAAAAATAAAATATATATTTACAGTGCACTGCAAGATATTGAGCTAAAATCTGAGTTAGTTTTAGGACAAGAGCCACTTTTTAGTCAACTCTCCATTCCTCACAGTCTAGATGAGTGCAAAGAATTATATAATTTCTCAATTAAGTTGTACTGAATGAATGAACAGAAAGAAATGCACATAAATTAATGTGTTATTACCATTCACTTTTGTAGGTTAAAGATACATTCATTGCCTATGTGTTACTTTCTGGATCACCTAATTGTGTAAAATCTCTAATTAATAGAATTAATTATTTCCCCTTCCCCTCTATCCCATAAAAGTTCCCCCCCTAAAAGCTCAAGGCCACTATCCCTCATCAGGTGCTCATCTCTTGTGCATCTTTTCCCAGGCTTTAGGATCCCCACTGCCTGCTTGTCTGTTGTATGGCCTCAGTTTCCTCTTCTCCAAATGGTACTGGAGCAGAATGTCAGGGTACTGAAAGTTCACCCACTGGTCTGAGAGGATCTCAGTGGCTGAGTATCCTCAGGCAGAAGAAAATATAAACCATGTAACTTTATGAGTATGAGAAAGAATAAAAGCAGTTTTTAAAGATATTTTTAACAGTTGGAGGCCGGGTTCTCTGAAAGTTTGGTGTATAGGTAGTAGAGACCAACATTAGTACAAAAAGCAGGACAGAAGTAAGGTCACTCAAAGGAAGGAATCCGATTTTTGTAGACCACGAGTCTTAAACCCACAGGGAATTTCATGGTGCTAGAATTATCTTGTGATGGCATAGAAAATTTGGGGCATTATACCACCATCAGTCTTTTGAGTGAGACAGTTTTGCAATTTGAGTCAAATCCTGAGGCCACTGGTAGGCTGAAGTACTTTTCATTACAGGGGGAGAATATCTTTCCCCAAAGGGTATCTTGAGAGTTGAACTTTACATGTTCATCACATGGATCCGAAATAGAATAAAAGTAACCAGTCCCTGGTTTCAACTCTCTTTCTATTCAATAGTACACATGCATGAGCTATTCATGTATCCTAGACCAATAGTCAAAATACTACATAATCAGTATTTACCTGGCTTCTACCATCAGAATAGATACCAACTATGAGAAGTCAATTTGGCCATACCAGTGCAGGCTAACTGCACAACAGCATCTGTATAGCACAGTGTGGCTGACAGTGTACATTTAAACAAATCTCCAGCTGGCATGGTGGCACACGTTTGTAATCCCAGTACTTGGGAGGTTCAGGCAGGAGGATGACAGGCCACCAATCTTTGAACTCACCGTATATGGCTCAGGTGGCTTTTTTGTGTCCTGATTGGACCTTAAAAGTTTGCATCTTTCCTTTCGCTTTCTACCTTGCTAAACTCTAATTAGTTAGAAAAAAGAAAAACAAAGGATATAGGTAGGTATTTTATTTTTTAACTTAAGTCATTGAATTCAGATTTAAGATAATACTTATTAAGCGCTATCTACATGTATATGTTTCTTATTTATTATATATTCCTTAGCCTATCTTTTCTACATCTGTGAAGATAAAATAGTTTTACAATAATTTAAGTATCTTGCATTGCCTGAAACTGTTTAAAATTTTCTCTCTTGTTTGGAAGTCAATGTGATACATTTTAGATATGTCGGTGAATGAGCTACAGATACCCAACATGCGAAAATAATGAGAACCGTGCTTCTGAATGTCTTCATATATCTTCACTGTTATCACTGCAATTCTTATCCAGTTTTTTCCAGACAACAGACTGAAACACATTAGTCAGGCATGAAATTTTTTTCTGTGAAATACAGCTTAAAGAGAGCTAATAAAACAGATAATTCTCACTTCCAAGATAACCACTATGCTGAGTTATTTTTTAGTCATTTAAAAAGAAGTTAATTTCAACCTTGTAGCAGAAACCTCTTTCAAATGGAGATGCTATTGTTTAACTCTCCCTGCGCATGATGACAAGAAACAATGGCTAATTCTCTTTATGAAAAAAAAAATGGATTTAAGTCCATATTCCCTCTTTGAGAAATTTTTGAGGTAATCAAATAAGGTTTAAAAGCATTGTATTGAATGTTAATTTTTAAATAATTGTTATAGCTAGATTTTAGGCTAACAAAGGCTTCCTTTATAAATGATGAACTGTGCAAAGGTTGCAAATGCTCCCTAAAATAAATGCAAAAGATAAAAGTGATTGACTATCTACTTTCTGGTAGAACTATGCCTTTATTTTTAGTCAATGATAAAGTGCTACATGGATGTAGAAATATAGACAAATACTGGACAAATATTTATTGGCCTTCAATGGCTTCCCTACATAGATACTTAATGGGAGCAAAAACAAAAAGAAAGATTGTGAAATGTATAGTTAATGCATCATAGCTGGTTTCATGTGAAAACAATGTTAAAACAACATTCTGAATACCTACTGTACAACAGTCACTCTTTAGATAAAAAATCAATTTAGCTGCATCTATCTGATATAACAAAATAGATGAGGTAGATTGAACAATAGACATTTGTTCCTTACAATTCTGGATGCTGGGAAGTCTGAGGTCAGGAAACTCTTCTTTGTTCATGGTAGAACTATGTGTTCTAGATTCAATGTCCACAGCTAAACTTCAAAGAAAATGCATAGATTCCCCAAATATCTTCTGGCACCTCACATGCACAGCCCCTTCCGTGATTAACGTCCTAATCAATATGGTACATCTGTTATACTTGATGAGCCTCCATTGACACATAATCTCTCAATGTCCTTAGTATGTATAAGGGTTCACTCTTGGTTTTGCCCAATCTATGGAGGATATATATATATATATATATATATATATATATATATATATACACACACATATATATGTATATATATATATATATGTATATACATATATATATATTCTCATATTATGTAGAATATTATCGTATTATGTATTATTGTATTATGTAGAGTATTATAGTATTATAGTATTATGTAGAGTATGTCCAGTGATCTAAGAATCCTTCTGCTCCATCTCCTGCTCCATGTCCAATCCTTCTCCCCCAGTCCTGACAACCCATGATCTTTGTTCCCATGATTCTGCCTTTTTCAGAATATTATAACATTAGAGACATATATATCCTTTTCAGATTCTCCATTTTTACTTAGTAATATGTAGAATTTCTTTTTTTTTTCTTTTGTAGTACTGAGGATGGAACTCAGGGGCATTCTACCTCCAAGTTATACTCCCAGCTCTTGTTTTAATTCTTTATTTTGAAACGGGGTCTCACTGAGTTGCAATGGGCCTCACTAAGTAGATGAGACTGTCTGTGAATCACGATCCTCCTATCTTAGCCTCCTGAATGCTGGGATTACAAGTGTGTGTCACCCGGCCTGGCTCTAGAATTTCTTCTTTTTTGTGTGCATTGAATTCATACAACTTAATGGGATAAAAACCTTGTGTAGATATACATGCACACATCATCCCATTAAAACCTACCCCTTCCCCATCCCATTCCCTCCCCTTCCCTCTCTCCCATGCTTGGCTTAGTGGTTGACACTGACATGTTTTTATTATGTACATAATGTGCTTTAGAGGATTTCCCTCTACCCCCCTCCCATCCCCTCAGTTAGGTTGCCTTGGTTGCTCCTCTATAGGATCTCCTTTTTCACCTGGAGGTCCTCTTATGACCCCTTTCACCTTAGCTTTCACATATTAGTGAAAGCATCTGTTTTCTTACTTTTTGCGACTAACCTCACTTAGCATAATGTCCTCCAGTTGCATCCATTTCCCTGAAAATGATGTAATTTTGTTTTTTTAATGGCTTAGTAAAATTCCATTGTGTACTTAACCCATAGTTTTGTAATCCATTCATCTGTTGATGGACATCTTGGCTGGTTCCATAGTTTGGCTATGGTGAATTGTGCAGCTATGAACATAGATACACATGCATTAATTTGGTAGTTTGGTTTGCTTTCTTTTGGGTAGATACCCAGAAGTGCTATTGCTGGGTCAAATGGTAAATTAGTTCCCATTCTTCTGAGAATCCTCCATACTGTTTCCAAAGTGATTGCACTAATTTGCAATCCCACCAAGAATGGCATTTCTTAAATGAAGAAAATTAAGGTTCCTTCATGTCTTTTCATCACGCGGTAGTACATTATTTCTTTCTAGTTCTGAATGGCATTTCAGTATCTGAAGGTAAGCAGTTTACGTGTCCATCATTAAGGGCATCTGGGTTACTTGTCGTTTTGCCAATCATGAATAATTTTCTATAAGCATCATCTGCATTGTTTTGCATAGACATGTGTTCAATTTGTATAAATACCAAGAAATGCAAATTCCTCGGTGTTAATAGTAAGAATATATTTAATGTAATAGTAAGACTATATTTAATTTGGAAAGAACTGTCAAGTTGTCTTCCAAAATGACTATACCATTTTGCATCATCACCAGCATCAAACGAGAGCCCCTGTCTCTCCTCCTCCTCACCAGCATTTGGTGTTGTGGGTGTTTAGCTGTGCAGGCATTTCACATTGTTTAAATTTGTGTTTGTCTGATTGCACAACTATTTTTTCATATGCTTATTTGCCATCTGTCCTGTTTCTTTGGTAAGTTGTTACAGTTTGGGGCCTATTTTTAAAGAGGCTTGTTTGTTTTCTCATTGTTGAGTTTTAGTTGTTATTTGTGCATTTTAAATAATAGTCCTCTGTCAGATGTGTCATTTGCAAATGTATTTTTGCAGTCTTTGGTTTATCTTCTTAATTTCTTGATATTCTCTTTTACGGAGCAGAAGTTCTTAATTTTAATGGTCTATATTATCAATTAATTGTTTAGTGACTCATATCTTTGGTGTTCTATTTAAAACATATTAACATATTCAAGATCATTTATGTTTTATCCTTTGTTATCTTACAGAAATTTTATACTTTTAGCCGGGCGTGGTGGCGCACACTTATAATCCCATCAATCGGGGGGCTGAGACAAGAGCATCACGGTTTGCGGACAGCCTCAGCTACTTAGTGAGGCCCTCCACAACTTAGTGAGACCTTTTTCAAAATAAAGAATTAAAAAAATAGGGCAGAGGGTGTAGCTCAGAGGTCACATGCCCCTGGGTTCCATCCCCAGATTCACAAAAAAAAAAAGAAAATAAATTTCATACTTCTGTATTTTGAACTGAATCAATGATCTATCCATAAGTACTTTCGTGAAAGATGTTGAACCTGCATAGATTCACATGAACGTCCAATTGTTCCAGCAATATTGTTGGAAAGACTCTTTACTCCAGTGCATTGTCTATCTTCCTTGTCAAAGACCAGTTGACTACATTTAAGTGGGTCTATGTCTGAGTTCTGTACCAGAGTCAATTCCTTGGCTTGGTCTATTCTTTAGTTTGAATCCAGGAGCATTTTATCTCTAAGCTATACCACAAGTACTTTGTATTTATTTATTTTTATTTTGTAACAAGATCTAACTAAGTCGCTAAGGCTGTCCTGGAATCTGTGATCTTCCTGCCACAAGTACTCCACAAGATGGTGGAGGCATACATGCTCACGTCACTCATTTAGTTCTTCCCAAGTCCCCCCATTACCTCCCCCTTCCCTCTTTCTCATTTCTGAGTGTATATCATTCATATTTGGGTGCTTCTCTCTCCCCCCATCTTCCTGAATTATGTTGCCTTCTTTATTCATCTAAGGTTTCTCCTTCTTTGTCTAGAGTCCCTCCTATGATACATTTTCTCCCTATATTCCACAAAATGGGGAATATATCTGACTTTTCACTCTTTACAATTGGCTAACCTCACTTAACATAATGTTCTCCAGTTCTATCCATTTCCTTGCGAATGACATAATTTTGTTCTTCTTTATGGTTGAGTAAGATTTCATTGTTTACATATCCAATAGTTTTGTAATCCATTCATCTGTTGATGGACATCTTGGCTGGTTCCTTAGTTTGGCAACTGTGAATTGTGCAGTTATAAACATAAATATTCATGCATTAGTCTGACAGTTTGATTTTCATTCTTTTGGATAGATACCGAAAAGCAGGACTGCTGGGTCATATGGTAGATTCAGTCCTATTCTTCTGAGGATCCTCCATATAGCTTTTCAAAGTGGTTGCTAATTTGCAATTCCACCAGCAATTATATAGAGTTCCTACTTCTCCACACTCTTTTCACATTTGTTGTGGATTATGTTTTTAATGTTTGTCAGTTCTGATTGGGGCGAGGTGAAATATCAGGAGAGTTTTCATTCCCATCTCTCTGATGGCTAACGATGAACATTTTTTCATACATTCATTGGCCATTTTCATTTCTTTGTTTGGTTAAATGTATAGCAAGTCTTAATGTTGGCTAACGTGAGTACTCCAACTTTGTTCTTCTCCTTTATTATCATGTGGCTTATTCTGGATCTTGTATTAACCCTAGAACAAATTGGGAAGAATTGACATCTTTCTATTTATGAGTATTTTTATTTTGTTAGAGTTTTATAAGTTTTCTCATATAGATCTACATATTTTTGTATATTAACACCTAAATATTTAATTTATTAAGTGTTAATGTAATAGTATTCTATTTTTATTTCAAGTTCTATTTATTCATTGTTGGTCTGTAGAAATATGACTGATTTTTACAGTAACATTGTATCCTACGATCTTACTATAATCACTTATTAGTTCCAGAAGGTGTGTGTGTGTGTGTGTGTGTGTGTGTGTGTGTGTGTGTGAATTATTTCAGATTCTTTTACATGGGTAATCTCATGACATCTGAGAACAAATAATTTTATTTCTTTTTTAACTTTATATTTTTAATTCCTTTTCTTTTATTTATTTAGCTAGCACTTCTAGTACAATATTTTAAAGGAATGCAGAAAGAGAACACATTTGTCTTGATTTTTATCTTAGCAGGAAAGCTTCTAGTTTTTTTTTTTTTTTACCACTAAGTAAGATGTTGTTAACTATATTTTTTTGGTAGAAATTCTTTTACTCTTGGGAAAGTTTTTTCTTTATTTTCTCCTATACACTCTTAAAAATTTTTAGTTAGTTAGCAATGCATACACTTTGGAAAGATTCTCCTCTCCTTGATCACCATCAATCCACTGCGAATTTTCACTTATATTTATCTGTCTGGTGCCCTTGTAATGTGAGAGGTTTGACAGGAATGTAGTTCGGGTTCAGACCACTCTCAAATGCACATGTGCTCACACACACACACACACACACACACACACACACACACACACACGAACACACACACACATGGACACATACACTTGGCTGGATAACCATGAACTCAAATTCTCCCAGCCTGAGATGCTTGTAGCTATCCTGAGACACACACAAGCAATGTCAAGTCAATGTTCAGCCCAGCACTGATTATGATTGATTCATGTCAACAGAACACTGTATTATATCTGAGACAAAAACAAGATGTACAGGAAATGGAACAACTTGAAGATGCTAGATTTTTACTCTATCAGAATCTCTCAGGGAAAACAGTTATATGATAGTGAATGCCTTACAAAAGGAGAGATTCCATGATCCTTCTTTTGATGAACATTGACTTGAGGAATATTTTCTGCATCCTTCCTAGAAATCTTAAATGCTACTACTTCCCAGAAGTTTTATGTGTTCAATTTAACCCCAGGGTTATGAAAATATTAGAACTTCTCAAATGCAGTGAGGCAAAAGTTCCTTTTGAGCTTATGGCAATAGTCATAGAACCTAATCTCAGGAAAATTCACACACCGTTTTGAATATGTCTCTAAGCATTCTGATGGGATTCTTGGAAAGCACTTATTGTTGATATTTTGCTTCATATGAATTTTAAATTAAAGCATTTAAAAGATATTTAAAGGTAAAGCTGAGCTGGGTGTGGTGGTGCGTACTTGTCATCCCAGTACTTGGGAGGCTAAGAGAGGATCACAGGTTCTTGGCCAACCTTAGCTACTTTGTAAGGTGCTTCACAACTTAGTACGAACCTATTTCAAAATAAAGAATAAGAAATATAGCTGCGGCTGTAGCTCATAGGTAGACTACCCCTGCATTGAATCCCTGGTAACACACACACACACACACACACACACACACACACAACAAAAGTAAAACTGAAGAAATTTGGAATTCAACCCCCCTAAAAAGGGGGTTATGAGCAAGGCTCTCAATTCCAAACACTTGAAAAACTAGAGAGATTTACTTAAAATTTAAATATCATTAATAAAAGAGGATAGAGGTTACCAGAGTATAATAATAAGAAAGCTGAAAAGAGAAAATTAGGATAAATGAATAGTATGGAAATAATATGACTGAATTTCCCAAATCTATTATATTGAAGGTATTGCTATTTTATAAAATACATAAGACCTGAATTTTAAGAGATTCCACAATGTCAATATAAAATGCTCTTGTATCATTTCCATAGTCAGACTTCCTGCAACCCAAAATTATTTTCTATTTGCAACTTTCATCTCTCTTGTACCCTAAATCATACTTCATCTTGTAAAGCAGTGATCGCATCCCTGTTTCAAACCTCAGACTCTCAATATTTAACCTGACGCTGTTTGACCCTAAATTCACCTGACCCTTCCAAGCCTATTATCTTATATGCCACTCACTCTAGAATATTATAGAAACTCAGTACTTTTTTAATAAGTTGAAATTTATAATTAAAGTTTCTCTCAGCATAAAAAGCATATGAAAATTGGAGAAATAAGCTGATTTGTTCTTCTGTTCTGGGAATAATCAAACATTTTTCATTATGGGTAAAATAAAAGAAAAAGAAACTAAGTAATCTTGGGATAAAATATATGCCTTCACTTTATGAGTTGAAGCTTTGAGTTTTATTTTTTCCCCTAAGCTGATTACTCTGATATATCATCTAGTCACAAATACATACCAGGATATAATAAGGGAACCAAATTATCACTTTCAGTTAAACAAAAAAAGATCTCCTATTAGTAATAAAAACACATGGATGTCAAAATTCAAACAACTAAAGTATGCAACAGGTACCACCACAGCAAGGAATTCTTCCTGTATGGCTGCACTTGTCATTTACTTCACTTCTCTATCATAGTTGAAATGGATTCCTTTGTAAACCATCACATGGTTCGTAAAGGTCTCTCTTAGGATGCGAATAAGTGAATGGGAAATGACATGTTTGTTTTTTGCTGTTCAAAGAGAGATCCAAGTGCTGTGCTCCTCAGAGGAACCAAGCTGAATAAAACATGGGCTCAGCTCCTTGAGGAGCTTCTGCTGACAGAGGAGCTAATGCATTGAAATAATTGCAATTCAGATGTGAAGAGATGGAATTCCTGATGCATGTGATGGCAGCAGAGGAGAAAAGAAGAGTCATTCTAGGCAGGAACCTCACAAGACACTTGTTAAGAGAAATGACATTTGAGTGGTGTATATCTATCTATCTATCTATACATATATATATATATATATATATATATATATATATATATACCTATATATGTATGTATATGTATGTGTATACATATATACCTATATATATACCTATATATGTATGTATGTGTGTATATATATATATATATATATATATAGAGAGAGAGAGAGAGAGAGAGAGAGGCTCTCAGCATATATATATATATATATATATATATACAAGCCAATAAATAAAAATCACTTATTTCCATTTTCCTCAATTAATACATGCTTCTGACTCATCAACTTCTCAGTTTATTACCATGCCACTTTGTCTAATTAGAATATCTTGAGATAATTTTGTGTGTGGGGGGGTCTGGGGATGGAACCCATAGGCATTTGACCTCCAAGCTACACCCCCTGCCCATTTTATTTTTTCTTTATTTTGAAACAGGGTCTCACTGAGTTGCAGAGGGCCTCACTAAGTAGCTTAGGTTGTCCGTGAACCACGATCCTCCGGTCTCAGCCTCCCGAATGCTGAGATTACAAGCGTGTGCCACCACGTCCGGCAATAATTAGTATTTTTAAACCTGAGTGACCGAAGGAAGTTATCCATTACCGCCATGATCATTCTTAATTATTATACCGTGTTCACTTAGTTGATAGAACTACCATAATTTATCTTATGTCATAGAAGTTTTATAAAGTTGTTCAACTATAGCCGGGTGTGGTAGTACATGCTTATAATCCCCGCACTTGGGAGGCTGAGACAGGAGGATCGCACAGGTTCGAAGCCAGCCTCAACTACTTAGTGAGGCTCTCAGCAACTTAGTGAGACCCTGTTTCCAAATAAAAAAAAAATATATATAAAATTGGTCTGGGAGTATAGTCCAGAGGTAGAAGGCCTGTGGGTTCCACCCCCAGTACCACCAAAAAAATAAAATAGAATAAAGTTGTTCAACTATATATGTTTCATTTAGTTTATAGGAAAGATTTTTATTTTGAGAATATTATTGTAAATATATGAGTCTTGCTTAATATGATCACTTCTTATTTCAGTCTTTATGAAAAATTTGATTAATCATTCATATGCTTACCTACATATCTAAGCTAAAATCTGGTGATGGTGAGAAATTGTTTAATTAATATTTTTTACATTGTAGCCAAAGAACCATTGATTTAGGACAAGGAGGCTAAAATTTATCCACAATTATTTCAAATTAATTGAAATCAAGTTGCAGGTTTGATCACTTTTTAGAATTATTTTTTATATTAAAGGACACTTTAAAATAGTACCAGCATGGCCAGGTGAGGTAGCACATGCCTATAATACTAATGTTTGGGAGGTTGAGACAGAAAGGTCACAGGTTCAAGACTAGAATCTGCAATTAAGCAAGGTTTTTGCAACTTGGCAAGTGTCTGTCTCAAAATTACAAAAAAAAATAAATAAAATAAAAAGGGCTAGGGATATAACTTGGTGTTAAAATGACCCTCAATTCAATTCTCTGTATCAGATAAAAAGAAAAAATAAAATAAAAATAGTATTGCCAGGATAATTATACTATGACTAAACTATAGGGCTAAATGGTTAACAAGCATAAAAGATATAGAAATACTCTATAAATGTTTATTTTCTACCTATATGACATGGCAAATTTTGTTTTCACTTATTTACCTTTGTATACAAATATTAACATATGTTGGTAATCTCTACTGAGTAAGGGAGATTTGGGGTGGCTACCACTATGTTTGTGTTGGTCAGTTTTTATCACATTGACAAAATACTGGCCCTAACCTGCTTAAAAGTAGGAAATATTTATTCTATCTTGCAGTCGTAGAGGTTTCAATCCACAGTTGCTTGTCTCCGTGGCTCTGAGGTCATGGTGAACCAAGATAACGTGCCAGATGATTGTGGAAATGCAAAGCTGTTCACCTTGTAGAACCTGGGAAGCAGAGAAAGAGAGCAAGACAGGGCTCAAAGACAAGATACACGCTTCCAAGGCACATACACAATCACCTTCTTCCTCCAACAGAGGCTGCTCTTCTGTACTTTCCCTCCCATTATAGCTCATTCGCCCATTCAAATGATAAACTCATCATTTGGATTAATTTCCTGATGACATCAGAGCCCTCATGACCCATCACTTCCCCAAAGCCCCTTCTTTGCATTGGGGAACCAAGTCTTCAACACATTAGCCTTTGGAGACACTTCAGATCCAAATACGATGGGAGTTTTAGAGCTGATAGAAACCAATCATTTGAAACCAATAAACACATTAAAGCAGCTGCTGTCATGCCATATGTCTGCATAGGTGGTGTGTATATGAAGTTGAGCTTTGAGACACATGAAAGTCATATAGATGAACATACCAAGTAAATTTAACTAGCAATAGCTAAAGTGCTTGATTGGTTTTTCAATTGTTTTTAATATGTGAAAATGTTAAAAAAATCTAAGCTCTTCATTCCCCCTCCTTTTTACTTTGCCTCCTTGAGCGTAAAATAAGGTGTAAAGAATGGATACCAGCTCCTGAGGATGCGCACTGAAATGTGTCACATGATAAGCATCGCTTGTCACCCGGACCATAGCAAAGAAAAAGTATACAGAAGTAAACTGGTGTCCTGAGCACTGTGACAAGATGTATATACACAGAAAAGTCAGGGCATATGAGGAAGAATCCTCAAAATCAGACCAGGAAAAGGGTAAAAAATTTTAGGAAAGGACCATGTATATATTGATACAAAAAGTATATTTTAGAATATTGAGTCTTTGGTATTGAGAGAAAATTAATAAATGATCTGTGACTTATGCCATTGGTAAAGTAGTTGGCAAGGTGAGGGTCAAGCACCATGGAGCATTAGTTTCAACTATCTACCCAACCTAAACTTACTGGCTTAAAACAACAATATTTTAATTATAACATATTATTTTGTGGGTCAAGGATGTGAATAGGGATGATGTATCTGTTCTGTAACATCTGTGACTGCAGATGTGATAAATGAGAAATATTAAAATAATTGATGTTCTTTAGACATGTGTTGTGTGTGTGTGTGTGTGTGTGTATGTGTGTTCCTTATAGCATGGTTTCATTGGACCAGACTCTATGTGTGTGTGTGTCTTCCTTGTAGCATGGTTTCATTGGGATAGACAGAGTCCTAATGTGAAGTAATTTCTTGTGGAAAAAAAGAAAGTAGAAAAGTAAATAAATTTATATTGTACTATATCCTTGTGTGGAAGAAACAGTGTTCACCAAATACACATGTACCTGTTCACCACCTGGCTAGTTCTATGAACAAAATGAACAAAAATCATAAAATCATATGGTCATTTTTGAACCAAGCCAATAAAGGGCTCTTTTTGAATCACTTCCTGTTCACTTCTTTTTAAAGTTTACATGTTATAGCACAAGGGTGAAGAACATTTGGCCCACATCAAACTATGATAAAAACAAAAACAATTTATTGTGATAAGGCAATGAGATTTGAGGTCTACTTATTTCCACAGATTAGTATAGCATTATTCAATATGACTAGTTCATTTAATTATTGCTACAAAAAATCACTTAGGATAAAGGGATATAGAATAACAATGAGTAAGGGATGGTCAGGGAGAAAATTAGAAATGTTACTCTAAGAATATACTAGAATTTAAAAAATCTAGTCAATTTTCCCATTATACCATGTTGCCTCCTCCAATATTGAAGGACTGCAGAAATCTGCCAAATTTTCCTGGCATTAGCAGGATTTATTTTTTATTAATGGTAGGAGAAGCTTTAAAAGAGAATGAAAAAAAGATGAGATGAAATCAGTAAAAGAAAATTATGAAAGCAAAACTCTGGAGGCCAGATGTTTTTATGAAATTAATTACTACAGTAAGCTCTTGGACATGAATGTAGTTTTAGAATATTTAGCAATTATTTTGGCATCTGGAATCAGAGTAAATTGACAAAACAACAGACTGAAAACAAAATAACCAGCAGTTTGAAACTTTTCTCAAACACTGTTTGCATGGATATTTTTCAAACCTCCATGGTGATGATGTGTAACTTCTTTGAAGAAGTGGAATTTCATATCATATCAGTAAGAAATAATGCTACATTTTTAGTTGGGTAAGATTTATCAAATATGTTTAAACAAGACTTATCAGGATGCCCATCATATTAGAGATTCTTTTTTTAAGAAAATGCTTATTTTAAAAATTTTTATTGGTGCATTGTAGTCATACATCTTAATGGTATAAAAGACTTGTGGAGACATACATGCACATATCATCCAATTAGCCCTTACCTGATCCCCATTTCAGTCTCTCCCCATCCCTCCTTCCCATGCTTAGCTTACTGATTGACTTTGATATGTTGTTTAATTAGCTTAGTGATTGACTTTGATATGTTGTTTAAGTACATGTGTTTTAGAGAGTTTCCTTCTTTCCCTCTCCCATCCCCTCAGTTAGGTCGCCTTATTTGCTGCTCTATAGGATCTCCTTCATCTAGCATTCCTCCTGTTACCCATTTCTCCCTAGCCTTTGCATATTAGGAAACATCTGATTTCTTCTTTTCTGTTGGTAGATATTACTTTATTGTAATCATTGGTGTCAATATGATATCCATAAGACTATCTGTGTCAATCATTATTTAGTTAGCACTATGAAATGTATCAAGATGTCCCTGACAGCCCTCATCCTAAGGTTCAGAATCTTGTTAAGATGAAAAATCTTAAAGGGGTAAATTAATATGCTGGCAAGACAAGTCTTAGAACACCCATAGGAAAGTTTAACCAGAAACAAGTGTGCTATTCTGGAGTAAAGAGAAGGAGCCATACCCATGGAGTCATTCATTTAAAAAATTCCCACATCCTCCAGGCATGGTGGCACACACACTTGTAATCCCAGCATTTGGGAGGCTGAGACCAGAGGATCGTGGTTTGCAGGCAGCCTCAGCTACGTAGTGAGGCCCTTCACAACCCAGTGAGACCCTGTTTTCAAAAGAAAGAATACAAAATTGAGCAGGGCGTGTAGCTTGGAGATCAAAGGCCTCTGGGTTCCATCCCCAGACCCTCAAAAAAATTAAAATAAAAAAGAAAATAAAAATAAAATCCCACATAATTTAACTAGATACCTTCAGACTTTGGCTTTGCTTTTTGCATATGATACCCCCCACACTTACAGTAAAGCGATTCCACAGATGCCCGGTACTTTGTGTCCCACCTGCCTGCCATCAATCCATATATTTTCACACCAATGACTTACAATTAGATTGCCTCACTGCCAAAGAGGTAGGACCCTGCTTATTTTACAGGAAGAGTGCTGTTTCTCTATGAACCAATCTATAATAGTTCAGAACATTACCCAAAGTGAACAAAGAGCCCAAATCAGGAAAGAATCGACCAGTACCGGGGTGCACTGGACAAACCCTGCACTGGGCCCCTTGGATCATCTCCATTATAGCATCCCTCCTCATTCTTCTCATCCTCATAATCTTTGGACCTTGCATTTTAGAATTTACTCTCTTGTGTTTTTGTCTCACCAAGGTTTGACTCTGTCATCCAAGCTGCCACCCCAAAGCATGTAAATACTGTTCTCTTCAAACAATGCAGACATAAAAGGCTACCCAACCTCTACTGACCTCAGTGGCTCAGTTCCACATAAGCAGATAAGAAAGTGATTAGATGTCCTTTGCCCCACCCCACCCCTTTTTATTATGAGAAAGAGGGTAAAATTTTAGAGCCTCAAATAAAAGTGTCTCCATCAGCTGCACATGGTGGTGCATGCTTGTAATCCCAGTACTTGAGAGGCTGAGACAGGAGCATCGTGGGTGTGCAGCCAGCCTCGGCTGCTTAGTGTGGCCAACCACAACTTAGTAAGACCCTGTTTCCAAATAAGAATAAAAAAATAAGGCTGGGGTATAACTTGGAGGTAGAATACCCAATACCCCCCTCACAGACATGACTCCATCTTGTGAAGATAAAATTCCCAACTCTTGCTTGCTATATTTTTCTTCCTGTTTCCTGAAAGAAAATGTCCCCACTTGTCTTGCCTGACAAATCCCTTGCTTATCACATCCCTCCGCTTACTGCCACTTGCCACTGTCCTGTTTAACGCTGCTCTAACAAACCCTTAGACAATAGCTAATGATCATTCACCCTCCCTGAAGAATATCTGCTTAAACAACCTCTAAAAACTTTTAGACTGTAAGTAGACATGGAATCCATCCTTTCTTGGAGACCCTCTTTATAGATTTTACCCCAGTAATGCCTGTACTGCCATAAAAATAAAAATCTTAGACAAAGGTGTTCCACACTGTTCCAAATAAATTTTAATATATGATAGAGATGCCACATTCTGCATATTTTTTCAGTGAGAAGATACTCTATTTCTAAGCCATTTAAACTTTGTGTTACTAACTTTTTAAATATATTACCCATGAACTCGTTTTTGCTAACTTTTAAAATATATTATTTGTATAGATTCTTAGGCAGAAAAAGTGACAATTTTCACTTGTGCCATATACATGCACATATTTTGAATTCATGCTTTTATTATGCCAGGAGACCAGAGACCTAATCTTAAAACAGGCAATAGTAAGATAGATGATAGATAGGTAGATAGGTAGATAGATAGACAGATGATAGATAATAGGTAGATAAATGATAGATTGATAGAATAAAATTTATTTGGCAGCCAGATAGATGATTGATAGATCCAAATTAATTTGGTAGTCATGTGTGTGTGTTTATGTGTGTGTGTGAGACTTCTCCTTTTTCAAACAGAATGTCCCCTAGCTTTATTTAAAAGTGTACATCTTATTCTGTTCACGACTCTGAATTTCAAACTCCAAACGGAAATGGCATGGCATAAAGAACTGACATCTTCCCAGGCAGGATAAAAATCACGTCAAGAAAAGGATTCCTCTTTTAGAATAAGCCTTGGAAAATCGTAAGGACTCCATATATTCTGATGTTTCATCTAATGTTTCAGCCCTTCCCTGTGCTGGCCTCTATGGCTTTGGTACTTGCTGCATGGGGTGCACTTGGGATCTATGAAATAACACCCAGCCAACTTCTCGTCATGGTTCTCTTTCTTCCTTGACATACACTTAACAGCTGTGTTTTCCTACTGGCAATCGTGGCAATTCTGTGTCACATTGCTCTTTCCTTTTGCACTGCACTGAAAATTAGGTCAGTGTGAATGAATACTTCCTGACGGCCTTTTGAATTTCAATCAGAACAGGTAATACCAATAAGTACATTGAAAATTGGCTGTCATTGTGACAGCACCAACAAATGTCTTGTCAACCAAATCAAATTAAAAAGTCCCATTCTCCTATTTAAATGCCTATCATTTTAAAAGTGCAGTACTGAACTGTTACACAGTACAAAGCAAGGCCAGAACTGATGATCAAATTATTCAGATAATCACTCATTTCTTGAGTATTTCACGGCTAATGTAATGGCATGCCTTGCGCATGATATAAAGCACAATGCTTTATAAGTAGCAGATATTATTCCTATTGGAAAGGCAAATCGTGTTATTAAAAACCTTTCCTTAAGTTTCACTCTTCATTATTTTCATGATTCCTTTTCTCCATTAATTAACATATGCATTTGAAAACTCTGACTTCATGTCTGCCATAGTAAGAAAAGGTTTCAGATGTGCCCTTAATGTCAATTTATGTACAATTTATACTCAGAGGGATCAAGAAAAAAGGAACACAGAAACCTAAGAGACTTGCCAGCAATTTTGGCTGTGCTCTCCTTTTCAAATGCACGAGGTCTGCTTTACTTCCAATCAAAACTTTGGTCAATAAGTAAAAACTAGGAAAGAAAGTAGAAGAGAAGATATTTTGATATAAAGTCAATCATGGAAAAATAGAAGTTGTTTGTAATGTTCTAGGGTTTTACTACTTAAAGAGTGTTGTTTCCGGGCGTGGTGGCGCACGTTTGTAATCCCCGCGCTTGGGAGGCTGAGACAGGAGGATTGCATGGGTTCGAAGCCAGCCTCAGCTACTTAGTGAGGCTTTCAGCAACTTAGTGAGACCCTGTTTCCAAATAAAATATACAAAAGGTCTGGGAGTATAGCCCGGAGGTAGAACGCCTCTTTGTTCCACCCCCAGTACCACCAAAAAATAAATAAATAAAATAAAATAATAGTGTTGTTTCCTAGACCAGCAAGATCAAGATTATCTGGAATCTTGTTAAGGATACAGAGTAGTAGGTCCTGCCCCAGACCTACGGAGCCAGTCTGCATTTTAACAGCATCCTCAGCAGATTGCACTGTGCTAGGACACACAAGCATTAGCCCAAACCCCTTCAGTGGAGAGAGTTTGTCATATGTGTTGAGGGGCAGTCCAAGAAAAAAGACTCCACACAAGGAAACTGAACTCAAGAGATTAGGTGACTTGCCCAAAGTCATAGTTCTAAGAGATAGATGCAGGGTGGGAATCTAAGCTTGATTGCACGTTTGACCTTTCCAGGCATCAAATTGAGATGAGCAATTCACTGGCAAGTTTTCAAAGCAGAATAGTTTCTTTCTACTTTTGAAACTCAGAGGGCAAAGCTGATGCATGTAAACATTTAAGCATTAATTTTTTTTCTGGGTGCTATAGTCACGCCTATTCAAGAATGATTTAAAAGACATAAAAATTATTTTATCTTATTAATATTTTTTCTATTCTTTATAGATAATTGTCTTTATTATTAATGCACTTGTAAATTTGTAAATCTGCCCATTCATAAGAATTTATTATAAAAACCAAAAATCAATACTCATGTTTATGGGGCCATTTGTGGACATGTGCAGAATAGCAGACTTCAGTTGCCCACGATTGACATTTCCAGCTGGGGTTCAGTGGCGTTCAACCTTCCTGTTTCAGGTCTCATACTGCAGTTGAGGGTCCTCTTTGCTATTTAATGACACATTCTTTTTTACACTTTTGTGATTTTTTTTCATTATTTCACTCTTTCAAATGGCTCTCTTGTTTAGTGCAGAAGTGCTGTCTAGTTTCCTAAGTGCAGGAAAGTTGTGAGCTGCCTTATGGGGATATAAGCCTTTAGGAAGGCTTATAGTGCTGTCCGGCTCAATGTTAATGAAACAGCCATTTATATTAACTAAGGTGACTTTCAAACAGAAGCATACATGAAACAGGCTTTATATTAGTTAATTAACCCCAACATTGGGCCCACTGGCTTACAGGAACTCCTCCCTGTATTTCCCTGGGAACACTGGGTTCAGCATTCGCTAAGTCAGTGCTCAAGGTGACTTTATACAACATAACTACTATGGATATCAGAAATTCACTATGCACATTTTTGTAGTTTTTAGGAACATACAATGTCACATTATCTACCACTTATTCTGTTTATTTTTTACCTGGCATCTTGCTTTTCATGCATCACTATATCTAGCAGAAGCATTTTAGGTATTAATTTTTTCTCTAGGAAATGACAGTTTATTTGATGCTGTGGTATATTAGTGATGTTAATTATGCAATAGGAGTAACTAAAATTTAGCATAAATTAATAAATAATCCTATTGGTTTTCTTGCATTAATAAAGGCTGAAGTCATCAGTGGAAGCTTTCCAGTGGCAGAGGGTTTAGGCAAATACTAATGAGGAAGTGAAATTATCTAAGTAAAAAGGGAGAGATTACGAAGTCTGTGTGTATGTGGGAACAGGAAAGTTACCAAAGCAAAAGTCAGCATGCTCTGGAGAGGTACAGAGAACATGAGGAGGAAAAATAGGAGAATAGAATGTCTGTTTAATTTAGAAACTAGTGTGCATAAAATATTGATAGACAAGGAGGACACATAGTTCTGGAGTGCCTGCAAAACCTCATGGAGAGGCTGATATATAATTTGCTGCTTGACATACATCTAGAACTGACTAGTTTTGAAGAATAAAAGAGGGACTTAAGTTTCTCTATATGACACATTATAGATCTCTTGTCAAATTAAGCACAAATTAAAATAAAGTTCTACTTCCCAAAATAACATAAAAGGAAAATTATGTATCATCTTTGCTAGAAAATGTATCTTTTAACAACGAAGATATCTAATATCGATATATCCTATCACAAGACTTTCCATATATATGATCTCATTTATCCTCCATACAAATTGGAGAAGCATGCATTGTCATGGCCATCGTAATGTTTTAAAGGTGAATTCTAGTTGTGAAATAGCAGGTGGTCCCTAAGCTAGGTAGTCCCAAGCTATGGAAGGATGACTCAAGAATGGATGGGGGCTGATGTCCAGGACATAGCAACCTAAAGATTAACCAGAGTGGCTGAAATAAAGGACAAAGTTAGATGAATAAGGCTTAAAATTAGTCAGAATGGAGCGATCCTTTCAAGCAGATTTGGAAGTAAATGTTGGCAGTCTGATGACTGGAGTACATTATTCCATAGGTACATGTGGGGATAAAAGGTAGCCCTCAACTTATTTGGTAGATGATTATTGAAGAGAAAAACGGAGTCACTAAGACCTTCTACTGGAGAAGGCAAATGCAAATCCCACAACAACAATGCACACAAAGACAGCACGAGAGACCAGAGTAAATGAGTCGGCATTCCTGAGATACTCAGGATTGTCCAGCTGAGGGCAGGGCTGGTCATCTAGTTTTCGGCAGATGTTTGAAGAAGTCATAGTTGTCCGAGACCTGCGGGTGAATTTCTACTACAAAATTATGTAAAATTATGTAATTATACTATAAGTTATGTAATTTATCTCACCCCATTACATTCCTAGTTCTGTCAGTAAAAACGGGTGGTATTTTGTAGGAAGTTTTAGTAAATGTTTTGGCAGCGAGGTACAGTAGTGAGAGACAGCAGCTTCCCTAGCCAATGATATCGAGATCTGTATTCAGCAAGTTTCTCATCTTGTGTCTCTGTTTCTTCACATGCATATGAGGTTTACATGAAATAGTTTATGTGAAACGTGAAATAACAGATGCGATACTTGATATAAAAATGGTTATTTTTATAGTATTATCTATTAACCCCCCCCAAAAAAAAAAAAACTAGCATAGTTTCAAGCAGCATGGGCTCTATTTTTCTTCTTCCACTATGTATTTAGAAAAAAGCACAAAATAAATTTCACTCTTAACAAGCATAGCTAAGTGTCACGGTCCATTTGCATCATCTTATTTCAATGGAATTAAGTAAATTAGAATCTTCTCTATTACAGAAATCTGAGTATGACAAAGACTCTCACAAGCCAAGAGAACTTTGTTTCCTGACAATGTACTTCTCTCTTGGTGCTTAGCAGCACCTCCAGTAATTGCTTGCTAAATATTGTTCACAATGTTTTAATAGGGAAATATGCTAACCACTCCTTCGAGTAGTGCAATGATAATAGAACCTTGAAACACTGAGCCAAAGCCGATCAATTGGCCCAGAAAGAAAATTCTCACGTGTAATATCTATGACAGTCAGAACTCTTATCATACCCTATAAAGAAAAAGTCCATCTCTGCACATGATCATTATGACTGTTTGCTTTTAAACAAAGTTGTAACATGGTAGAACCACTTTTTATTTTTTTTTTTATTTTTATTTTTATTTTTTTGGTGGTACTGGGGGTGGAACCCTGAGGCTTTCTACTTCCAGGCTATACTCCCAGACCTTTTTTATATTTTATTTGGAAACAGGGTCTCACTAAGTTGCTGAGAGCCTCACTAAGTAGCTGAGGCTGGCTTCAAACCCTTGCGATCTTCCTGTAGAGACGCTTTTTAACCTTCCTTTTGTAATCACAGGGGAATAACCTTAAGGCTGGTTTCCATATCCCACATGTACTGAGACTTAGACCAGTCCAGAGATGTGTCTAAAGGTGGGAGGCAGGAACAGAGAGAGCTGTTGACTGAGAATGTCCTGATCCAGGCCCTGTGTGAAGAGGGTAGCACACAGGTCTTCTCATCCAACCCATGCACAAGAAGGTTAATGGTTTTGTCTGTATTGTACAGATAAGTTCGCAGTAGCAAGTAGCAGAGCTAACATCAAACACAATCCTACTGATGCTCCCTTTTCCACTTCATGCTGATTCCATCGTGGAAACTGTTGGCTGCCAAATCCACAATGTGTTTCATTAAGATAAATAATATCTGCCTCCCAGATGTTTAAAGAAAACTGTCTGCTTAAACTCCTCTGCTTTCTCCAAACTTGTTTATCTTCTAATGACTGTGCGTATCAAAATCTCAGTTCATGGTCATCACCCACGGATCATTTCTAGTTTCTTGCATTTTGTTAGGCTGAGTCGCTATCTGGTTGCAATTAGATTGTGCTCGGTGACAGGAAGTGAAATTTTGTGTATTTCTCAGAAGTGGGGTTTTGAACTAGGAAGGTAGCTCATTTGAGAAGGGGCTTTTTCTGTATCACTTATTCCCTAAGTCAAATATGATTAATTTAAAATTTCCTAGCATGCCTGTATTTTTGAAACATGATGTTGAATCTGTTAGAAACTCTGATAGAATATTTCATATAGCAAGGAAAGTAGAGAGAATACCCACAATGATTGCTAATTCTAGAAAATATATCAGTTATTCTTAAACAGGCCAAAGAGAAGCCCTGAGGAAATTGTGATCTTGCACATATATGCAAGATAACATATATGCACATGTGCACGTGTGAGCATACACACACACACACACACACACACACACTCACAAAACTTTCACTGAGAGACAGTTATGTCTCTACATCATGCCCAATGTACATACACTATAAGTGAAATTTTACTTTCTTACTATTTAATATCTATCATCACTACTTATTATCTGCAGGTCTCCATAAACCTTACTAGAAACCCTCCCTCACTCTAAAACTCAGGATAAAAATAAACAGGAATTGAGTGTTAAAGTTAGAAAAAGACAAGCTGAGAAAACAAATGGTAAAGCATTGATTGATCTGATCATATATGTGACAAATTGGGTCCCTCCCCGCAGGGGCGGGACCTCAGAAAAGGAGGAGACTTTACTGGGCGATATGGCAAAGCAGGAGATGTTGCTTTCCTATCGGTAGCCCTACCCACAAGACATAAACCTTAAAAGGAAGGGCATTTCCTCCCCAGCGGTGAGGGGCTCCGAGGTCTCAAGGAAAGGTCCAGCCCCTATCCCTGAGAGAAGGCCACATTAAAATATTTTCCCTTACCTGGTCTCTCTCGCCTTTTTCTGCGCCAAAACCCAGAAATATGGTAATTTGTATGTCCTTAAGGGCTCAATTGCATTTTTTGGGGGGGTGGTACTGGGGTTCCTGGAAACCCTTCTACATCCGGGCTACATTCCCAGACCTATTTTATATTTTTATTTGGAAACAGGGTCTCATAAGCCAGCGCAGCTGGCTTCGAACCTGCGTAATCCTCCTGTCTCAGCCTCCCAAATGCAGGGATTACAAGCGTGCGCCACCACTCCCAGCATTCAATTACATTTTAAATATTAAAAATGCATTTATCAGATCATATGAAGATAATCAGCCTAAATAAACCTAGATGAGAGAGTAAATAAATACTATTTGACAAATTAAAAAAAAAAAAAACAGGATGGCTTTGGACAAGGCATTTTGAAGCCTCTCTAGACATTTCTGTCCACACTATTGTTCTGTTTTTTCACTTAAGGTACCCGAGGTCCTCCCATTCGATCTTAAGATCTTAAGAGACTTGAAATTTATGATTTATTCAGGGCTAGATTATAGTGAAGATCAAATAGGTTTCTTTAGACCCATGATATATACATATATATATATATATATATATATATATATATATATATATATTCCATCCAAAGCAGCTTTGCAATAAAGGAGAATTGTCATCCAGGTCTGTTGACACAGGCTGTTCTGAATTCCAGTTCTTGGGAGTCTGATAGAAGAGTATTACAGGTTTGAGACTACCCTCAGCAATTCAGTGAGGCCCCCAGCAACTTAGTAAAACCCTATTTAAATATTAAAAAAATAAAGTAGGGCTGGGGGTATAGCTCAGAGGTAGAATGACAGAGTTCAATCAACAGTGTCACAGGAAAAATAAAAAAAAGAAGAGTTTTGTTGCGAAAGTTACATTTTAGGTCTAAGGCAATTTAGAGTCAATGGTAACAATTACATCTTCAGTAAGAAGATCAGCCTCTATACTTTGATAGTAAACTTTGTCTTCTTAACCCAAATCTTCCAAGCCCTGAAGCTCCCTAATCAATGTCCTTATCTTCATTTCTTTCTGGAAAAGTCAGCTGTGACCTTGTTCCCCTTAATGTGTGCAGGGAGTGACCACCAGTGAAAATGTGTCCGAGTAGAGAGTGTGCATCACATTAAAGGATTAGCACCAGAGAGAAAGTCTGAAACCATTTTGACTTCCATTTCAACGGAGAAAAGAGATCTTCCTTTAAACTACTTATTTCTGTTTTTCTAACTTTGCAAAGCACTTTGCCGATAGGTAGTTATGTAGGTTCCCTTATCTATTCATTTATTAAGTGAGTACTTACTGAGTATTTTAAATTGTGCCACATTAGAAATATGGAGGTAAATTAAAATCAAAAGTCCTACTTCTAGGGGCCCATAGTCCATTAGTAATAACTACATACACAATAAGAGCAATTCTGTTACTATTTTCTTATTACCAGGTAGAACACCCTGCAATTGACCAGCTTATGTGTCTCTCTCACTAAAATTTAAGTACTTTGAGGGCAGAGGTCTGGTACATTGTAGTACCCAAAAGGTAATACATCAATAGATAAATAAAAACCTAGTGAAAGTTATTAATGGGAAAGATCAAACTCCATGCTAACTTTAATTCTCTCCATTCAACGCCAGTAATTTTAACTAACTTGCTGTAAATTATATATATATATATACATATATATATATATATATATATATTTCAACTGAATTTATATATATGTAAATATATATGTATATTATATATATATTCAACTAAATATACATATATATTCAACTGCAAGTTTGCTAGGTAATGTCATTTTTTTCCAAGTGTCTTAACTTCTTCTGTAGGCAGAAAAGGGTGATTTTTATTGATTTACTGTTTGCAAAGCTTTGTCCAGCAAAGACCATGTTACAATGAATCTAGGAACTTCTAACTCAGGAGTTTTCTTTTAAAATGGGCCTGAAAAACTCACATAGCAGTTTTAAAAACTCATTTCCTTCCAATGCCAAGAGATAGAAATTTTATATGCTTAATATTATTTCTGTAAACATAAAAATACAAAACTACACTTATCTTTTCCTTCTCAAATGAGACTCTTTTCGGTAAAACGTTAGCATTTGAATCAGGCCTAATTTGTAAAAAACCACGTCTCCAAGTGCATTATCCACAGAGTAGGTTCTGTGAAACCCATATCCCTTGCCTATGCTGAGCATAAATTATAATAAATTAAGAGATTAAATGTTTTGGTTTCAAGTATGTACTTCTATGTAGATTTTTTCTATCTAATAAATATATATCATGTTATATTTTAACATTCATATTTATTTTTAATTAATAATTGTGTATGTTTATGCCATACAATGAGATTATTTGCTATAAGTATACAATGTATAATGATCAAACAGAATAATTAGCACTTTCATCTCTTTTAATCATTGATCAGGCTTTTGTTTGGAGACTTCATTCTCCTCTCTTCTAGTTCTCCATAAAATATATGTAAAAGATATTGTCACACTACTGTGCTGTAGAACATTAGAATTTATTCCTCCTGGAATAAGTTAGATATTGGATATTGGTACCAACTGCCCAGCCTCCCTCTATCTCTTCTCTCCCCACAGTGTTTCTAGAATAAGCATGTTCTTCTACTCCCTAATAAGTCTATGATATTGATCAAGTTCATTAAATGTTCTGATATTTGATTTCCCAGCAAATTAAACATACTTCTATTGTACAGATTAAATATACAGTATATGTAAAAGGTATATCATGTGAAATACATTTTCTGTAGAAGGCACAGCACAGTATGTCTGATCAGAATCTCAGACAAGAATTCCTGAGCAAGAGACTTATTAAGGGCATGTTTCTAGGAGAAAAGAGAGAAGGGGTGGAGAGGCACAGGACTGGAGAAGGGAAGAAGCCAAGTGAGTCAGTGATTAAGGCAGAGCTCAGCCTCAGCCCAGCCTTGCAGAGAAGAGATCTTCAGATACTGTCACGACTTAGGGCAGAGAACTGGACTGCATTCCTCCCTCGATGAATCAATCTGGCCAGAGGATACAGTGGGACCATAAACTCTCAGGCATTTTTGGCTCTCTGCCTCTTAGGCTGAGGGGCTGCAAAAATCAAGGGACATCAGCCAGACCTGAAGCACAGGTGCAAGCCATTAGATGAAGCAAAAACGTAATAAGGCAATGAGGGGCACTAGGTACTGGTAACTGGTACCCAAGGGAACCTGGGCTGAGCACCAGTGCCATGCACTACAATATAACATTGCAACCTGTCAATAAACCTAAACTTCTTTTCCTGTCCTGTCTTGCTTTGCCCTTTCTATTTCTTCTTATGTCATATATACTAATTAATGAAGCCTGGAGGTCAAAATGACAAACATTTTGGTTTTCCAATTGCTACATATCACCACCAACCAGAATTTCCTAGGCCCAAAGGAATAGGATTGTGAATTGTAACTTCTAAAACTGAGATTGTTATATATTTCTAGTTTGTTATTAATGTCAGAGTCACATAGGAATGGTGGGCCGGAGATTGTTATTGCTTGTTATTGTGGTTACACACAGACAATAAAGATGGAAAAGACTTTACTTTTTAAAATTTAAATGATCAGTAATGTGCCATATACTGAGCCTCCATTTTTGATTCATATCAAAATTAGCTTTGGCAATTTCAGGCCATGTATAGTACTGAATGCATCAGAAATTGCCTTTATGATAATATCATCAGAGAAACAACTCTTTCTCCAGTATATTTGAGGTGAGAACAAAAAATGGACTAACAATGTAGGTAAGAAACAAACTCGATGCTCTCTCATAAAACACGGCATTCCAGAAATTTTCAAAAACCGCTAGCAAAGACTCATGTCCATTAAAAAAAAAAGTGTAATTGAGAGAAGAGGATAAGAGGAGGAAATTGCCTTGGACCCTTACCCGGTTGGCCTATTGATCATATTGGACTGTAAAGTGCTGTTTGTGGAGCTCATGTAGGACAGCTATCTGACAACGTAAGGTTCTGTGTAGCTATAATCCAGGTCTGAAAGCGCCATGTTACTTTAACTTCAGTAGCTGTCACTCAGGCAAAAGGAAATATTTCCCCAAGCTGTGTTTACTGGGCTGAGTTTGAGGAAGTGACATTTACTTTTAATTCATTCAGCAACTCTTTTCTCTGGCATGTAATCTCCACAAACACTTTGGATAACAGATGGAACTTACACTGCGTCTTGAAAATTAATGTGCCTCTCCACTGGTTAGTGACAAAGGAAAATCATGACTCTGAGTAAGGAGTTCGCAGGTTGTCTCTGGCCACTTAGAATTCAACTTTGAGAGCCATCATGAGCTACCACGTTCTGGGGAAAGATCGGGGTGGCCATTAATTATAGGCCATTAGAGAACTTGGGTGATGCTAAAGGCCACTGTAATCTTATTTACTCTAGATTGAAAGTAGAAACAAAACAGAAACAACATATGGAGCCTAGAGAGAACATTCTCAACACAGCTTGTGTGATTAAAGAGGCAAAATGCATCCTTCCAGACAGCTAGAGCCTCCAGGCTGGTTGGTTTTCAACGCTGATCTGTAAACAAATACAAGTGATGTTCTTGAAGCTTCAATGTAATATGTAATTGGGCATGGCTCCATTCTATGCCAGCATTCTAGTGTGGGAGAACAGGAAGACTCTAATAAGTATAAACTGAATCTTAGCTATGAGACATGAAAAAATTTTCTCCTCATTTTTGGCCAACTGGTTGGGTGTTACTTTTAAATCACATTTCTCAATGTCCCTCCTTTGATTTTCCCATTTACTACTTGAAAATATCGAGAATGTTAATTACTTGCAAAACTAAATTGAATTATATTTTATCATATTTTATGTTTATAACACTTTCCTTAAAGAGAAAATTTCTTCTTAGCATGAATTCCCTAGATTTCTCCAGAAAGACCATATGTACTTTCCTTCAGAAACCTTAGAATAAGTACAAATAAATACAAATGAATATTTTCCACTGGTAGCTGATATAAGCAGAATGCCTACTTTTTGCTTTCGAGTTTGACGCCAGAAACAGATTTCCAAAATAACTATAAAAGTCTGCATTGATCCAATATTTAAACATAATGATTTATTTCAGATTTCTTCTTTTGTGGAAATATTTGATATATAATATCTATAATAGTAATCTTGATCATTTATCCATTCAATAATTTTTACTAGTCACCTACCAT
Organism: Muscardinus avellanarius; assembly: GCF_963383645.1. Classification (NCBI taxonomy): domain Eukaryota; kingdom Metazoa; phylum Chordata; class Mammalia; order Rodentia; family Gliridae; genus Muscardinus; species Muscardinus avellanarius. Next base: position 123,326,083 of record NC_137791.1, read on the forward strand.
AGGTGACCTTTATTTGATGCTAGTATCTTTGGGATTTTTTGTGGCTGATTCTTTCAAGCTTTTCTCTGCTTTCCCTGACTCCTTCCTCTTTGAGAGAATCCATTAAAGAATCTGAAAAAAAAAAAAAGAAAACTAAAAGTCAGGTGAGGAGAAAGCACACAGTGCATGCATCTAGGGTCAAGATGCAGCAGAACCTGGATTGTTACTAAAGGTTACCTTTTGTCCCTGAATGCTTCAGTTTTCATATACACAGCTCCATTTGACTTTGGAAGAGTTTACTTATTAATGATGGTCAAAACTATATACCTGGTGGTTTTTCCTGTAAATAATAAAAAAAAAAAACTATGGGGAGATTTCTCCTGTTTTATTGAATGTCACCTAGAAATTTTACTTAGAATAAGCAGGTTTACTGTTTGCTGAATATATATCAGAGAGAAACAATCATGGAGATTGAAAAAAAAAAAAAAAAAAACACTTCTGTTTGCAATGTGCCAAACCCTACTAGTAGAAGATTTAAAATCTAAAGTGAGCCGGGCATGGTGGCGCACGCTTGTAATCCCCGCGCTTGGGAGGCAGAGACAGGAGGATCGCGCAGGTTCGAAGCCAGCTGCGTGCACTGGCTTAAGAGACCCTGTTTCCAAATAAAAATGAAAAAATAGGTCTGGGAGTGTAGCCCAGAGGTAGCAGGGCTTCCAGGAACCCCAGTACCACCAAAAAAAAAAAAAAAAAAAAAAAAATCTAAAGTGAAAAAATTAAAATGTTTGTTGCTCAGTGTTTTGAATTTATTTCATAATTTAACTTGTTTTATTTTAGTAATAGAACAGTTTCTTCAAAGTGAATCTAGAGTTTCAATATGTAAAACAGGTGAAAAAATGAGCTTTTTTAGTTCAAAGAGGAAGGAGGAGAAAATACAGGCTGCACAGTAGTCACAGCCTTTTCCTGCCTCTCTTCTGCCTTTCCCTGACAGTATGTTAGCTCATTTTGTGTTGTTATAACAAACTATCCAAATCTAATAAGAAAAGAGCTCTATTTAAGCTCACAGTTTTGGAGATTGAAAGTCCAAAATTAGGTTGTCCCATTAGGTCAGCCTCTGATGAGGCCACCTCCTGGTAGATGGCACCATGATAGGAGTGAATGGGGAGGAGATTGGACGATGAGGCAGGAAACCAGAGTATAGAGAAGGAACAATCGTATTCTTTCCTAGGCTTTCATGGGAACTAAATGATTCCCCTCCAAAAGTGACAACTCCAGTTAGCTAATCACCTTTCACTAGGTCCCAACTCCTACAGATTCTATACTATTCTCACATCATCACTTCCATCACATGTATTTTTAGGTAACACATTCAAGCCATTTGCTTAGCATAGCAGGAGGGTAATTGGGTCTCTGCAGACCCTTTCTTTCTTATACTCTCACCTACTGAATAATCTCTACACATCAGCATTGCTGGGGTGTGCTTCTGTTTCTGGTTTGTTGAATGTTACCTACTTAATTAGAAGGAGCTCATGCTTCACAAAGTAACTTGTTTTATCTTTATGTAACTCTACATGATTCATATTGGTTTCCTCAGCTATCATTAATTAAAGATCATCATTCTGGGGGAGATTTTTCAATACAAATGATATAAAAATAATGTTAGATTATAATTATTGTCAACTCAGGAAATCTACAATTTCAAGCATGGGACAGCAATTGGTTTTCTAGAATCTTTTGGGCTCTCAAAATCAGGCTAAGAGAGTTTTCCCTGGAAAGTTCATACATTTCTTTTCCTTGAGTAACATCTATCATGCCAAATTCAACCTCAAAAAATATTTGTTCTGAGTCATAAGTCCTTTGAAAGAGCTTAGTGTTAGAGGGGTTATGATGAAAATGCCAATAATAGACCCTTAGCAAGCAAGGCTGCATGGAAACTTTGATTGTTCAAAAGGAAAGTACATCCCAAATACAATATTTATATATTCTTCTTCTCTACCGACAACACCTCTGAGTATTGACTGTTCTCAGCCTTTAAGCCCAGCACAAACACAAACACAAAACACTGTCAAGTAGAACTGTTCAGATAGGCTTATGAAAGAAAGAAAAAGAAAAGGTTTCTTTTCATTTTGTTGTTTTTTGAGAGCTATGTGAGAAAGATCTCCAAAGTTTCCAAGAGGCCAGTGACACAGAGAATATAAGTGATGTTTGGAATTTTCCTCCCATTTATTGACAAGACTGTCTAAGAAACTGCTCTTTGAGTGCAGCTCTGGGAACATCCAGTGGCTTTGTCGATTTCAATTGTGACTGATTTCACTGGAACACAGACATGCTTATTTATTAACATATTGCCATTTGCAGCTATCATGTTTCAGTGACAGAACTGAGTAATTTCAGCACACACCTAGAAGTTTTCAATACCTAAAATATTTTCTATCTGGCTCTTTACAAAAAAATGTTTGTTCATTCCTGTTAGAGGTAGTGATAGAGAGAAGCAAACATAAAACTCATGACTAGGATTATGAAATTATCCAAGGAGCTTAGACTACAAATAACTCAGATTTGCATAGAGTTAGCTTTTCAGTGGATCTTAATGATCATTTAGCTCAAGGCTTTGCATTTTCCATTTGAAGACATTGAAGCCAAGTACAGTAACCACATGTACCCGTGTCATAGCAAAATAAATAAATAAATAAATAAATAAATAAATAAATAAATAAACACCCCTTTGTACCTCTTAGGTAAAAATGCACTCACAAATTTGAATTTTAGAGAATATAACTATGTAAGAGTAGTCAGTGTTACGTTTGTTTTCCCAGTGAGAGTTCACAAACAGAGGAAAAAGATGGCAATCTGATGAGAGAAGAAATAGAATAGAAATTGATTCCAGGCTTTGCCCACCCATTGTGACCTTTAAATCATTTATAGATTTTGAACTTCAATTTATTATCTATATAGTATATATAATAATAAAAGCTATTTATTTCTGAAGACCCATATATTATAAATAGAACCTGCCTGGCTAGCACCAAATAGGATTTGATAAATATCAATAAAAAATAAGCAAATAAGAAGATAGGTCAGACTCCAAGACCAGCTTGGAGGTGCAAAGATTTTATTTAGGAAGTTATCTTGGGAAGCCATGAGATGGATTGCATGGGGGACAAGGAAGATAGGAAAGCTAATAAAAAGATGTGGACATGTAGGGTTAAGTCTCGTGGTGCTTCTAGTAGAAGCCATAAATAACCTGCCTGCAAAGTAGATAGTTCTCATCTCTTGTGAATTGAGGGTGGCTTTAGGCCATGACCACCTTGTGAGTGTTCTTTGGCCCAGGAGACCCTCTCAGGAAGGACTGAGGGCACCTATGGTTATACATGTGACTGTCCTGGGTAAATTTCAGGCTGGGCCAAGGAGAAATGGTTGAAACCTTGACTGTTTATGCTACAATCAGCATCAGCAAACTAATGCTGGAATCCCTTTCATCCAAGTTCAGTTACACAAATTTGAATCCACAAACATTTCAATCTAGTAATTGTTAATAAGTATATAATTTATTGAGCTTCATGAGATGTTTTCATATCAATGTCTGGTAGTTTAATATCATTAGAGGTAATAAGGACAATGACCAATGCAACCTACAGAAGTCCCGAACACTTCCACTAAGACAAAATATTTTATAAGTCCCACTTATGTATAATTTGACTAAGAATAAGAAATTCATTAAGTATTACAGGAAGTCTTCATGGGGTTATTGTAAACAAAAAAGCTCTGAGTTTTGTTTCTGTGATGAGAACTCAATGTTGAGTGTATTTGATATAGAGATATAATATAAAATAATGGGAATAATGTTTTTTTTATCGAATAGAAATTCAAGTAAAACACCAATGGCAATGTTAGAACTTTAACCTTACAGCAAGACAGAGGTCTCTATGCAATTAAATGTACCCTTGTTGATGTAAAAGCAGGAAGGCCAGCAGATACTAATGAAACAGAGTAACTAGAGATAGAGCTGAGTGCAGCCTTTAGAAGTCAAAGGCCTCTAAGGGCAGAGACCCAGGTGGCAGAAAGTGGGCCCCACAGCTTCTTTCTAGGGGTGCAGTTTGTGGTTAGTCTATCCTTTGTCTATACAGGGCTAAAAAGCATTTCAACCTTTCCACTTGGC
>NC_137791.1:123330417-123520417 GCF_963383645.1 Muscardinus avellanarius
CCCTCTCCTCCTCTCTCTCTATTCTTCAAAATCCAAAGGTGACTTTCAAGTTTATCTCTAGCCAAGTCCAGTTTTAACTGGATGGTGTAAGAGTCTGTACATTAGATCTCTCAGTAAAGAATCGATTTTCTGGAGGACATGGGTCAAACTAACCACTGCTGTGCTACTAGGACACCCTAGAAAGTCCTCTACATGTTTCCCATGTTATCATATTTAGTGCTCAAAGGAATCTCCTGTAATAGGAATGAATGCAACCACTTAGTACTCAGGAAATCTAATATTGAGAAGTGCAGTAAGAGTCCCTTGCCAACTGGGTGCCTTTCATTTCTTCATGTCTCTGTTCTGTGTTCTCTTAAGTATTAAACTTATTCTCATCTTAGAAAGAAGGTAATCTGAGAAGCTAATTTAACTAAATTATGGGCCTCTCTTGGAGAGGCTGCTCTTATATTTTAAAGGTATAGATAATTAACTTAAATTGATTCTTGGCAGAATGTTTGTGATGCAAGTTTGGAAGTATTCTTAGAACTTATTCCATCTTCCAGGTTCTGAAAAAGGATATGAAAATATATCTCTGGGCATACACTTTTTTCATGTCTTTATTTTTACTAATTGTTTTGGTGTACCATATACCAAATACTTAGTTAACATTCTGGAGTAAATATAGGTCTAATAATATAAGAATGAATTTTATGTTAAGGAAACTTTAAAGAAATTCTTTGACATATACACAAAAGCCCACAGAATTCGTTGAAAGCCTATTTTTAGAGTACTTATAGACCTTATACAAAGATAAAATGTTCTCAATCTTTCATTATAGATGCTAAGGGTTAAAAACAAATGTTACTTTTAAGTGAGAAGAATATACTGCAAAAGTCTCTTTGGTTTCCGATGTCCTTGAGGTATTATTCCTTATTAGGGAAAGTCACCAAGCTTCAATTATAGTTAGAGTTCTTTATCTTTTACTTTGAAAATCATTTTGGAGATGTGTTGATTAGAACAAGCATTCTCATACTTCTAGACACATCACTGAAATATGGCAATGTTCTCTATGATCAACATTTTTACTAGCTCTAAGAAAAAAGAAGACAGGGGGGATTTATATTGTCCTTGAGCTGGGACAAAAGGAATATAATTCAGTGGTTAAATCATGCTCTACACAAGAGCACAGACATGGTTACTATGGAAATATGTTTACTGTGTAGATCTGTGTGCAGTTCAATGGCTAATTTGAAATACTTTAGTTCTTCCAAACTGGAAGAACTGGTTGGGATGACCTTCTGTCATAGAGGATTGCTGTCTTTTCTTACTCAGGCTTTTACAATTGCCTCTTATCATCTTGATTCTACATTTATTACATTGCTTTCCACTACTTTGTTTCCAGAACAGACCATGAACTATAAGATTGTGAGGTTCTGCATTTTGTGAACTTTCCTGTCTCCAGCATATTGTAGTTGCTTAACACATACTTTTTTTGCTAAATAAATCATTCCATGAAGGAAGAGAGAGGAAGGGAAGAGATTTCACCAGTCTTATCACTTGTCCATCTGGGGATCCCATTTATGTTCCATTCCTTCCTTGATTACAATTTACCAGGAGCAGGAGCATGTTCCTGCAAGGAAGCTCTTACATCTGTAATAAAGGGAACGTATTAGAGTCAAAGGAGTAAGTGAAAGTCAGATTCTTTAGGCCTTGGGGGCAACTTTAAGTATTTTGAATGAAGTCGGCAAGGTACTATGGCAAGGTTTTGAATAGAGGGAGTGACATGATTGACTCCTGTTTTTAAAGTCTCAGTCTGCTGTTTTGAAAATAGATGTGGGACAGGAACAAACCAAATAGACCTGTGAAAAGCTGTCACAAGGATTTAGGCTCGAGAAGAAAGTGTCTCTGAACAGGATGTTAGCAATGGAGGTGATGAGAAGGGTGGAGTTTCAGGATGTCTTCTGAAGGTAGACACAATACAGTTCCTTGTGGAGGATCCCATTCTTAGCCCAAATGAGTGGGAGAATGTTATTTTCATAAGTCGAAATGAGAAAATTTAAGGTAGAGGCAGTTGGAGAGCAGAACCAGATTTCAGCTTAGCATACATTGATGGTGAGAAGTCTATTAGATGTCCAACTGAGGGTGTTGGGTAGTTAATGAGTTATGAGTCTAGAATCTGAGAGGTTTGAGATCGAAATATAAATTTTGAGTCGTCAACATACACAGGCTATTTAAAGCTATGAGGTCGGAAGATTAAAAAGGAGCGAGTGTACATAAATCAAAGGAGAGAACAGAACCCCGAGACACTGAAACAAAATTAGAATTATGGTTCTTTTCTCCTTGGAGCTTTCTTCAAAAGGGAAACTGGATTTGTGAAAAAAAACAAAAGAGCAATAGAAGATATCTTAATCAGAGTGGAGTGATTCAGTGCTGAGTGCAAGATTATATCTTAAAATGATGCACTCTAAAGTAACAGCGGTGTGACTGTAAAAACCAACTTTGATCTGGGCATGGTGGTGCATACCTGTAATTCCAGTACTGGAGAGGCCTAAACAGAAAGATTGCAGGTTCCAGGCCAGCCTCAGCAAATTCACAAGTCCCTCAGCAACTCAAGGAGGCTCTCTTTCAAAATAATAAGGATTGAAATTGTAGCTCAGAGATACAATGACCCTGAGTTCAATCCCCAGTTTCCAAAAACAAGCAAGTAAACAAAAACTACCACTCAGGCGGGCATGGTGGCACACTCTTGTAATGTGAGCATTATGAAGGCAGAGGCTGGAGGATCACAGATTGCAGACAGCCTCAGCTACGTAGAGAAGCACTTTGCAACTCAGTGAGACTCTGTTTCAAAAATAAAAGGAATAAAAAAATAGGGCTGGGCATGTAGCTCAGAGGTAGATTGCCCCTGGGTTCCATCCCAGTAATAATAAATAAATAGATAAATACCACTCAACTTTTAATAAATATGACAGCATCAAATAGGCATTAATAAAAGTCTTTTCGCAGAGTTCATCACTGCCTTGTAAAGACAGGTCTCGAGCATCCCAGCCTCTTGGAATTTATCTCTGCCTCTGTAAGTGTCCACAGACCAATGTCCCTTCTGTTTGCTTTATATTGCCATAATTCCGAGTAACAAATCATTACCATGTTAGTAATTTAAGACAACATGTATTCATCATCTTTCAATTTTTTACATCATAAATCAGACGCAGGGCCTGATGGGTTAAAAGCAGATGTCAGCAGGCTGTGTTCCTTTCTGGAGTTGCTAAAGAAGAATCAGGGCCTTTACCGCTTCCAGCTTGGGAGGCTGCCTATATCCCTGGCTCATGCCCCCTGGATCTTCAAAGCCAGGAATCATAACATTCCAACCTCTGCTCTAATCATATCACTCCAAATCTCTCTGCTCTAGTTCCCTCTTTCCTTTATAAGGACTTTTGTGTTTACACTGGGCCCCTCGGAAAAATTCAGAACCATCTTCCCTTTTCAAGGTACTTATCTAAGTTTGCTACAGTGGTTATAACAGAATACCTCAGACTGAGTGTTATGAACAACAGAAATTTGTTTTCTCCTGTGTCTTAAGAATAGAATTCTATGGTTTGGGTAGGGTTGGTTTCCTCTGAGACTGCCTGATGGCCTAATTCTCAATGCAACTTTACTAGGTATCTCCTCTGGGTGTGTACATCCTTGGTGTCTCTTCGTTTTTGTATATGAATACTGATCATATTAGGTTAAGACCCCATTCTTATGACTTTATTTTAATTACCTTCATTTTTTTTGAGGTGGTGGTACTGGGGAACCTCTGGGCTACACTCCCAGACCTATTTTTTTATGTTTTATTTGGAAACAGAGTCTCTTAAGCCAGCAAGGCTGGCTTCAGTCTCCGCCTCCCAAGCGCTGGGATTACAAGTGTGCACCGCCATGCCAGACTATTTTAATTACCTTTTGAATTTCCTTATCTTTTTTTTTTTTTTTGTGGTACTGGGGTTCCTGGAAGCCCTTCTACCTCCAGGCTACACTCCCAGACCTATTTTTACATTTTCATTTTGGAAACAAGGTCTCCTAAGCCAACGCGCGGGGCTGGCTTCGAACCTGCACGATCCTCCTGTCTCCGCCTCCCAAGCACGGGGATTACAAGCGTACGCCACCACGCCCGGCGAATTTCCTTATCTTTAAATACAGGCAGAATGAGGGTTAGAGCTTCAAGATATGAATTTGTGGTAGTAAACAGTCCAATCCATAGCACTCCTTCATTTAATCATATCTGCACAATCGCTTTTGGCAACATATTTAGAGGTTTCAGATATCAGGGAATGAACATTTAACAGGAATTATTATTTTTCCCACCCCAATTCCAAAATTTCTATTTTCCACTTAAACATCTCTTTAATGAGCACCAGATTCGTACTTACAAGTGTTTAATTTTGCCACTTCAGATATCCAAAAGGCATCTCCAATGTAGTATATCCAGTATTAAATTAATTGCTTTAATTCTAAATCTGGTCTTTCTCTGTTTAGAAACACACATATATTTAATTTTTAGTAAATAAAGTCAGTGTTGGCTCAGCTGCATACATCAGAAACCCACACACCATCCTTAGTGCCCACCTTTCCCTCACCCCTACATGTAATCTGATGCCAAATGTGCCAGGGTGCACATTTTTTCTTAAAGCACCAGATGGGTAAGTATTCTAGGATGCTAAAATATTTATTATGCAATCTTTTTAATACTTTTATGGGTGCCCTGTAATTATACATCATATTGAGGTTCAATATGATTAAAAAAAAACATACATACATAGAACACTTAATATGTTTCCCTCCAGAGCCCCACCCATGGCCCCCGGTCTCCCCAAACATGTTAGTAAGATTGGCAGTGATACCCTCATATATGGACTTAGAATTATTTGAACTGTTTTTTTCATTAATTTCCCTTTTCCCCTTCACCTCCTCCCTCCTCCAACCCCTTCCATTATTCTTATTTGTCTTTCTTCTTATTTAAAGACCCTTTTATTTCATATCTTTTCTCTAGCTTAAACAGACAAAACACATGACCCTTGACTTTCTAAGAGTGGCTGAAATCACTTAACATAATGTTCTCCAATTCCATTTCTTTTCTTTCAAATAACACAATTTTGGCTTTCTTTATGGCTAAGTAATCCATTTTCTATATATTTTATATTTTCTTTATCCATTCATATGTTAAAGAACACATATTGGTTTACATATAGTTATTTACAAATTTTAGTTCTTCTCTTGAGATGTGTTTATTCAGTTCAATTACCGATTTTGATTTGATCATTTATTTCATTTTAATTTTTTTAATTCATTATATATTCTTGATATAAATCCTTTATTAGAGTAATAGCTAGCAAAGATTTTCTCCCGGTCTGTGGGTTTTTTGTTTAGACTCCTGTTTATTTTCTTTGCTGTGTAAAAACTTTTTAATTTGTTATCGTAACATTTTTTTAATTTTTGGTTTTATTTCTTAAGCTTTGGGGGTCTTATTGAGGAAATATTTACCAGTACCTATATGTTGGTGAGTTGCTTCTATGACCTTTTCTAGGAATTACATAGTTTCTGGTCTAGTTTCAAGGTCTTTGATCTATCTTGAAATGACCTTTGTGCAGGGTGAGAAATTGGGATCAAATTTCATTCTTCTAATATTGATATCCAGTATTCCCAGAAGCATTTGTTGAAAAAGCAATTTTTCTCCAGTGTATGTTTATATTTCTTTTGTCAAAAATCAACTAGCTACTAGTGTGAGGATTTCTTTCTGTATCTTCCATTCTATTCCTTTGATCTGTGTGTCTGAGTTTGTGCCAATACCATGCTGTTTTTGTTACTATAGCTCTGTAGTATACTTTGAAATCAGTATTGTGATGCCTTCAGCATTGATCTTATTGCTCTGAATTGTTTTGTTTAGTCAAAGCTTTTTTTTCATATGTGTTTTAGAACTCTTTTCTAGGTCTCTGAAGAATAACATTGATATTTTGATAGGGATTACATTGAATCTCTAGATCATTTTTTAATATTATGTTCATTTTGATGATAGTTATTCATTCTCTCCAAAAATGGGAAATATTTTCATCTTCTAAGGTCTTCAATTTCTTTCTTTAGTGTTCTATAATTTTCATCAGAGAGGTCTCTCACCTCCTTGGATAGACTTAGTCTGCAGTTTTCACCATATAAGATACATTTTATGTTTCCATAAAATTTTATTTACAATGACAAATGGAAAACCAATCAACCCTACTTTGTCAGCCCCCAATTTTGATCTTTCAAGATGGTGTCCTTCAGTTAAGCTTTGTTACCAATACATTACCATATGGATCATCTCTATCTTAAACTTTTCAAAAAGTTCTGAGGAAACTCACTTTTGAACACTCTTCTCAAGTGAGTCAGAATAATATTTTAGAATGCAAATCTGATCTTGGAGTGGTTGCATATGCCTTTAATCCAAGTACTTAGGAGACTAAGACAGGAAAATCATAGATATGAAGCTACCCTCAGTCACTTAGTGAGACCTCCTTTAAAAATAAAAAAAGTAAAATAAGGCTGGAGATATAACAAAGAGGTAGAATCCCTCTGGGCTCAATCCCCAGTACACACACAAGCACACACACACACACACACACACACACACACACACACACACACACACTGTAAATCTGTTTAAGTCATACCCTGATATCAAACCTCAGAAACATCCTTATAATAAAAACAAAATCAATTTGACCAAAAGTTTTACATCATCCAACTCTTTCATTGGTCCTCATGTTCTGCCAAACTGGCTGCATAGAGTGTCCCAGATACATGTTTTTTTATGACTGGCTATGTTCCCTCCCACCTCAGGACTCTTGCACAGTGTTTTGTACACTGAGACTGACATTTTCTAAATTTGACCAAACTGAATATTTCATTGTCTATGTAGGAAAAAGAAGGCATACCACAGTGGGACTCTTAACAGAAAGTAATGAAGGACTAATCATGAATTATTTAATCCCAAAACATCCAGGGACTAATAATAGCAAGCACCTGAGACATGGAGGAGGGACTCAGCTCAGGAGCTGTGGATATAAAGGATGACGGCATTCAGCCACTTTGAGTACTGGGAAGCCACATTTGATAGGAAGCAGAGAAAGTTATGTCTAGACACCTTTCTCTCCCCACTTCTGTTCTCATGATTATAGGTCTCATAGTTGGTATCCAACCAGAAACTACAGGCAAGGGTTCCCGAGAGGGAGACCTGAGTAGAGTTCAGGTCACCTCATTACAGGTTCTCATGGCACCTTTTTCCTTTGTTTTACTTTTAAGGATTGTAATTGTGGCTTTTTTATTTTCAGTACTATTAGACTAATTTTTTTCTTGTCTTAGAATTTATACTCCATGGAATCAAAGATTATGTTAGTATTGCAGATATAATGTCACTAAACCCTACCCTTTAGCCTGGCATATTGAAAGAATTTGATTGATAGATAGTTGCTAAATGATTGAAAAGAAAAGAACCATTACTCTCACTATGATGCATAATTACAAGAACCAATGAATTATTTTAAGAAAGAAAATATATCATATTAAAATAAGTAACAAAGAGAAAATCATCTAATCAATGAGTGTGCTTTTTTCAGGTAACTTACTTGTTGTCCCTTGATGTACCATGAAGGTGTTTGCTTGGCTTCTATAGCTACTTGGCATACATATCTCCAAGATCTTTGCTAAAAACTTGGCCTTAGGAATAGAGTTTTTTGTTTCTGAGAGCTCTGGCAATTGGCCCATCCTAGTGTGAGCTTTTGACTCCTCCAGCCCTTCAGACATTGTTCACTTCTTAGCATTTTACCACCGAAGTAGGTGCCTGAAGTAGACCCACCTCCACGCTTTCTCCTTTTCTACTGCACAGGGGGTAATATAAATCCCATAGAACAAATGATAAATTGTGACAATAGGTAGCATTTTAACAATTATGGCTATAATGACTTTTGTAGATTAAACTCTCAGCCTTTTCTTTCCTTAGAAGACATTGTTTATATTCTGAAAATAAAAGCTCTTTTGGCTTCCCCAGTATATCTCCACTCAGATGTTATTTATTTATTTTTGGTGGTACTGGGGGTGGAATACAGAGGCTTCCTACCTCCGGGCTATTCTCCCAGACCTATTTTGTATTTTATTTGAAACAGGGTCTCACTAAGTTGCTGAGAGTTTCACTAAGTAGCTGAGGCTGGCTTCGAACTTGCATGATCCTCCTGTCTCAGACTCCCAAGCACGGGGATTACAAGCGTGTGCCACCACGCCTGGCTACACTCAGATTTTATTTTAGTTATTTATATTTTTGGGGGGATCTGGGGATGGAACCCAGGGGCATTCAACCTCTGAGCTACAGCCCCTGCCCTATTTTTTTTTTAATTCTTTATTTTGAAACCGGGTCTCACTGAGTTGCAAAAGGCCTCACTAAGTAGCTGAGGCTGTCTACAAACCGTGATCCCCGGGTCTCAGCCTCCCGAATGCTAGGATTACAAGCATGCACCAACCACGCTCGGCTTACACTCAGATTTTAATTGTTCTTTTTTTCTCACATCTTCATTCTATTCTAAGGCAGTTCACTGAGCTCCATATATTTAAACAAATAAATATTTCACATAAAGTAAACTTGTTATTCCTCTTTTTTGTCTTAAAATACATGCAAAAGTAAAGGAAAAAAAATTTTGAAGGATCGGGCACTTTAAGAAAATGGCATGCTTACTTGATACAAAAATATATTTTCTGATATTTGATTTAGAATTTTTTTCAGCAGGCTAAAGTCAGTAACAATAAAACCTTATTGTACAAAGCAGAGAACATAGGCCTGTATTAAGTATTTTGACATTCACTAAATGTCAAAAGGTAAGGTGGAAATTTTGAAGAGACCATTAAGAAAAACTTTCTACCATTTCTACCATTTTAAGTATAGCCAATTAGTACAGATAATAATAGAGTTATTACTGGGTATTTGATGACAACTTTAAAAAGTAGTAGCATAGATATTTCTTTGGAAACATATGCATATGTATGTGTGTGTGTATATATATATATATATATATATATATATATATATATATATTTATTTATTTATTTATTTTTTGTGGGTCTGGGGATGGAACCCAGGGGCATTCGACCTCCAAGCTACATCTCCCATCCCCTGCCCTATTTTTTATTCTTTATTTTGAAACCGGGTCTCACTGAGTTGCAGAGGGCCTCACTAGGTAGCTGAGGCTGTCCGCGAACCCCAATTCTCCGGTCTCAGCCTCCCAAATGCTGATATTACAAGTGTGCACCACCATGCTGGCTGAAAATGTAAATTTAAATGTCCTACTGTAAACTCTGTAATCTGACAGGTTTAATCATATATTTTAATTGTCAGAAAATGACTATGAATACAACTCAAGGTTTGCCAGATTTCTAAGAATAAAATTACTTATCATAGTACTAAGTATAATTCAGCTGCACTGATAGTTTTTATTTTTATGTCAGCCTTAAAAACATTAATCACCCCAAATAGAGAAGTTGTTAAAAGACTCTGGTTAGAAAGAGAAATGAGAAAGAGAAATGAATAATACAGAGGGCTATCCAAAGGCTCATTGTACTAGCTAATGATATTGCAAGGAAAAAAACATCAATTTACTTGATTTTAAATCACATTAAATTGTATAATTCCATCAGTAAAATAAATTAATTAAAATTGTTAAAAAGAGCTTATGATATAAAATCATTTACTTGCTAGATCATGGAGTAACGCCATGCTTAACTGAAGAATTACCAGCCTCCTTTCCAAAGCCATTTACCTTCCCCCTAGCAGTAGAAGATTCCAGTGTCTCCATATTCTCATCAGGACTTATTTTCCTTCTCTTTTGTATATAGTCATTTTGGTGTTTGTGAAGTACTTTCTCATTTTTTTTTTGGTTTTCATTTGCCTAAAGGCTTGAAGCTGTTGAACATCTTTTCATATAGTTACTGGTCATTTGTATATCTTTTGTGAAAAATATCTATTCATGTTCTCTATCCATTTTCAAATTGAGTTATTTATCTTTTGACTATTGAGATACAGGAATTATTTGTATGTTCTAGATACAAGTAATTTATCAGATATATAATTTCTAAAAATTACTTCATTCTGTGGGCTGTTTTTCTACTTTCTTTAGTGATATTTTCTTCCATTTTGGCTATTATGATTTTCAACTCAAGCATTTTTATATGGTTCTTTTAAAAATAACTTCTGTGTCTTTATTAATATTTTCTGTTTGATGAGACATTTTCATCATAGCTTTTTTTATTTCTTTAAGTATTTCCTCTTGGTTCTTGAAAACATCTATGAGAACTACTAGCTAATGTCTTAACAATTACATTCTAGTTGTATTTTCTGGGACAAAAATTTTATTATTTAAATTTACAGATTAATTATGGGATAAAGGAATTATGGAACAATGATTTAAACATTTCAAATGATGACCATATGTGGAATTTGAAAATGGATTTCCCCCTACACTCAAAGTCCTTATGTTAGGCTATGCAACATATTGATAGGTGGACTGACTGGAGTGTGAGGGCTGTAATATCATCAGTGGATTAATCCTTCTGATAGATTAATAATTTGGACTACTTGGTGACAACTGTAGAAAGAGTGCAGCTGGAGGAGGTAAGTCACTATGGTTGTACAGATATACTAATATACTGGGAGCACGGAGTGTTGAGTCTGTGCACCACATATGCTATATAACAAGAAAGTTAGATTTTGCCTGGTGTATAATGTAAAAACCAACTGAGGTTGTGTCGCATTCTTCTATAGCCAGAGATGTCATACGGAGTTTTAGAGTGACTGAAAAAGTGGGAACACCAATTAAAGTTAATTTAAGTATTTTAAATATATATAAAAAATTTAGAAGTTCTTAGGGATTGTCATTCTCGACAGACTCAATTCAGTCCTCAGGAAGATAGGTTGAATTATCTTCCTCTCCATTCCTCTTTGGCTTTGCTAGTCAATCATATAAGCCATTTTACTCATTTTCTTAAATTGACAATATTCATTCAATCATTTCATAGCCATGTGGAGGAATAAATCATGATAATAGTTTTCATTTACCTTATAGTCTTGAAAATGAAAAATAAGGCAATCAAAGTTTGAACAGTGCTTTATTTTCTTTGATACTAGATTACTGAAGCACTCTTACAAAATAAAGCAAGCTCACATAAGGATAATTTTACTGTAAGACATCTAGAGAAAATCTTCTCTGGCTCTCTGAAGATCACATTTGTTTTGAACGGGTAGATTATGATAAGTTTGGTAAATACAGGATCCTTAACTATCCTTAACTATCTACAGACCAAAAAGGAAGTATCATACCAAAGCCCATAATTAAATTGAGCATACATGCCTATAAATATTGTTGACACATCACTCAACTTATTACTTTGTTAATTAATATTACTTGATAGCAGGAGGAGTACCCTTAGATTATTATGGAAGGAACTGATGTGTATTGAATTGATGTGAACATTTACTGGATGACAAAGAGAGAAATTTCCATGTCTCCAAGTTAATTTAGATATGATAGACAATAGGTTCTTTTGAGAACAGTCATGAAGCAGAAGATTACATCTGAGCCTGTCATCGAAACTTTTATGTTTGCCAACTCAAAAATCTTTAAGGGCCAAAGAGACATCATACCTGTATGATAAGAGACTATGCTAATAATATTAGTATAAAATTGAAGAGGTATGTTCTACTTAAAGGCACATATCTATTTCAATATTTAAAATGTTCTAAAAGAACAAGACACAACTTTAGGGCAAATTTGCTTCTGAGATACCAATTTCTGAACCTTTCATCTAGCTTATGACTATATATTGAGCTCAGAGTCATAGAACCAGCATATGGTAAACATGAAGCTTCACAATCTGACCGTCTGTATTTCTTTTCCTTTAACGTTTACATTTAACATCTCATTCTACTTTCTATAGCTATGAGAGATGCTCTGGTGATAGAGGCCACAAAAATTAATATTAAATAAGTAAATAGAAAAATGATTCTAGTAATTCATGTTAACAATATAATGATTGCTAAGGAATCAGTCAATGGAACAATAAATATAACTTCTCAAAGTATTATTTACATCTATTATAGTAAAAAAGATGACTTTAAGTAGTATATAGGTGAGTTTTATTTCAATATTTAATAATCAATTTTTTGGTAGTACAAGGGATTGAATCCAGGGACATTTGCCTCTGAGCTACACCCTCAACCATTTCTATTTTTTATTTGAAAACAAGGTCTTTATAGGTTGCGGACAGTTTTTCTAAGTTTCTGAGGCTTGATTAGAACCTGCGATCATCCTGTCTCAGCTTCCCAAATACTTTTATTATAGTTTTCCACAGCTATGTCTGGTTATTCATTGATTTTAATATATTAGAATCAATATATACACAACACTAAAAACTGATTTAATTGGCAAAATTACATAGGATAAAGTTGAACTTATTTAATGTTAGAACAGATAACTCATGGTAGAACAAACTCTAATATATAAGACTTTGTGAAGTTAAAAAAAAACACTAACTTGATGAATAGTGTGTGTATTAGTCAAGGTTTTCTAGAGTAAAAGAAATCATAGAATGTATGTATGGTAAAAAGGCAATTATTAAATCATTTTACAGTCCAAAGCAGTGTAGTTCATAGTGGTCTCTTCCATGTGGAGAGCTGGAAGAAACAGCAGCTAGTTGAGCAGTTCAGAAGCGGGAGTCTCAGAACAGGAGTGAAGAACAGGAGAGATAATGAAGTCCCAATGCAAGGTAGAAATACCAGGAAACTCTCCAAAGAAATGATGGGGAAAATCAAGTTCAAAGAGCTGAAAGCCAGTACCTCAGGTGAGAGCAGATGCACTTTTTTCAGTAAGAACCACACATGCATACAAGCAGCTTTCTCCTTTTTATCTAGGCCCTGTGCCTATCAGAACAGTGATGCTCACAGTCAGGGCAGGACTTCCACTTCCCCTCCAATCTGCCATTACACATGCCAGTCATTCCATGAACACACTCTAAGTCACAGAACCTTAGGTGTTTCATAATTCAGTCAAATTGACAATCCAAATTAACCATCACAGAGTTATTCAGATATAATCCTTCCATGAGTTTATTAAATGATGTAATCAATAGCAAAGAGAAAAATGGCTGCTACCAAATTTAAAATGGAAATTAAGCCTCTGGCGGGTAGCATTTTGGCTACCATATCAAAATAGCATTTTCCTTAAGAATTTAAGTAAAATTTCAGATTTTTTTCTAATCTTAACATTTTATATTTTTAATGATAGCTCTTTCTCATTAACTCATCTCTAAATATTTATTGAAAGCCTAATACATGGCAGGTGCCATGGTCAAAAATTGCAGGATGTATCAGACTCAGCTCCTATTTTCCAATAGCTCTCTATCATATGAGACAATTGAACCAGATAATTACAATATCATGTGTTAGCAAGAAGGTTATATATGGGTCACTCAGCTTCAACCTCAATTTAGTTCTTGAAAGAGCCAGAAATTTATTCTAGGAAGCAGTCAAGCCTTAGGCTAAAGTAGACAGGGTATACGGTACAGATGAGGTGGCATGAATGATGGGAGACAATGGAACTACCTGGAGCCCAAGATGTGAATCAGGAATCAGTACTTAATTTGAATTAATTTTAAAGATGTTAAAATACATAAAATATAAATTTTATTACTTCACCATAGCTAAATATATAAACCAGTGGCATTAAGTGCAAGTGTAGTGTGAAAACATCACTATTATCCACTATCTTATTGTCTCAAAATAAAACTTTCTACACATTAAACAAGTTCTAGCTGGGCGTGGTGGTCCACCCTTGTAATCCCAGCACTTGGGAGGCTGAGACAGGAGAATCGCACAGGTTCGAACCCAGCCTCAGCTACTTAGTGAGGCTCTCAGCAACTTAGTGAGACCCTGTTTCCAAATAAAATAGAAAATAGGTCTGGGAATATAGCCCAGAGGTATAGAAAAGACCCTGGGTTCTACCTCAAGTACCACAAAAATAAAAGTTCTAATTTTTCTCTCCCTACATAACAACTACTCTACTTTCTATATCTGTAAATTTGCCCATTTTAGGTATCATACAAGGAATCATACAATATTTGTCTTTTGTTTCTAGTTTATTTCACTTAGCATAAGGTTTTTAAGGTTCATGCTGTATCATTTCTCAGATTTTCATTCATCTTTAAGGGTGAATAATATTCTAGTTATTTATGATATCACATTTTGTTTATGATATCACATTTTATTTATGCCATAGTCCATCAGTTCACATTTGAGTTATTTTCACATGTTCACAACAGTGAATAATGCTTTTATGAATATTAGTGTGTAACTATGTGTATAAGTCTCCATTTCCAATTCTTTTGGATGCATACCTAAAAGTAGAATGCTGTGTAATATGATAATTCTGTTTAACTTTTTTAAGAAACAGCTATACTGTTTCTCAGCAGCTGCAACACATTACATTTCCACCAGCAATGAACAAATCTTCCAATTTCTCTTCATCTATGCCCACACACATTTGGTTTTTTTTTTATCAGTTTTTCTAATTGGGTGTGAACAAACATCTCACTGTGGTCTTGATTTGAATTTCCCTAATGAATGACATGCAATTTTGTACATTATCTTTAAGAATTGTGGATATATAAATCAGTTATGATCATAAATCATAGTTTTCTTGTGTTTCATGGGTAGGGGTATATTTTTATTTTATAAAGATCACCATGGCTGGAATTTGGATATTCCATTTAAAGAGAGGTAGAGCAGGAAAAGCTGAGATCCTCCAGGAGAAAGATTATAGGATTTCACTTAGGAAAATGGTACCAGATATGGAGAAGATGAGCCTCGCTGGATAAATAGTGTGAAGGTATGTGAGCAGGTCCTGACAGATATGTTTAGTTTTTGAGTGGAAAGAAGAAGTCAAGGCAGCTCCTAAATTTTTAGTATACCTTTCATGGAGAATGTGATGCTTTCATACGAGAAGGAAATCATGATGTGAAGCTATGTCTTGATCATATTACATTGTGGTATTTGGGAGATAATCCCAGAACACAGAATCAGTTCTATGATTTTAAAGATTCAGAGTCTGGGATGGAGATAAAGACATAGATTCATCACAATAGAGTTGATGGCAGAAGGAAGAATGAGGCCAGGTAGAGAGGTCTGAGCATGGGTTCCCAGGAAACTCCAACATGGTTATAAGTTGGTAAAATGAGAAGTTCCTGAAGTTTCAAAGAAGTAATGTAAGATCAAGATAGCACTATACCATGGAAGCTAAGAAAGGAAGAAGAGTTTCAGCACTATATCATTGAAGCTTAAAGATAAAGAAGAGTTTCAAGGAGATAATTTTATTGAACCAAATATTAGAGATCTTTACAAATACTAAAATTGATACAAAAAAGAAAATCTTTCTGTATCATACACAGAGTTAGTTTTTGCCATTGCTTTAACAAAACTACGTGACACAAAGAACTTATAGGAGGAAAAACTCACGTGGACTCTTGATTTTAGAAGTTCAGGCTGCTCCAAAGCAAAAACCAGCGTGGCATGGCTGTGGTGGAGAAAGAACACTCTCGGTCATGGTGGCCACAAGCAGAGAGAGACACAGAAAGTAGTCCAGAATATATATAAATATATATATATAAATATATATATATATAAATATATATAAATATATATATATAAATATATATATATATATATATATATATATATATATTCCCCAAGACCATGCCCCCAGAAATCCATCCTCTCCAGCCATCTCCTACTTCCAAACTGGACTGAATTGACAACACATGAGGCTGGAGGGAGGAGACATTTTAAACTCAAAACAGCACACAGGGACCTTGGACCCTATTTAGCGAGTCACATCTTGTATTTTTTAAAGTTCTAATCCCACATTCTAATTTCAGGCAAAGAAATGCACACTGACACTCACTATCATAGCTCACTCAACGTTCCTCTGCAACTGAACCGAATCCTGCCTACAGAAGCCATGTCTGATGTAAAAGGAAATAATCTAAGGATATTGTGCAGGCACAACGCTGGGTGATGGACACACCAAAGACCACAGGGCTTTACCCCTGCCCCTGATGACCTCATGTCCTGTTGGTGGTGGAACTAAAGTAGGAACCAAATGATTGGACACTTTTTTCAGTGGGGCCATGGTTGCTTCCTTTACAAATCAGCTTAACAAATTCTTGTCACGCTTATCTTCCTAGCTCTTTTTTTTCTGAAAGCCTCCAAATATCAAAACTATTTTGAGACCAGTTTTGGCCTCTTGTATGATAAACTAGCTAGGAAACAATCCATCCAGCTTGTCTCAATTATGTCATAGAAGCAAAGTGATGAAATTAGATTCTGAATGGAATAAACAGAAGCATTAGTGCATCCCAAAAGACATCTGTTGAATCTAGAGAGTCTGGAAGTAAGAGAGTTACTAAAGGCACTTTGGAAATAGGACTTTAATGGTACTGGTTATTCTTCTTTAATGGCCAGATTTGGGAGAGCCATCTATCTAGCTAATATCAAAAAGGTTTAATTTTTATGGGCTTGGAGACAAAGTGAGAGTCAGCTTTTTGTTATAAATGTGTTTTATATCTGCCCATGGATTAGGTTACTGTGAACACTTTCTATAAATCTAAATTATAAATAACCATTTATAGTGCAGAAACAGGTGCATTGTACGGCTGAAAAGCTGGTGTGATGATCAGTGATATTTCCATAACATTTGCTGGAAATAATCCCATATCCCAAAATATGGAAAAGTACTAATGGAGATAATAGCATAGTCCAAGTCCCCTAGACTTTTAAAAGAATAACTAGAGAAGAGTTTTCCCTTATGACTCTGATCAGAAGACATTTTAGAAACAAGAATCGTATGAAGTATTGGATCAGACACAGAGTGCAGACACATCTCCTGCAATATAAGTAGAAAGTGAATATGGAAAAAGCAGCACTTCTAAAGTTAATGAGAAAGAATCATGATGCTGGGTTAGTGGATTTCACAAGAAACCCAGGAAGCCAATTATTCCCATCTTTTAGAATGACTGTAATTTATGCCCCTTCTTTTGCTAAATAATAATCAAAGTTATTATTCACCTTTTGCTCAATTATTTCTTTACTGTATATTTATTGATATAGTGGTTTCATCTGAAAATATTTAGTAGAATAAATATGACATATGTATGGGCTATGATTCCTACAAGGTAGATCCCAGGAAGAGATGATCCAACCCAAAGTTGTTTTTTAAACTGTCTGGTTTCATGAGCTGCTGAACTGCTAGCATAAATTTTATATTAACCTGAAGTTGTTCATTTTCATATCAAAAGTAGTTGTGTGAAAAACCGAAACTAAAAACCATTGCTTGAATATATCTTATGTTTCAAAATATTCACCTCACTGTACATATTTTATATAATATGCTGGAATAGCTAAAAATCAGTTTGAAAAGGTCTGCATTGTCTATGTTCTAATTGGTATCCTAACAAGTTCTGCAAGCAGGATAGCAAAGGCATCCTCATTAGGCTATGATCTTTCCCAGTTTTTCTCCCAAAGCACAATTCTCTGGTGTGATCACTTGATTGCAAAACTTGTCTCTAAATGCAATTTTGCTATTTCCTTCAAATCAAATCCATCTTGTAAAGGTCAGGGATTTTCCTGGCAGCAGACGTTCAGAAGAACACACCAGAAACTCTGGAAGCACTTCCCATGAGGAATTAAAAAAGCCTTTCTGCACCTCCGCAGCATCATTAGACTAAGTGTGCAGCTTCCAAAGGGACCTCTTGAAAAGAAATCAGATTTTACTTAGATGTATAACTTCTTTTTCATTTTAAATTTTAAAATCATATGCATCGCCTTACAGTCACAGCTTGTATTCTTTCCATGAAGAAGTAGGGAGTGTGGGCATATTTCTGTAAAAATGAATCAAAGAAAATACCTGTTGCTTTTCCATTGCTATTGGTGATAGTGATTTCTGTGTCCTCTACGGCTTCTGATTTCTTCAAGACCCTGTGTACTTTGTAAGTGTCAAAGACATGTCTAGGAAGCAGTAGGGATGTGACCATAATTACCCTTCTCAGACAGAGCCTACAGTTGGTATATATTTTTTCCTTCCTAAGGAGCTAAGAATGAGCCAGGAAATCATGTCTTTCCTCGGACATCAAAGATCTTTGTCACACTGGAAAGCCAACCTCAGTATTATGTCAGTATTTACTGAGCTTGAGAAGGCAGCAAGGCAAAGTTAATAATTTACAAAGAGGCCACAGTCAGTCAGTCCTTTGGAGGTTTTAAAAATATGTAGAGAGGAGGCCCTATCCCCAGTTTGACTCAGTAATTAGAATGGGGGGTGGGTTCAGATACTGATGTTGTTTAAAAGTCCCCATTAGTGAGACTAGAACAGCTACTTCTCAGGCTGATGCTCGTTGCAAACTGAAGGTAGTGAAAGGAGTTGTATGTCAAAGGACTCTAGGATATCATTGTTTCCTGGGTACAAGTTGTCACTTCTCTGAAATTTAGAGTTCTCATTTCTACAGGGTCAACATGTGTAGCCATAACATGGTTATAATTTAATAACCCACCCATGAAATGAATCGGTGTGCTATGTTCTCTTGCTAGAATTCCAGTCTCCATTTCTTTGCAAGCCAGTGGCTTATGGACTGAGAGCTTGCATCCTCCCAACATTCATGTGTGGAAGCCTTAACCCCAGTGTGATGGCATCTGGATACAGGGATTTGTGGAGCTAAGTAGGGTTAGATTGAATCGTAAGGGAGGGATCCTTATAAACAGGAAGAGAGTCCTTGCCAGGAACCTGATTGGCCAGCTCTTTGATTCTGGACTTTATGGCCTCCAGAACTATGTAAAATAAAGTTCTGTTGTTTAAGCAACCCACTGGGTGGTATTTTGTTGTAAATCTCTAGCTGAGTAAGATGGTGGGAAAAAAAGACCTCCTTTAAAGCTTCATAGACACGGTCAGAACACTTGAGTGGGAAGGGGATAGACAGAATTTTTCCTTACAAATAGGCTCTATGTGAACATGTTTTCAGAGTGTGTGTCTGGAGATGCCCAGAAGGGAAACCCACTCCAACGGCAGAGAGGGCCTCAGATAGTCTTCTCCAGCTGCCTCTTGCAGGATATGCCTTATGATGCTCTAGGAATTGTAAATGGAGAGAAAAAAATATCTTCTAAGAATGAAGTTGAAATGAAATACATTAGATGGGAGAAAAAAACTAAAGATTATATTAGAATGCATTATGTAGGAGTTTAAGAACAATCAAATTCCATCAAGGATCTCTGGAATGTCCTCTATGAGTCTAGAAGTGATTTTTAATTGCCTAATCACCTAATCAAACATATTTGTCCTGTCTAGATTTAAATTGTATGGTAAGAAAAGAGATAGTCAGTTCTTGACACAACAAAGAAGGCAGTTATCTAGGCTTTGAAAAAATCAGGATATTTCATTTTCATAAAGATTTTTATTCATGGTGAATGCTCAGAACCTAGAATTCATTGGAACTAGCCCTCAAGACTATCCAAACCCATCCAAATTTTTACTCACTCATCTACTGATTCACTCATCTTGTCACTGGGACAAAGGTCCTGAGGGGGTCCCCAAGTGGGGAGATGTACCTCAACTTTTTAAGGGTCTCTGATTATCATCACTGAAAGGAATTAAAGGATTGGTTACAGCGAGGCACAGACTGATTTGAGAGAAAGAAGGAAGAATATACTCAGAGAGACAATATAGGGTGTGGTCATTGGAGAGGAACACTAGCTACATCTTAGCCAGGTATACTTTTATCTACAAAACCTATAGTATACAGACATTATACCTGTAAAACCTATAATACAGAGACACTGGATATATTACTTGTTACCTACTTTGGCTTATTTTCTTCTTTGTTCTTGATATAAAATACTTAACAATTTTCCCTTTGGGATGTTTTGTTTCATAAACTTAAAACAGTACTACATTGATGAATTCATGGAGAGTTTGAAGTAATGAGATGACTTATGAATAAGGTCTCATAATAACTTTAATTGTGATCATGGTATGTGAAGGTGAACTTTAATCTGGACTTTTAAACACAGCCACTCTTGTCTTTCGTGTCTTTTTTTTTATCTATCTTACGTCATCATTGAACCTACCCTAATTTAACAAATGTTTGTTATCAGCTACTCACTGAGTCAATGCTTGGTATGCATATCATAGAGCCCACCCCTTATGTTTATGATTATGAGGTAATAAATACATCTGTATTTTTTATGAAGCTCCATACATTTGATCAGATTTGCAAATGATTAAGAACCACAGATCAACTGGCAAATTAGCTTACTTTATTTGATTATTATGATTCAGAAGACATCTGTTCCTTATTTGTGAAAGTCTTTCTCCCCCTAGTGCAATAGTAAGTTTGCAAAATGAAACAGGCAGGCAGCAGAAATACTGAAATCTCAATCTTTGGGGAAGAGTGATAGGGATGTGGGTATCTGAGAACAGAGGTGCGGGAGAAGTAAATTACTTATCTGTTTCCTAATGAGATACCTAATGATCATCATTTTGAGTTTTCTGAAAGGGAAATGCCCACTGCCGAAAGATGAAGTTGTATTGATTATAGCATGTATTTCTAATTTTGTAAATAGTCATTTATTTAAGAAAGAGTTTTTTTGTTTGTTTTTGGTGGTGGTACTGGGGGTGGAACCCAGGAGTTTTCTACCTCTGGGCTCTACTCCCAGACCTATTTTATACTTTATTTGGAAACAGAGTTTCACTAAGTTGCTGAGAGCCTCGCTAAGTAGCTGAGGCTGGCTTCGAACCTGTGCCATCCTTCTGTCTCAGTCTCCCAAGCATGGGGATTACAAAAGTGTGCCACCATGTCCAGCTAACCAAAACATTTTCTTAAACACAAAGCAGGTCTTTAGGAAGCAGGGTAGCCTTATTTTAAACAGAAATAATGATGAAAGACAATGGCTCCCCAAATTATTTATCATACTCTACAAAGAGAAAACCAACTAGACAACACAAAGAGGGACAAAAAATGGGAGAAACGTTTAGTAGGAACCCAAAAGAAGTGGATGCATTTCTAAGGTGGATTCTTTAAAAAAACATCACTTGGATAATTGTATGTGATTGTCATTATGCTAAAGCAATCAGTGTTTTTTTTTTTTTTAATGTATTCCAATCCTGCCTGTAGGTCTCAGTTTTGAACAGTATTGCTGGTGGAAAGATTTTGGCAGTCACTTTCATAGAGTATGCTTAAACAGGTTTTTAATCATCCCAGACAGGGGGACATTTTATTTCAAACTAGGAGCCAACTATGAAATGGAAGACTCATTAGAAACCCAAACAGATGAGCTCCAATTAAACTAACTGTTCTCTGGCAAACCCCTGGTGTCCTAGAGGGTTGCTTTGTTTAACTAAGGTTTACAGAACAAACAAGCTGAGCTGCAGGTGTCATTATGGGAAAGCAAGTCCAGGGATGACTCAGAATTGGTTTCTCATTCAGATTACTTCTCATTTACTGTCCCTTGGGACTGCTGCAAATCAAGGCCTCCCTTTGGTGCTATTGTTTTCTTCTGAGATAATTACTGAGGAGTGTTCAGGGCACCATTAAGTTCACAGCTCTCCATTAGGCTTCAGAGCCTGCTTGCATAATGATGCATAGCTTTCACTAGCTTTTCTATCAAAAGGACTTTCTCTAAACCCTGGAATATGGTTTCTGTCAGTCCTAGGATCAGCCCTTGCCAGTTCCTTCTTCTTTCATGGGTGAATGCTTCCATGCAGATTCAGAAACGTATGAGGTGCTCCTGGTCTTTGAAAGAGCTCAGTTTCCCTTGTGAAATGCCTGAAAAGAGAGACTTTCAAAATGGGATGCCCATTGTTTTGAACCAGGGAGCTTGGAAAGCCACCAATGTCTAAAACTCACTCCTAGACTCTCAAATTTGAAATATTAAGTGGTGCCTTTTAAAATTTTTAAATTGTTTATGTCAATTATAAATTTCACTAGTGATTCTAATGTATAATCTGGGACAAGAACTACTGCCTTATCTCATAGCATAATTCTACTTAAAGGTATTGCTGGATCATGGCATTGGCTTGACTTCCAGGCAATGTGAGAAATTCATTTGGAATATTTTCATTGACATTGTCCCTAAGAACAGAGAGAGGAATGTATTTTTGCAGAGGCTTGCCAAGTTAAATCATTTCCCAGTGCTATGTTTTGTTGAGAGCATCCCCTGCCACTCTCCATTTTAAGCCCTAAGTTAGCTGAGCCTTGAAAATAGGCCCAAACGTGCCATGCTTCCTCAGGCCTGCATGCTGTCTCAAATGCTCTGCCCTCCCAGCCATGACACATACGTATACCCCCTTGTCCCACGTCCCAGGCAAAATCCTACTTTTTCCAGAACCAGGTCAAATCCCATCTTCTCTGACATACCCATTCTATCCACACCAATCTTCCATTCTTTGCTAGAATCTTGAGCTCATGTCCATTATAATTCTTCTTTTAAAATTTTTGTTGGTGCATTATAGTCATACATCTTAATGGAGTACAAGATGGTTAGAGGCACAATGCATATATCACCCAATTAGCCTTTACCCAGTTTTTATCCCATTCCCTCTCCCCTCTCTCCTTCTCATGTTTGGCTTACTGATTGGTCTTGATATGTTTGTGAATGTGAATCATGCACATTAGGAAACTTCCCTCTTCCCTCCTCCAACCCCCCTCAGGTTACCTTATTTGCTCATCTGTGGTTTTGCCTTTTTTGTCTAGAGTGTTTCCTGAGAACTTTATTCTCCCTAGCTTCTGCATATTAGGAAGAACATCTGATTTTTTTTTTTTTTTTTTACTTTTTGTGACTGACTAATCTCACTTAGCATAATGTTCTCCAGTTCCTTCCATTTCCCCACAAATGATGTAATTTTGTTCTTTATGGCTGAGTAAAATCCCATAGTTTTGTAATTCATTCATCTGTTGATGGACATCTTGGCTGGTTCTATAGTTTAGCAATTGTGCATTGTGCAGCTATGAATATAGATACATATGCATTAGTTTGATATTTTGGTTTCCATTCATTTGGGTAGATACCCAGAAGTTGTATTGCTGGATCATATGATAGGTTTATTACCATTTTTCTGAGGATCCATTATAGTTCTTGACCTACACTATCATTCTCATTTGACAAGTCTGTTTACCCCAATACATTACGTGCCTTTTCAGGTGGAGTGGCAAAATCTCACTGATGATTAGTCAGAAGCAAGTTTCTTCCTATACAATAGTTTTTGCAGTTCCTCTTTTTTCTTCTTATGGTGTGTGCTACTGCCCTATTCTACAAGAGTGAGACAGATTCATCTGTTACCTCCTGCAAGAAACAGCTCCCTCCTCTGTTTCTATAACCCCATTCTCTTTTATTGTCTCTGTCACATTGATGGAACATCTAAATTTCTTTTTTGTTTTTACTTGTTTACATTTTAGTATCCATGTTCTTTGTAATGCAAGCTTCTTGAAGGCAGGTGTCCCTTTGTTATAAACTGAAGTATGCCAGGATCTAGAATAGTGCCCCTGTCAAGATGAAGGTAGCAAAAAAAAAAAAAAAAAAATCTTCTTTCCCAGCTTTCAAATCAGATAGATCTGAGTTTAAATCTTCACTCTACTAATTCTAGTTTATGATTATGGACTAGATATCTAACTTCTCTGTGCTTTAGTCTCTCTGACCTTAAGGTTTTCTATGGCTAAACTATTGACTGCACTGCTTTTAAGGAGGTGAGGAAGGGGAAAAGCTATGTTCAATGAGCAATCAGCCAAAACTGATAGGCAAATTTTAGAAAAATTAAAACAGCAAGAGAAATACCTAGAACCTGACAGAATCAAAATAATTAGGTTGTTCTTTGCTGACAGGAATGTTGCTGTGATTGACTGAGAAGGTATCTGAAGTACTTAGCTGACTTGGTCTTCTTTCATAGCATCCAAAGTCAGTCTAAATGCTAACCATGCAAAAATGCTGGATCCCACCTCCTTCAAATTCAGTTACTTTATTTTCAAATAAGATTATGCCAGACCACTTTTACAGTGAAACTCATCAAAATTGTTTTCTTGTTCAGGATAATTTTGGGGTCCATTTGGTCTGAGCTCTCATGTAAGTTATATATGGAAAAATGATAGATAGATATACATATAGTATGTTTTAAGAGTGTTTCTTTAATAAATATTAAATATAAATTCTCTCCACAATATATATTCATTAATCAGTGTTGAAAAATTAAGGCCTTCTATGATTAATCCTATGGGAATTTATGTAGAAAATATTTCAATAAAATGGAAAAAAGTAGAAAAGGCCTAAAGATTTCATACTAATTTGCATCATACCTATATTTCCAAGGAACATATTTTCCTGGTTACTTTCGAGAGAGAGAGGTAACTTGGCGGCCAGCTGCCCATGTACTAAGCCACTTCATGTCAGCAGATGGGTGTCAGGAGAATCTAATTAGGTCTTTTCAGACATCTGATCTACAGTTAACATTATAATCTTGGACCTCCCCTGCTGTTTTACAAGGATCCTCCTGCTGTAATATAGAATCAATTTCCACATTAGCTTCATGTTTAATATAACAAGATCTATACTATTGTTATTCATATGAGTTGAAAGAATATCTCTAAACCAGAGCCAAGTAATACCATGATGACCCCTCTCTTTTCAAAGATGCCTCATCACCAATTATCTCTCTACTGTCTTCTTCTCTGCTTGCTTTTAAATATGTTTATATATATATATACCACATCATTCTCATGTCCTCCCCTTTTAGCATTTCTTCAGTCCTTAAAACAGAACACACCCATGTTTTATCCTGTATCCAGCATCTCCATGCAAATGGGCTTCTACCCTTGCTGATGTTCTGGACCAAGGACAACTATACTGCAAAAAATAAAATCAGATTTCACTTTAATGGGACCCTAGGCATTAAACTAATTATCATTCACTGGGCATGATTGTATACACATATAATCCCAGTATTGGGAGCTTGAAACAAGAATTACAGGTCTGAAGCTAGCCTCAGCAGCTTAGCAAGACTCTCAGGAACTTAGAAAGACCTGTTTCAAATTTAAAATAAAATAAAATAGCAATGGGGATATAGCTCAGAGGTATAATTCCCCTGGCTTCAAGCATAAGTACCACTAAAACAAAAAAATTAATTATTCACTAAATGAGATTTTTTTTTCAGTACTGGGGATGGAACCCAGGGACATTCTACCTTCAAGCTAAACCCTCAACCCTATTTTTTTTTTCTCTTTATTTTGAAACAAAATCTCACTAAATTGTAGAGGGCCTCACTTAGTATCTGAGGCTGGCTGAGAAACACAATCATCCCATCTCAGCCTCCCAAGTTCTGGGAAAAAGTAAAAGTGTGTGCCACCATGCCTGCCTACTAAGTGAGAATTTTAATTTTTAGTTTTTGGCTTTTTGAACCAAGGTTTTTCTTCTTCTTCTTTTTCTTTTGGTGGTACTGGGGTTCCTGGAAACCCTTCTACCTCCAGGCTACATGCCCAGACCTATTTTATATTTTTATTTGGATACAGGGTCTCTTAAGCCAGCGAGGCTGGCTTTGAACCAGTGAGATCCTCCTGTCTCTGCCTCCCAAGCGTGGGGATTACAAGTGTGCGCCATCACTCCCGGCAAATATGGGGCCCTCTATTGTGTGTATGTGGTGCTTGGGATCAAACCCAGGACCTCAGGTATGCTAGGCAAGTGTTCTAGCACTGAGCTATAGCTCCAGACTCTCTTTTCTTCTTCTTAGTTCTGTCCCCGTTGGATGGTTTTGGGCTTCTTGTCCTCTGTAGCATCCTCTAGAATTCCTGTGTCCTACCTTATGTAGGTGCTCTCTTGCCTGGGTTATCTTCTACATTGTAATGGTTTGGACATAGCTTTTGTGTGCACTGTCTTTCTGGGACAGTGGAGCAGTGGCCATGCAACAAGTTCGAGGTGGTCAAATGTATTCCTCCTTCGGCTCCCTGTCCCATCACCAGCCATCAGTTACCCAAGCTAGAAAGATGGGAGTCACCCTAGAGCCCTCTCCTTTCTCATTTACTCAAGCACTGAGTCCCAGTCATTCAACTTCTCAAAAATTATTTCAGCTCTTCCCTCTCCTTTACTGCTGTTAGAATCAAACTTGCATAGGCTTCCTCTTCTGTTGCCCGGAATGTCATAAATCTAACCAGCTTCATCACTATCTCATGCCTTTATTCTTAAATGTTCTGACCTATCCTTTCCTCACTCTTCAAATTCATACTGTAGCCAGAGGAAACTAAAATACAAATTTGATCACGTCATTTTTTCCTGCAAAAAATATTTAGTAAGTTCTTAAGAACTTCAAATACCTGAGAATGCCATATTTAGCCCTGCATGACCTGGTCTCTCCCCCTCTCTCCAGCCTCATTTCTAATCACTGCCTGAGTTGAGATTCTTCATTGCCATTACTATAGAATTCCCAACAGTTTCACAAACACATCTTGCAGTTCCAGAACTCCATATATTTGCTCATTTGCCTCTGCCTCAGAATTCTCATTCTAACTTTATTAGCTTGAATAATCCTTCCTTACAATTTAAGACTTTGAAATATCATATCTCCCTTGAAAATTGATATATGGTATATGGCTGCTTCTACAAATGGATTATTGAATTTGATTGAATAAAACATTACCACAATCACATCAACTTAGATGAGAAATGAGATACATTCTGGTCACATTCCTGTCACTAACCAGCTGTGTGATGCTGGAAAAATCACTTCACTGCCCTGGTTTTAAATTTCCTTTTGCCTACAATAACCTCCTCAAGCTAGAAACTCCTCAAAATTCTCTCCAGCTGCCGTTTTCAGAGTCTTTTCACCAGCGACAACACATCTCAGAGTTGTCAATAAATCAGCAGTTTAGTACAACTACAAGCTTTGTTGTTTATTGATCACTCTTAGGTAAAGTGGCTTTTATATGAAATCAATATGTGTGTTAAATGTATTCAAAGTAATTGCTCTATATACTGAAAGGAAACACTCTGCTCATGGAAATGAGGTCTGCCTAGCCCCACCTCGTGGACTGCAGTGGTTTGGGGTTTGTTTTTTCTTTCATTGATGAAAGCTACTAGCTCCTGGAAGATAGACGTTGGCAGATATGTAGGATCATGGAATTTAAAATCAGATCTAGATTGAAATCCTGGATTAAATCCTGCTCTTCCATTTACACCCCGAATGTGTGGTCTTGGGGTCATTATATAGCCATTCCATCTCACAGTACTTCAATGAAGATAATGGCTACTCGAGGACATCAGTAATCTGTTCAAACGTGTGTCCAACTTAGGACAACATATAGGAACACAGGTGGCACTCAGTGGTAGCTGTTATTAAGAGAGAGAAGAGCAGCCAGATAATGACAGCCAAAGCTTTCATAATGAAGGGAAGCTGTACACCAGTACCAGACAATGTGGAATAAATGAGATGCTCTGATGGTCCATTGAGAAGAAATTCAGAGATAAGTTAGAGTAATTCCTTCATTTTACAGATAAAAAACGTGAATGCCAGAGAGGTCACTTGATTTAATCCCCAAATAATCTTCCATTAACAGACGCCCCAGGGACCTGATCCCCATTCCTCTGGCCATATTATCATTTCTTCTCCTCTGTTTATGCTTTTCAAATTTGAGCTTGAGTCACAATCACCCAGAAAGCTGGTGGTACACAGGTGGCTGAGATTCTGACTCAGTGAGTCCGGGGTGGGTCCCAGAATTTGCATTTTGAATAGGCGCCATGTATTGCTGGTGCTATATTTTGAATAGCATCTCTGTAGACGACCCTGTTCTGAGTTGGCTGGGAAGAGTTCTCAGCTTTTTTAAATACCTCACTCCCAGGAAGTGACAAAGAGAGAAAGATGAAGCCATATGTCTTGATTATGCTGTGTGGGAGAGAGCACTGCCAACAATGGAGTGTGTGCTCGTGCCCCTTGCTGACTCTCCCCACTGTACACGTAGACAAGGGATGCTAGCTTTCAGAAAACACATTCTCCCAAGACTCCCAGACTTATTTTATAATAATTACAGTTTTCTCTGGCAGATATGTTTATAGTCATGTTTGGAGCTTACAAAGTGCACATTGACGACTGCGGTGTCTGAGATGAGAAATTGGCTCCCAGGCTCGGCATTTACTTTGTGCAGTGGAAAACCGTGCAGTTTCTGTACTTCCATGGTGAGAGAAAATATAGCTCAACTGTATGCTGTCTAGAGAGATGAAACAGGAAATGAGTTTGAGGGATCGAACAGTGCCACCTATTTATCTCCTCTGAGAAAAGGGAAAAGTATCCTGTCTCCCAAGTTCATTTGCTAAGTGGGGAGTTTAGCTCTTCCTCCTCCTATTTCCATAGAAACAGTGGTGCACTTTCAGCTGTATTATACACTGCAGAGAGTCTTAATGAACTTACCTGGAAACCAAATTGCAATTTCTACAATTCTTTTTTTTTTCTTTTTTTCCCCATTCTTTTGTGGTTCTGGGCATTGAACCCAGGTGTGTGCCATCTCTGAGCCACACTTCCACCCCTATTTTTTTTTTTTTTACTGTGAAACAGGATGTCAATATGTTTCTGAGGGCCTCACTAAGATACTGATGCTGACTTCGAACCAGAGATCCTCCAGTCTCAGCCACCTAAGTACTGAGACTACAAGCATGCTCCGCCACACCCAGCATCCTACAATTATTCTATGGGAAAATATCATTTACTTGGTAGCCACAAGGAAAGAGAGATCATTTCATGGAAAAACAGGTATGCCAGCAGTGAGATCTAATTCCATCCAAGTGCCAACCAATTTTGTGCAAAAAAAAAAAAATACCCAGCATTTTAAACTTGTTTCCTTATCTGCAAAGTGTTTATAATATATGATTCACATAGTCCTTGAGACAGAGTCCTGTGTGTGTGTGTGTGTGTGTGTGTGTGTGTGTGTGTGTGTATGAGGGCTCTGCTACCCTGTCTTGAACAGACTGGGCACTCAATAAATTACTGCTGTCATTTCCCAAGGAACATGCATTCTGTAGCTCTCATTTCTTCACTATTTCTTTTTTGTCTAGAGAACCAAAAAATGAAAAGTAGGAAAAAAGATGGCACTCAAAATCCTACCTCCCTCAATTTTGTAAAGTAGTTCTGCTCAGCACAGCTCAAATATAAAATCCTCACAGGATATTTGAATAATAAATAAATAAATACATAAATAAATAAAATGAAACAGATTCTTAATCCAGGACCAACTGCCTTGAAAAGCAGATTAATAATGTTTTATTATCCCTATAACATTTTTGAAATTGAGTTACCTGTTACGTTTTGAGTCTTCTCTTAAGCAATGTTTTAAGCAATTTTATAGTGGTGTTGCTGCTGCTACTGTTTTCCTCCTAAAGAAAACCTCTAATTTTTCTCTATCTTTACATTTCAACAGAAAATATATATTTTTTTGGTGGTACTGGGGTTCCTGGAAACCCTTCTACCTCAGGGCTACACTCCCAGACCTATTTTATATTTTTTTTATTTGGAAACAGGGTCTCTTAAGCCAGCGCGGCTGGCTTCAAACCTGCGTGATCCTCCTGTCTCCGCCTCCCAAGCACGGGGATTACAAGCGTGTGCCACCATGCTGGGTGTAGAAAATATTTATTTAAAATGTATTATATCTACATAGGTTAAGAAGAGAAAAATCATGTGTGTTTATGAAGGTGAATGTTTGTGTCTTTGAAGAGAAATTTAAGCAACATTTACCAAGTCATTATCAGACACCTACTATATGTCTGTTTTCAGTGGAGGAAATTGTGAGTGAAACTGACATAAGTTTTGCATAATGGCATTTGGAGTCAAATGGAGAAAGCAAAATAAACAAAAATATGTAGTCTCTATGGTTGTGATGATGTGAAAAATGTATAAAAGGATTTGGATGAGGTGAAGGAGAATTGGGGATGGAAGATGAATTTGGAATCAGGTACCTTCTGGGACTAGTAAGACTGAGGAAGAGGAATTCACAAGTGTAACTCTCTGAAGTAGGAGCAGGCTTGATATCATGAAGAAGACGCAGTATAGCTAGGGTGAGTAAGATACACAGAATGAGAGATAGGATCACTTATCATAAAAGACACACTCTGTTATGGTAGGTACAGCATGTCCCCCGAAAGAGCTCATGTATCAATGTTCAGAGTGGATATATTTAAATCACAAGGGTTATGATCTCATCGGTTGATAAATCCATTGTAATGGATTTACTGGGTGGTAACTTAGGCAGATAGTGTGTGACTGGAGGAGGTGAGTTGCTTGTATCTTTGGATCCCCTTGATATCTCTCTCTCTCTCTCTCTCTCTCTCTCTCTCTCTCTCTCTCTCTCTCTCTCTCTCTTTCTCTGATTTCCACTACCATCTCCTTAGCTCAGACATGGACTAAACCCCTGACATTTTCAGCATTGTGAACAAACAAACCTTCTCTCCTCTAAGTTGTGTGGTGATCAGGTGTTTCAGATTATAGCAGTGAGAACAATGAGTGAAACACACCCCATTTTAAATAGGCTGTATTATTTTTTAATGATATCTATTGAAACATTTAGAGTAAGGGAGTCATACAATTTGATCTATGTTTTTAAAAGTTTTGCTCTGGCTTTTCTTTTTCTAGGACAGAATTAAAGGCAGAGGCTGAGAGATGACTTACAACAGTCAGGAAGGATAGGACAGTGGCGTTGAGCTAAGAGTGGGCTGAGGCATTGAGAACTGGCCACATGTGTTTGCTAATGTTTTGCATGGTGAACACAGGTTTTTTCTTTCTGGCATCTGCTGGACCAGATGGTATATGCCTGTCTCGAGAATTCACCATTCTGGACAGGTGAGGTTGGAAGAGTCCACTCATCCAAAGTGTTTAATTTTAAATGGTCATGAACGAATGCTCACATGCTGCTCTCTCAATTCTTTTCTGCACCATTCCTTGATAACTGGCCATCTCCAACGTACAGACAAATACTCTGAGAAGATTTGGTCATCTGTACTAGCAAAACCAAATCGTGATGCACAAACCTTATTTCCTACTTACTGAAAACATACCATCTCAATTCTTTGTATTACATTTAGTTTACAAACAGCCTCTCAACTTTCAAGTGAAGATGCTAACTTCTTTCAGGAAACTTGAACATCATCATGGACTTTTTCTATCTCTATCCCTTACAGTCAGTTGGTTCCCAGTAGCTCCAGATTCTATCCCCTTGGCGATTCTCACATTCATCCCAATCTCTTCACATAGTCAAACGCATTTTAATTCATCTCTCAGTTGGATTTCTGAACAACCTCTTAATTAGTCTCTTTGCTTCACCTTTCGCCAACCTCCCTTTGCCAAACCTCCAATCAATTCTTCAAGCAGAATTGTGGGTTTCTTTTTCTGAGGTAAAATTGGTGACATCTTGACCATGCTTACAACTGTTCAATAGTTTCTTGGTGCTCTCAAGATTAAAATAATAATAATAAACCCCTATAATGGGATTAAAAGCCTTTTTTTTTGGTGGTAATGGGGATGGAACCCTTCTACCTCTGGGTTATACTCCCAGGATTATTTTATATTTTATTTGGAAACAGGGTCTCTTAAGCCAATGAGGCTGGCTTTGAACCTGCGTGATCCTCCTGTCTCCACCTCTCAAGCATGGGGATTACAAGGGTGCACCACCACGCCCGGCTAAAAGGGCCTTTTTAAAGAAATCTGGGACCTGCCTATCTTAATAGCTCCATATCTTGAAGTACAATTCATTCCTGGTCAACTCCTCTGCTTTGCATTGTTTTCACCCACACAAGGACCTGAGCCCTTGCTCACGTCTAGGATAATATATGATCTTTATTTTGGTTCCAAGTTGTTGCACTTACTGGTCCCTCCACAAGTTATATTTTTTCCATCTTTTTAAAGTCATTATGGTCCTGCTTTTCATTTGATTTTAGCTCAGATGATGTCTTTTTCTCCAAAAAGTCTGCTTAGATTCCAGTATGGACTAAGTGTCTGTCTAATGAGATCCCACGATGAACCACCTTTGCTCTCACTACACCATTTAATAACCACCTGCTTACTGCTCTGTATTCCCTATTGGACTGTAGACCTCAAGATGCCAGGAGCTTCCTCACATATGCAGTATCCTTAGCACCTGTGTCAATGTTGTCAGATATGGGATATTCAGTAATATGTGTGGAATTATCTGAGAATGAATGCAAGAGTATAAGAACTTTATGATTAAGTACACTATGTTGCTTATTACATTGGTGTAGGTACTGAGTCATACTCCATTTTGGATACTTCTTTGCAAAAATGTATTAATCTTATTTATTTATTTATTTATTTATTTATTTATTATTTTTTGGTGGTGCTGGGGTTCCTGAAAGCCCTTCTACCTCCGGGCTACACTCCCAGAGACCTATTTTATATTTTTATTTGGAAACAGGGTCTCCTAAGCCAGCACAGCTGGCTTCGAACCTGTGCGATCCTCCTGTCTCAACCTCCCAAGCGCAGGGATTACAAGAGTGTGCCACCACGCCCAGCAGCTATTAATCTTATTTATGGTCATGATCCTGTCCTCATCCTCTACCACTAATGAAAAAATGAGGTTTTCATTATTTCTAAGCCTGACTATTAGAAGAAATAAAGTAGAATTAAGATTTCAGTCCTCCTATTTTAGGCTTGAAAACTACTTCCAAAGACAAAGGACCAAATATTGACTTTATTTTATTTATTCATTTAATCATGTCAAAATAACTTAGAAGCAAGTAATTGTCTCATGGGAGTTTTCCCTGATACATTACAGTAGTGTGGCTATAGGTTGTTAATTGGAGATTATATGTTACATTTGAAAGTCCCTTGAACTTTATCATCTCTCTTCCACCCTGGTTCTCTGGCTCTCTGCATGTGCACAAACACCCAAAAATGCCCTGTATGAACATACTTGCCTACGGCTATTTGTCCCTAGGTCCACACTTTAACTTGGAGAATGATAGGCTCTCTACATTTATCACAATGGCTCATCCTGTCTTGCATCTCTCTCCTCTCTTGTTCCCCATGAAACATTAGTTTTTAAGGTTTTTTTAATCTCTTTTCCCACTCTTTCTTAGGTACACTAGCTCCTCCTGCTTCTGAAGGGTGGATTCCATATTCTTGCCTTTCCTTGTACATCCTCTCCCTCTCATATTTCATTCATCTTGTCACTTCACTATCACATTTATAAGGATGAATCCCAGATTTTTATTCCTATCTCTGGACTCTCTCCCAACAGTTAGTTCCACATTCTGAGTTATCAGCTGGTTTCTCAAATACAGTTTTATAGAAAGTTCCATTATCTTCACCTCCAACCATGTTTTTATTTCCAATTATACTGAGGGTGACTTAGAGTGGCTATCTGGCCTTTAAGAGTTTTCTCTCCCTTGAAGCTGGGCATGGCTGTGCATGCTTGTTCCAGTACTTGGGAGGATAAGAAAGAAGGATTGCAGGTTTTAAGCCAGCCCAGCAACCTAGTGAGACCCTGTTTCCAAATAAGGTGTAAAAATCAAGCTAGCGGTGTAACTTGGAGGTGAAATGTCTCTGGGTTCAATCCCTAGTAGCAAAAGAAAAAAAGAAAAAAAAGAGTTTCTTTTCATTACATTAACCTGGATGACTTGCATCCTGGCACGAACAGATTGATCCAAGGATCTTTGCCTAATTCCCAGTGGGCCGAGCAGCATTTTCCTCTTTGATGTTTGAAACTTGGATGGAAGCATGGGTCAAAATCAGTGTATCGATGGAAGCCCTCTCGAGCAGAGGCTAGAGAGCAAAGGCCACAGGTCTCTCCCAGCTCTCTTTTTTCCGTCTCTTCTTAATTCTCAGATGTTCAGTTCTTTCTTCAAGGTTATGAGTTATCCTAACTTTCTTGCAATACATTCCCACTACCTTTTTATTTCTTTCACTATTCTGAGCCAGTGAAATGTTGTACAGTACTGATCATTTATGATAGCCCTGGCTGTGACCTCTGCTTTAGACTAGCTGCTGGGTGAAGAGATACTTGCATGCCATCCCTTTCTGCCCACTGATATGACCCCTGCCTTCAACAGTGACAATAGCCTACCTACCTGTCTGCCTGCCTCCAGTTTTTTTTCTTATTTTTTTCGATTGCTGTGGCTACTTATGTTATTATTAGCAGAAGCAAATAGGATGCTGCTGTGACTATTCTACTCAACTTCTCAAAAATGTTCACTAGATCCTCATCGTTCTATTTTCCGATAGATATCTGAGACTCCTCCTCATCTGGCCTCCCTCACATTTCCAGTCTGTTCATTCTCTCTCGACCCCACTTTTACTCTAACATCAGGGTAACTTACTAATCTCTGATTCTGCTCATTGATGCTGCAATTAATGTGGTTTCGAATGCTTGCATGAGAAAAGAGCCCTGTCTTCTGCCGTCCCTTCATTCTACAAATAGATACGGGAATTCTATCATTCACAGACAAGAGACTAGAGATACGATGATGACCAAGATTAGTTAGGGGCTTTCATAGAGGAAGCGTCTGTACAATTAGGAAGAGGTAGAAAATAAATATGCTAATGATCATATTTAAATATATAATTTCAGAGAGTAAAATTTTTCCATGAGAAAAAAATGAAAATACTGCAGTTTGGTAGAGAGTGGCAGGAAAGCGGTGACAGAGTAGATAATGTTTGTGACATTGTGGTCAGCAAAGGCCTTTTTGAAAAGGCAGATTTTGAGCCTAGAACCAAATAGCAAGAAATAAAGGAATAGGAAGAGATAGTGTTGGAGATTTCAAAGCACATATTTCAAAGCAGAGAGACCACAGGTAGGAATAATTTTGATTTATTAAAAAATGGAAGGACTATATGGGGAGAGAATTATGATTATGGGGTAGGGAAGATGAAATTGACCTTAATTGGTATTAAAGAGGAATTAAAGAGGACCCAAAGCCTCTTAGGAGTTTGAATATTATCTCCAATGTAACAGAAAGCTATTGGAAGACAGGAAAGCAGGGAAGTTATATGAAAGATATAATCTTTAACCTGGTTGCATTGTAAAAAATGACTTTATAGGTGTGAGGTTCAAAGCAGAAAATCAGATGGGAGTTCATTGTGCTGTTGCTTGGGCCTGGAGCTTTGTCAGCAGGGTTGGTGAGAATTGGTCAGATAGAGATTAGGTTTTGGAAGTGGAGCCATCATGATTTGTCAATTGGATTGGATTTAGATGTGATGCATATTCTAGCCCACAGAGGAAACTCAATAAATGTTGATTGATTCATTAAAGGAGCAATCGAACTGCGATTCACGGTCAAACTTGGATTCCATGAAGCGCTCCTTAATAGACTTCAACGCTCCTATTTTCCTGCTTCTCTTCTGCCTGTGAAATCCCACTGCAATTTAAACAGACTTCCTCATGCACACTAATAGTCTTCCTTGGATTCACTAATTTATGTGCATGTCTTATCTCCCCTTCTACACTGGAAGCTTTGTGGTGCATAGCTCTCTTAGTCTCTTGCATATTTTACAGGGAGCATCATCAGTATCGACTTTTTTGAAGAGTGAATGATTGCACAAGTGAAGTAAGATGGAAACTAGGTGAAGGCTAAAGTCAAGTCCTTGGTCAGCAAGTGATTCTGAGTTCCACTATCGGAAGTCTGAGGATCTGTCTACATAGATGATGCAGTTACTCAGCTCAGTGAGTGCAGACGCTGCCTAGGTAGAAAGCTGAGCTAGGTGGCTGGGAATGGTTCTGAGACTCGAGACACAGTGTCAGCCTGGCTCGTGGGTGTTAGAACAATTTCTCATGGCTCCAGTCTTGCTCTACCACAAATGGACCTTATAACCCTGCAAATCAGAGTGTCTTTATTCATCAAATATGCATAATAATAGAAAAACTTCAGAACTGATTGCTAAAAAGATAATAGAAAATTTCTCACATTAATAGAAGACTCACTTTGTACCAACTCAGTTACTGCTTCTGACAGCACTACAAGGCAGACACTTTTATTACCTCCATTTTATAAATAACCAATATAAGCCACCATGACACCCAGCACAGGGAAACTCTGTATAGACTAGAGGTGAAAAATCAAAACCTCGAAACCTGTACAGATTATACTTGTTTATAAAATTCAATTTTTCCTGTTGTTTTCGGTCTGAAAAAGGCAAGCTTTCCTAGTTTAAATTTTCTCATTTTTAAAATGGACTACTACAGGGAGTAGGTGAGATAAAACCTATGAAATTCCAAATATACATAAAATTGCCTACCTAAATCATAGAAAAATGTAGACATGCAGAAAGGATTACAGTGATTTTTTTTAACTTTTATTGGTGTATTGTAATTATATGTCATAGTGAGGTTCAAAGTCATACAAACATACCACAAGTCTTGCTGTGTTCCCTCCCCACATATAACACAATATGAGATGGATAATAATGCCTTCATACATGGCCAGAACACAATTTGAACTTTCTTTCAGTAAAGTCGATTTTCAAGTGAGCTATATAAGGCATCAGTACATCACTAGGAGAAAGTATCAAGCCGGGTGTGGTGGTACACGCTTGTAATCCCAGCATTTGGGAGGCTGAGACAGGAGGATTGTGGGTTGCAGCCAGCCTCAGCTACTTAGAGAGATTTTTTTTCCAAAACTCTGTGATACCCAGTTTCAAAATAAAGAATAAAAATAGGACTGGGGTGTAGCTAGGAGGTAGAATGCCTCTGGCTTCCATTCCCAGTGCTGAAAAAAAAAAGAAAAGAAGAGAAAAGAAAATCTATCTTCTAGGTCTTTCATTAATAAAGCCCCTCATTTTCTACAGTTTTTTTGCCACCATGAACTATTCTTCCTGAAAGTCATAGCTATGACTTTCTCATGTTTAGAGGACCAAACACTTAGTAGAAGTAACAATGTGCATAGCTAAAG
The DNA here is from genome assembly GCF_963383645.1 of Muscardinus avellanarius. Lineage (NCBI taxonomy): Eukaryota > Metazoa > Chordata > Mammalia > Rodentia > Gliridae > Muscardinus > Muscardinus avellanarius. The sequence goes on from NC_137791.1 coordinate 123,367,397, forward strand.
AGCTCCTTCATGTCTGGTTTTGCCCATCCTAGGGCCTGGGAGACCGTTAGAATGTTAGATAGGAATGACCTTTCTCCAAGTAGGAATCACCTTCTTCTCTGTTATCTTTTATGATCCTCATAGAAATTACACAAAGGAGAAGCATTGCCCCAGTTATGCATACTCCTGAGTTCAATCTTTGTAACTCATATATGGCCCAGTAAAACTTATTTCAGACTTCTGATTTTGGAAATTGCAAGAAAATTATGTATTATTTTAAGCTACCAAGTTTATGCTAATTTTTAAAACAGCAAGAGGAATCTAATACAAAATTATTTTAGCACTATAGTAATGCAGGTACAGTGATATAAAACAAGCAATCTCAGGCAGATAAGTAAAGCATGGATTGACTGTGCTTTGTGGGAAACTTGCTGTACCCTGAAGAAGGATTTCCTTCCCAGTTATTCAGGCTTCTGTATTTAGAGTTAAATCTTCCACTTTATTTTTAATACGAAGTTTAGTCCCTTTTTACCGAAGATAATAATTTATATAGGGCTCCCAATTTCACTGGCTGCTAGTTCATAAGGTTTATCGGAAAGCATCCGTAGATGTCCCTGATGTTAGGGAGGGTCAGCAATAGCATTCATGAGCAGTGACATGGTCACGTGCAATATCAGTATTGTCCTTTAAAGCCAATGTATACCTGCTCTTAGTCCTAGGAAATTTCTTACCTTTGAGAAGAAATTTATCTCTTATTTTGTACATATTCCCTTCTTGTGTATATCCTAGCTATTATGTATACATCGTATGTCTTACTGTCTGCTAGACATCTTAACAGTAACAAGAAAAAGGATGGAATTTCCAAAGACCTGGCTATGGTTCCTGGCTGTCAGTTCTGGACCAGTGACCTCAGAGAACAAATGTCTACACTCTGCATCATGGTGGGTATGCCCTAAACATTTGCTCTTGTCTTTGTTCTTCACTGATCAAGAGCATGCACAGCTCTTATCTTGAAGCAAAGGGACCTTCCTACATACCTGGCTTAAGCCACAATGACTTTGTAGATAAAGGAAATGATCATTGTGCTAAGTATATGTGTATGTGTACGTGTGTACACAATTCATATATAGGGAAAGGGGGAAAAGAATATGGAAAAATAGAGAACTTTAGAAATATTTCGAGAGGAGAATCTTGAGGACTTTACAAAATACTGTTTCTAAAGAATTCTTATACCACTTTATAAAACAAATTATGATTAAGAAAACCATTTGGTATCTCTACATTTGGAATTCATTTAAGTCTAAGGCTACTGGGGCTTTTTCCCAAAATCCCTGCTGGAGTCAGGAAATGAGCTCATGCAGCTCTAGGAGCATGCAAGTCTGTCTCTGGAAATTATTGCCTGAAACATGAGAGAATCAAGCTGATGAGGCAATAAATCCATGGCAGCAGGGCCCACCTACAAATGAGAAGGTGCCCTGGGGCTTAGGAACAACCTAGATGGTAGGGTCGAGGCCCAACCATGCAGCATCCATGAGGATGCCATTCATCAGGCTTTTAAAAACACCTGTTCTATTCCCAAGACTATCTGAGCTGTAGCTGCAAAAATCCATCCCATGAGCTTCTCTGTAGGTGCATAAGGGCCCCAGACTTTGGAGGAGCATGGTGTGGGACTACTTCAAATAATTCAATTCTTTGCATCTAGCCTTCACTATCGTCTTGTTTACTTCTATTTTAGATCAAATCTGCATGATCCATGACAGTAATATGCAGAAAACTAGCCCCATTTGTTTTTCTTGAATCTCTCACAGCACTTGGAATAAAGGATTGCCTATTTCCATTTCTTCTTCTTCTTCTTCTTCTTCTTCTTCTTCTTCTTCTTCTTCTTCTTCTTCTTCTTCTTTTTCTTCTCTCTCTCTCTCTCTCTCTCTCTCTCTCTCTCTCTCTCTCTCTCTCTCATCTCTTTCTTTGTTGTCATCTCTTCTCTACTTCCTTTGGCTAATTCTACTCCTTCTCTGATCTATCCTGAGTCCTCTTATCTAATTTTCCCCATCACTTTTCCGACTTTGTTCCAAGGAGGAAACTTGACACTAAACATTTATACTTCAGGATGAGGTTAAGACCATATCCTAACTTTCTGGAGATCATTTTCATCTTCAGTCTTATATGTTTGTATGATTAGGCCACAATAAAAAAGAATAAGAACAAAGATGGTGATCTTGACACAAGCTCTTTCCTTGTGGATAAAAAAAAAAATGGACCTTGAATGAAGATTCCTGAGGTCATGCCCCAGTTTATTGACATCTGGCATGGAGTATTGTTTGAGTTATGTAAGTTTTGACATCTCAATATCATCTTTTATACAATGAAGTAAATAGTATTAGCTTTCCCATTAAGATGTTATCACAAATTCAACGGGATAGTTCATGTAATGCACACAGTGTACTCTATGTCAGAGGGTAGGGATTCAATATTTTTGCGATACTCATTATAGTATAATAAAGAAAAGGATAGTTATTATGATTGTGAAGAAGTCAATCCAGTTGGATGGTATGAGACAAGTACTTTTGATAAAGAGACTACATGGGAAAGGATATGACTAGAAAGCCAGAATTTGCATTTGAGTGAGAATGTAAACTAGGGAACCCATTCTGTCTACCAGAAAGTGCAGATAAAGGGAAATACAATAACAATCAGGCAAAAACAATGTCATAAGTCATAAGGAAAGCATATCTTCTCATGAAATCTTTTTTAATTGAACTTCCAAGGTATCTAGTTTATTTATATGAAGATAACATATTGTACATGTCTTGGTCACAAGGTAGCTGAGAACTCTGATGATTCATTAGTGAAATATTGCTGGAAGTTTCTTGAGATGGGAGGTACTTTCTCCCTCATTCTCTATCTAAAATTATGATTAAATTTATGAATTCAGAGGGTCACTCAAACCAGAAGTCTGTGATGTGTAATTGTTTAATGGCCATCCTGATACATATTTCAAAATAAACCATCTGAGACACATTTACCAACCTTTCAGATTGAGCCCTGCAGCTAAGTGAAATAGCTTGAGTCCTATTTGACCAGATGGTTCATCTGAAAAACATTTAGGGATCTTTGCAGTGTAACTTAGAAAATCTGAGAGAGGAAGGCATGATATACTTTAGAGAGGAGGAATTGTTGGGAGTAGAGGAGACCTAAGATTGAGAAAATCTTAAAGATTTTGGTGAGAAAAATCTTAAATTTAGAAGAGACATTAAGGGTTACACACTGACCTTGCCCTTGTTACTTGCTCTATCGGGTCCTAATGGGAAGAATTTTCTTCCAGTAATTGTCTAGCTATAGCCCTATCATGCATGCTACCTGTATGTGCACACATTTCCTTCCTGAGAAAGTCAGTGTTCCTTTCTTGCCTCATTTATAAGGGCTTCCATGAGGCTTCTCCCTTTAATGAAACTTTCTAGATCACACCAACCATGCTAATGACTTACTTCTCTTAGCTTCTATGGACTGAGAGAATGCATCTTCTTCTCACAACTCCTTTTCATTTTTACTTCATAATTCATTGTTCTAACTTCACGTATACTAAACCAGTCAGGAATTATAAAGAACCAGAAGATTTCAAGCCATCGTTTTCTATTCATTAAGGCTTTTCTCTTTGAACAAGCCAATTCTGCCTCATTTTTCAGCATCTATAAAAATTTTAAAAATAAATCATTTGACTCTAACTGCTTTCTAAAGGCATATATATATATATATATATATATATATATATATATATACACACACACACATATATATGTATATATTTGTATAAGGAAAAGAAACATTCTTTCTTACTCTCTTAGGTTCAGTAGCTGGCCCTGAAAATTAAACAATTAAAAACCACAAATTAACGCCGGGTGTGGTGGCACACACTTGTAATCCCCATGCTTGGGAGGCAGAGACAGGAGGATCATGTAGATTTGAAGCCAGCCACGCTGGCTTAAGAGACCCTGTTTCCAAATTTAAAAAAGTATAAAAAATAGGTCTGGGAGTGTAGCCCAGAGGTAGAAGGGCTTCTAGAAACCCAGTACCACCAAAAAACAACAACAACAACAACAAAAAAACATTAATGGGGTGAGAGGTTAAGAGTTCATTGACATGTGTAATGGGAAACATGGAAGAACTCAGTGATGAGTGTTTCAAAGGGTTAGAATTTGAGGCCTATATACCAACTTAACAAAGGATGATAAATTGTAGAAAATTGACAAGATGAAGGAAAAGGCCTGCACTTGTAGCTATAAGTTGCAGTAAGTTGTGGAAAGGAAAATACATGAAAAATAAGGGTTATTATTAAGGTCTTTTATGCAGACCCAAGTCAGCACTGACATTCTAGTCAGTGTTTATGGTTCTTTTAACTCCTCCTGATACAGGAGAGCAGAAAGAATACCCTTAGAAAAAAATATGTGTACTTTTATGCCCTGCCTTGAGTCTAAATGGAAAATGTAGAGAGTTTTTCCTGTGGCTGCTATTTCTCACTTTTAGTTTAAAATAATTTTTATGTCCAAGGGGCATATTTTGGAGTCATGTTTGCTAATCCCTTTTCTAGAATAACACACTTGTATTTGCATGTGACTTCTTCACTAGTTCCTATGTACATTATACTTCTGCCTTTATTTCTGGAGAGAGGAGACAAATAGTAAATATATCTAATATATATTTTTTCCTGACCTTGCTATGTATATTTTTATACTTATACAGTGTCAGCAGTGAGATACAGTTATTCAACAGAGAATATCACCTGGTGAAATTCCAAACTGAAACTATATCAAATGTGGTGGTGGGGTTATAAATTTTACATTTAAGCTCTTTGTATATTCTGGATATTGGCCCTCTATCTGAGTGATGACTGGTAAAGATCTTCTCCCATTCTGTAGGCTTTCTCTTTAGGTTCTTGATGGTTTCCTTTGATGAGAAGAAACTTTTTAATTTGCTACCATCTCACTTGTTAATTCTTGCTTTAATTTCCTGCTCTTCGGAGTCTTGTTGAGAAAGTTACTGCCTGTGCGTATATGTTGGAGTGTTGAGCCTATGCCCTCCTCCAATAACTTTACAGTTTCTGGTCTAATTTCCAAGTCTTTGTTCCATCTTGAGTTGATTCCTGTGCATGGTGAGAGGTAAGGATTTAGATCCATCTTTCTACAAATGGATAGCCAGTTCTTTCAGAACCATTTGTTGAAAAGGCTGTCTTTTCTCCAGCGTATGATTTTGGCCCCTTTGTCAAAGATCAATTGACTGTAGGTGTGTGGGTTTGTTTCTGTATCTTCTATTCTGTTCCACTGGACTGTATGCCAGTTATTGTGCCCATACCATGCTGTTTTTACTACTTTTGTTCTATAGTATAATTTAAAGTCAGGGATTGATATGCCTACTGCATAGTTATTATTACTGAGAATTGCTTTGGCTATTCTGGGTCTTTTTCCATCTAAAATTTCTGACTGATTTTTCTAGGTCTATGAAGAATGTCATTTATTTTGATAGGTATTGCATTGAATCTGTAGATTACTTTTGGCAGAATGGCCATTTTGATTATATTTATTCTGCCTATTCATGAGCAATGGAGATCTTTCCATCGTTCCAGGTCTTCTTCAATTTCTTTTAATCTTTTATAGTTTTCATTGTAGAAGTCTTTTACATTTTTGGTTAGGTTTATTTCTTGGTATGTTAGTGGTTTTGAGGTTATTATGAATGTAATTTTTTTCTTTATTGCTTCTATTGTGGATTCATTGTTGGTATATAGAAAAGCAACTGATTTCTTTAGATTGATTTTGTATCCTGCAACTTTGCTGAATTGCTTAATCAGCTCCAGTAGTCTTTTGGTTGAATTCTTTGGGTCTTCTAGATAAAGGATCATGTCATCTGAAAACAAGGATAGTTTTAATTCATCTTTTTCTATTTCACTCTACACTAGCAAAATAAATAACCCAGTCAAGAAATGGGAAACTAAATTGAATAGGCACTTCACGAAAAAGAACAGATACAAATGGCCAATAAATACATTAAAAAATGTTCAACATCATTAGCCATCAGGGAAATGAAACTCAAAACTATGCTGAGATTCCATCTAATCTAAATCAGAGTGGCAAGCATAAAGAAATAAAAAAAAAAACAACAAATTCTGGCAAGGATGAGGAGAAAAGGAACTCTTTTGCACTGTCGGTGAGAGTGTAAACTATTTCAGCGACTATAGAGATTAGTGTGGAAATTCCTTAGAAAACTGGGAATGGATCTACCATATGATCTAGCTATACCACTTTTGGGTATCTTTCCAAAGGGGTTGAAATCAGAGAACTACAGTAACATATGGATACTCATGTTCATAGCAACATAATTCATAATAGTCAAAATATGGAACCATAATCACATCATTTTTGTTGTACTTTAAAATAATGAATAACACCTAATTTATTGGTTTGTGGAAAGACTAAACTAATTTAAAGTACATAGAATGATGCCTAGTTTAGAATTAATCAGTAAGAGATGTTGATGTATTTATTGGCTATTCCTTTTCTTTTGTTTAAAAGACAGACTTCTTTTATGATCAATACCCACTATAATGTAAAGGAAGAGTTGATCATGTGAATGAAGAGGAATGCAGGGCATATTTTAATATAACAACCTAGGATGGGGCTATAAAGATACTGTAAAAAAAAATGAGCCATCATTTGTCATTGTCTTTTTTATGTTTTGGGGGGAGGTACTGAGAATTTAGCCCAGGGCCATGCTACCTCCAAGCTACACCTCCACCTTTTTTATATCTCACTAGGTTGTTGAGGCTGGCCTCAAATTTGCCACCCTTCTATCTCAGCCCTCCTAGTAATGGGATTACAGACATGTGCCACAGCACTTGGCTTGGGGTTACTTCTTAAAATAATACACAGCCAACTCTTCTTGCCCAGAACATACCTAGAAAAACACCCTTTCCCAGATGGCCCCTGCTTTCCTCAACTTCTCAGGTAAAGCACAATACTCTTTTGATTGTACTGTTACTTAATGAAATCCTGGTGTGGTAGACAGGAGACTATGAAGTCTTTGAGAGTTAGATGAACCTGTAGTCTGTGTGAACAGAAAGACTTCAAAAAACCAATTCATAAAGCCAGCAAATGTGGATAGGGAAAGCCTGGACCTCTAAGAGGCTCAGCTGATGGATGATAAAGTGTGACTGCTATTATCCTAAAAGGTTATTCTTCCTAGAACCAGCAAAAAACATATTTTCATGTGAATTTCAGGAAGATAAAAATGTCACTCCTGGAAAATGATGTGTGGCAATTTTAAAAATATTTTGCTTAATTATTAATTGAGAGATCGATTGAAATGTGTTTGCTGAAAGTAGATGAGGGCTATAAAGGGAGAATCATGAATCGGAGTGTGAGACAAAGCAATGTTTGTGAGTTCTGGGTTTTCCATCCCCGCAACCTTGGCTAAGTCATTTAACCACTCTGTATTTCACTTGATTTCAGCTATGATACAATATTATGTAAGATTAAAAGACACAGGTAATCAAATTTGAACTAATTAATTTATGTATTTTTTGTTTAACTTTTGACTTCATGTAGCTAAATATGGTGAAAAATTAAGAAAATGGCTACTAAACACAGGGCACGGTGGTGTATGACTATAATCCCAGTATTTTGGAGGCTGAGACAGGAGGAGCACAGATTCAAAGCCAGCCTTAGCAATTCAGTGAGGCTTATACCAACTTAGAGAAACTCTTCTTCCAAATAAAAGCTAAAGTAGGACTAGGGGTTTTCTCTTAGAGATAGAATGACCCTGTGTTCAATCCCAAGCACAAGAAGAAGGAGAAAAAAAGAAGGAGGAAGAGGAGGAAGAAGAGGAGGAGGAGAATGAGGAGAAAGAGGAGGAAAAGGAGGATGAGTAGGAAGAGGAAGAGGAAGAAGAGAAATAAAGAAAGAAAGAAAGAAAAAAGGAAGAAAGAAAGAAAGGAGGAACAGAAAAAAAGGTTACTTAGAAAATTTTTTCCATCAACTACTAAGACCAGCTTCTTCTTTACTGCCAAACTGACATAGCTCAAAACAAAATGTATGAATGGATGATGTGGGCAAAGATAGATACAAAGATATGCCATAAATACATTATCCAAAATGAAAAAGACAATTATAAGGGCCGATATGGTGGACCCAGTGAATTCTTGATGACCAGAGGAGCAAAATAGCCATATTTCTTGGGTATTCAGCAGCTCTTCATAGGAAAATACTGAAACTAGACCTTGGAATGGGAGTAGAGAGGATCTGGGAAGAGCAGAGTTTTTTTTATCCAAGCTGACCCTGCAGACCTTCTTCTAAAAGGACTGGCACTTCCATCACAATCCCGTAAGTCCATGCACTGAGCAGAAACTCTGCTTAGCTCCCCAGTCTCTTCAACCATGAGGAAGAAGCAGTAGCATTGCAATTTTATATCAAGAAAACACATGCTCCCTTTTTGCATTATATCAAGTGCCCATCAGAAATCTTTTATATTAAAGAAAAGGAATAGCCAAGGAATACACTAACATTTCCAAAATCAGGCACCATGCTGTACACTTTTAATGTATAAATTAGTTTAATCCCTCTGTACACCAACAAATAAGGTATTATTAACATTATTTCTAAAAAGAACAAAAAAAATCTATTGGAAGTGAGATCATTCTTTCAAAGCCAATGTTAATAAGAGAATTTATGCCTGACTCATTCCAACACTGGAGCAGTGTCCTCAAGGTCACAAGGCCAGCAAAGCACAGACCCAAATTTAACCGAAGTCCACCTACTTGTGAGCCTTAGCATGGTATACTACATCTAACAGTGATAAACACTGTTGGTTTTGAATGATTGTCTCCTCTGTCCATTTATGGCACCACCACCCACCTCCCCAAGTGGAACTGACTCTCCCTCCCTGTGCTCCTATCTTATTTAGTAGAGACATCTATGCCAGAAGCTGCCGTACTCATTGGTCATTTTCTACTCCATGCCTGTCTCCCCTATTAAGTTGTAAGCTTCCAAGGATAGAATAGGGGATTATTCATCATTTTATCATTCAGAGTTTCATAAATGTGAATTAATAACTGAATGGATAAATGCCTATGCCCCCCCCCAGTTAACCCATGCTCACAACTTGGCAAGAAAGCCACATTCTTCAGAAAAAGATCATAGGGGTGTGTTAATTGTTGCCCAATTATCATGATATCGATGACCACGTAGTAAATGTTCTATAAATGTTCATTGATAAGAAGGCCACTTTTAATTCCATGGTTTCCATTAAGTGGAAAGTTTTAAATGAAGCATCATACTACTGATTTCCAAAAACAGGGACTGTTTTCAGAGGTGAAGTGTCTTTCAGAAGATCATATAGCAAAGAAGATGAAGAACCTGAGTTTCTCAGGGGTCTGAGTGAGACATGGCATTTCATAGTGAGTTGCCAGTGCATACAGGGTATTGGTGGGTTTTCTCCCCCTCCACTGTCCAGCTGGACTCCAGGGGAGTGGAGCAAACCAACAGAGTGATTAAGTCAGTGTGGTCTCAGCAACGCCCAGAGCCCTGGCAATGCCCATAAAGCTGCCTCACTCTTGGAGTGGTTTGGAGTGGGGCATCTGCAGGATCTTTAGGGCCAAAACTACTCTTACTTCCTGTTGATAGGAATCACCTGAGTATCTTGTTTGAGGACACATACTACTGAGTCAATCCTCTGAGTCAGACTCTCCACAAGAGAGCGTTTTTTTTTTATTTTGGTTTATTTATTTATTTATTTTTCGCAGGCCTGGGAATGGAACCCAGGGGCATTTGATCTCTGAGCTACACCCCCCCCCCAGCCCTATTTTTTATTCTTTATATTGAAAGCAGGTCTCACTGAGTTGTAGAGGGCCTCACTAAGTAGCTGAGGCTGTCCGTGAACCGCGATCCTCGGGTCTCAGCCTCCCGAATGCTGGGATTACAAGCGTGCGCCACCACTCCCAGCCTCAAGAGAGCGTTTTTGAACAAGCGTGCCTGTGATTCCATTATCAGTTTGTGAAACTTTGCTTTGAGAGAGGCTAAGGCTAGACTTTAAAGCATGAAGGTGGTATCCACACTCCAGAGGACAGTTACTGAAAGTCGCTTTTAACAGTACCCCCCATCTATGTCATAAATTAAGGACTCAATCCCTCTCCATATAATGCCCTAAGATGGGTCCCTTGGAGTAGGGGCTGGAGGGCTTGCCTATGCCCACCTGATGGAGTCACTGAATGGTTTTGTTCTTGCACTCATCTCCTTTCAAAATAAGTAAATACAATTTTAAAAAATAATAATAATCTGCTCATGGGCTTCTATGGGCTTTCTGAAGAGGACTGTAAGCATCGGCCTCTGATTTTCTCTAGCATCCAGAAAGCAGGGCTGAGCTGTCTCCCAGAGGAGACTCTGGGAGGAGAGAGAAGCTGCTATGGCAAAAAGGGGACATCCGCATGCTTCCCAGGCAGCAAAGTAGCACGCAGCAGCCCAGCCCAGCCAGAGCTCGCAGCGTGCCGGCTCTCCAGGGCAAGTTTCCTGGGAGCGTCCTTTCTCCACCGACACAGCTAAGTCTCCAGTTCTCCAACAGATGTTCCCCCGGCAGCTCTGAAGTCCAAGCACTCGCGGCTGCAGCGCAGAGTCCAGAGACCCACACGCTGTGGCTGGGGAAGCCCCAGCAGGCAAATGCCAGGATCAGCATGCAAAGCTGGACTTTAGCCCAGGTCTGTCCTCACCCCGGGGGGCCGCCGGCTTTGCACGGTGCATCTGCCAGGAGCTGCTCACTTTTCCCCTTTGCAAGTCTTTGTTCTAAGCCAGACGTTGCTCGGATTCTCTAATTAACTCCCTCCACTCCAAAGGGGTCCGGAGGCTGGGATGCACTGCCAGCTTAGAGGATGTTGACTCTGGAGTGGGAGTCGGAAGGACTGCAAACAGTGGGTATTGTTGTGATTATATGTGCGTCTCTGAAGCTGCTTCATTTGCTGGGACTGATTGATTTTTCGGAAGGTAAAGTGGTCGCTCCCAGTCTGTGTATTGGTCAGTTCTGGTTCCCAACCGGACACAGATGCTGCCAAGTTGAAGGCTTAATATCCAGACTAAAAGTTTTAAAATATGCGTGTTTGACTTAGTGCAGCCTAGGGGACTGGACAGTTCATTTCTGTTTAGCCAGATATTTGACACTGGGAGGGAAGGATTGTGAACCATTGTCTTTCTAGATGAAACCAATTTGGGGTTGTGGTTCTTTGATGGGTTAATATATAGTTACTGTCAAGGTGGGAAGTTAGGACTGTACTATGGTCTGATAATGTGGGTTGGTGTTTTGGCTGTCAAGTTCCTGAAGACTACCACGCCTTAATGTCATTCATGATCCCATCCTCTGGAAGACACATTTGATTTGTGAGGGGAATATCAGCCCGTACCTGGTTAGTTAGGAGGTACGGGGTGGAGCTGGGTTTTTGATTATGATATAAATTGGGGACATTTTTGGTGTAAGATTGAGTTAGTGGGTGCTCAGCTACACTGTGCTTTGAGCACTTAATTTGCAGAAGTGTTTCATTTACTGTACCCCAAACACCACTTTGTTTCCTGAGTGGAAGCACACACACACATGCACACACACACACACACACACACACACACACACACACATGCACACATACACACACACGGCAGCCTTGTCACTACCGATAAACATCTTATATATCTAATATGTTTTATTTTTATTATGGTCCAAAATCAATTTTGTTATCCAAACATTGGAGAGCTTAAAGAAAAAAGTTGATTAACTTGGCCTTACTGATTTGAATATATAAATATATGTATATATATACATTACATATATTTTCATGAAATATATGTAATGCTTTTATTGCAATAATATACTTCATACCATTTTAAATTGAATCATTTGATATTGCTTACCCTTCCTTTTCTTTCTTCACAAGTAGAATGATGGAGTTCCAGAGATAATTGCTAATATTCCCTTCTAGATAAAGATGCAATCTTTTATTCTGAGTTATGAATATCTGCTTCTTACACTGTGTAGAATCTGAGGAGACAGAAATATTTAAACTTTCCCACACTGCTTATAATATTTTAAATGACCAGAGATAAAACCTGATAACTAAGATGACATCATCACACACTACATCTGCACAGGTTGTTTCTGTGAACATGTTAATGATGACAAATGTATCTTAACTCCATCTAGTTCCTTCTTCCACCAAATTGTTTAATTAGGTCTTAACTTCTCAGTCCAATATAAAAAAAAAAACATGATAAGTTTTCATGTAATTTTCATCCCTTAATGTTTTCTCAATCTGTGACAAGTACTTAACAAGTACTTCTTAAACACAAGAAATATTGCAATGCAATTAAATAAAACCCCTGAAATTAGATTTTTACCTTTTCTCATATTGCACAATAATTTTCTTTAAGCCCTTGAAACAAAACAATGCATAAGAAAACTTCTCAGTGTCTTACATGACAATCTTTGTTTCTTTGAGAGTTATATTTCAATGCACTAATGTTGATGTCTTAATAAAATTCTGGTAGGATAATCACACGTTTTATAATCAGAATAACTTGTTTCTCCATAATTTTATAATTCCATTATTAGTTTTTGTTCTCTGTACTTGGTTGGACTGTAGCTCCCAAATTTAGTGACCTACACTCAAGGTTTCTTGGTTTCAGATCTGGGTTCTAAAGAATCAAAATAGATGTATTTGAGAAGTCAACATTCACAAGGATATGAAATAATTGCCAATTTTGCATATTTCTTTTATTGCCAATTTTAATTGTAAACATTTTAAAATCTTTTAAAAGTTCCAAATTTTAGATCCCCAGCAATAACTTGGCTCTTTATTTTTTAGCTTCTATGCTATATATTACTTAAAATTGAATGTTTTAAGATTAAAAATTCAACTTGAGTTCAAACAATATGAAAAGTAGAGTTGTAAACTTTATTCCTCCCTCTAGACTTAAAAAAAAGAACATTTCGAACTAATCTAAAATGTCTGCCTTGAGATGGATATCCAAACCACATTCATATTCATATCTGAATTTATTTTCTATACACTTATAAATATAGATATTCCTGTATATTTATAAAAATTATGTGAAATGTGAAGTAACCCGGAAAACACTTTGGATTCAATATTCAAGTCTTGATCATGCTAAAATACAAGGCTGCGGCTTGCCATCATATATAAGGTAATACCCATATTTACCTGACAAATCAGACCTTTCTTATTCTGACATACATCTTAAAAAATGTTGGTCTGTTCGAGTTTTCTCATTTTACATAAGAAATGAATACAATCCAGAGAGCTTATTTATCAGAAGATAAACCTAACTGAGAGGCAGGGCCAAAACTACTGAACCTTAAACAGTGTTATCCTTACTACCACACATTTTTCTTTTACTCCTCTTCCCAATATTGGGAAAGAGAATATATAAAAACAGGCATGGTAAATTTCCTGAATTCTCTTTTTTTGGGGGGATACTGGGGATGGAAACCGTGGGCTTTCTACCTCCTAGCTATAACTCCAGACGTATTTTTTATATTTTATTTGGAAGCAGCGTCTCACTAAGTTGCTGAGAGCCTCACTAAACTGCCAGGTTGGCTTCAAACCTATGATTTTCCTGTCTCAGCCTCCCAAGTACTCTGATTACAAGCGTGTGCTACCATACCCAGCTATAATCTCCTGAATTCTTGACTCTTTTAATCTGAATTGACCACTAAGACTTAGTGAAATATCTGAAGAAAAAAAAAAAAAAACACATTCATAGAAAATGAGATCCCACAAAAGCTGCTTAATTTCTACAAGACTTTTGCCTGAACCCAAGAAAGCAAGGAATGTAAATGAGTTAAAGCAGACTACATTGACCCTTACTAGAGTAGAAGCCAATTAGAAGAAAGACAAGCCAAGTGGTATCCAGGGCCCCTTTCCTTCAGAGGTCTGAACTAAATTTTGGCCATAGATGATACATATTCAATGATGACAAATAGTAAATTCGAGTGGAGTCCAGGATGAGACACAATAAGAATATGAGAAATCTGTCCTAGACGTCCTGCCTGTGTTTTCAAAGACTATAACAATATCTAAGCAGGAACTGACCCTAAGCTTTTTAATCACCAGCCAAGTAGAGGATTAAAAAACAAAAGGCAGTTAAAAAGCAAGTCAAAGAAATTGCATCTGCATTCCTTCTTGCTGAAAATAATAAAAAAGGGGCCAAGGGTTATTCCTGTGTAGATTGCACTGCTTAGCAAATATGGGCCATAATAAGTCAGGGAATTAGCTATTGTTCTTGGTGGGGAAGAGGAGATGAGGAGGTCCAGAGCAGAAACCTGAGCTTCTTTTAGGCAACAATGAGCTTAGATATTGTCCTCTGTAGACAATGACACTTCAATGGTGCCATCAGGGAATATTTCCTCCAGTGTGACTTTGTATATCAATTATTTAGAAAATACTTCTGAGCCTATTATTTGAAGTGAAAGTCTATATTAATGTTGAGATAAAGCAGTATCACTGAAGCTTGTCATTTCTAAGGCTGGAGAGAATCAGCCATGAATAGAAAAGTGTTAAGAGAAATAATTCTCTGATTGAAGTTAGTTTTCACATTTGATAAAGTCCTATTAAAAATCTCTTTCACTTGAAATCCAATATTTCAGAAGGAAAAGTAATTTATGAAGAGGATTAAAATGACTAATGAGATTTTAATATAGAGATTTGAGATTTTACAGGCATCTACTCATCATTAAGGGGAATGAAGAAGGATGCTAGATTAATTTTATCATTTTATCATTTAGTAGGTACAATTGATATGGTAAATTCTAAATGTGTGCAGAGTATTGACTGAGAAAATGGGAAGGGGCAAAATGAACTAAAGGAAGTTTCCCTCAGCAAACCTACATTCTAGTAAGGAACTAATTACCAAGAGAGAAGGAAAGAAATGCTGGGCATAGAGGTAAACAATGGCCTGGGGAAGCTTAGGTGAAGTGGTGCATCCTCAAAAGGGCTCTGGGGAAAGTTTTGCAGAGAAAATTTAGTTGTATAGAACCTCAGGGTGGGGGGAGGAACTTCACAAAATTGGAGAATAAGAGACAAGGATGCCATGCTGAGCAAAGAGCTTGGGCTATGTCCCCAGTCCCCGACAGTGTCAAGTAGCTTACAGAAATTAGAGTGGTGAATCAGATGTGGCTTTTGGCAGATGGGACTCAGGTTTTAATATGGGAGAGTTGGCTGGAGAGGTCACTGTGGGTTCAGCAATGAGAATGCACAATTATTCTTTCTCCAGTGGTGAGCCATTGATCCCAAGTCTTCAACTCAGGGGAAACAGATGGAGATGATCAGTGTTTCAGGTGGGTCAACCTGAGAGTAGGGAAAGATGAATTCAGAGATGAGTGGGTGAAAGGAGAGGTAATCACAAAGATAGTACTTTTGCTTGTGCAGCAATTCATCTGAGAAACAAGAAAAACAAAAATCCATAGAATTCCCTCCATAATAAAATGCTTAGAGTGAACTGTCGATTTCCAGTTTACCCAGAAACTCTCCTTTAACATGATATCTGTGGCCTACAGCTGTTCTTAGAAATAGTATAACTATATTTTATTTCAGTACAACATTGTTTGTTCTTAAGTATCTTTGTATGAGAAAAGAATAGAGTGCATGGGATCCTTCATTCTAGAGATAGTAGCCCTATTTGTTAATAGGGCTTAAAAATCCCGATAGTGTTATCTGACATCTTGCAAGGTCTTTGATTATTTTGACTTTTTGTCTTAGAAATTTTTACTCATAAAGTACAAAAATAAGGCAATGTAGCTGTGCATGGCAGTGAACACTTGTAATCCCAACATTTGGAAGGCTGAGACAGGAGGATTGAGGTTTGAAGACAGCCTCTGCTACTTAGTGAAGCCCTTTAAAATTCTGTGAGACCCTGTTTCAAAATAAAGAATAAAAAATTGGGCTGGGGGTATGGCTCAGAGATAGAATGCCCTGGGTTCCATCCCCAGTACCATAAATAAATAAATAAATAAATAAATAAATAAATAAATAAATACATAAGTACATAAGTTCATAAATACATAAATACATAAATGATATGCCTCGACTAGCTTCCATAATTACCAGTATTTTGCCATATTTTATTTAGCAATGAATAGCATTCAATATTTATTTCTTGATAACCTACAATATGCACTATGCTAGGCCCCAGAATACTAAGGTAAATTAAAAAGAATCACTGCCCTCCAGAAAGTCTCAGTCATATATGGAAAAGGGAACACAAACAAATAAAATGTGATGCATCCTGATAAATACACCAATACAAGTAACTCCAAGAAGAATGTCAAATAATTAAAACCCAGGGGAAGAGATTGAAGTCAGAGATAACTTCATGGTGGAGATGACATGTAAGCCTGATTCTTATTGATGAAAATAAGTTTATCAACTTAATGTGCAAGAAAGGTGCTTATGCAAGTACTATATATATATATGAGATACTGGGTGAGGTAACACCATGTACAAGCACAGGAACGTGGTATACCATATGGGATTCCTGGAACAACAACAAGAAAGTGTGAGAGGAGTTGACACAGTTTCATTGCTTCCTTGATTGTAATTATGCTTGCTGTTTTGCACAGTGCTGGGCATAGAGAAGATATTAAAAGAAAATTATGGAATGAATATCCTCTGCTTCCATACAGTAATCGTGCAATCAAGGACCACCAGGGCCACCTCCAAGTGTTCCTGCTGACCTGAAAACTGTTGATTAGTTGATTGAGATTTTCATGATTTGTTTTTTGATGCTGAGATTTTACATCAAAATCTCTCTACAAGCAAAGATACCCACATCCTCAAAACATCTGGGGCTGTTCGTTAGAACCTCATGGCCCTGGAAAGTCGTTTTCATTTGAAGCATCCAGCTGTGATTTACAGAAGCCCAGCTTAGATGGGCATCGGTTTGGCTGAGAAAGTAGCCCATTCCATTCTGGAACTATAAAAATTTATAGATTTATAACTACAATTTAGCAAATATGCATGAAGTGCCTATTGTGTGCCTAGGAATAGAAGGCAGCAGGATGTTTTTTCTGATGTTAGGATGTCTTCGAATTGTTTAGAGATCAAGCAGTTCATAAGTAACTACTCTAAGATTAAAAGAAAAAAATCTGGGTGAGAGAGAGAGAGAGAGAGTAAGGCCTTCATAAAACTCAAAGAGAAGAGCCATTTCCTCCAGTTGGAAAATATCTGGGAAGGCTACATGAACACAGTGACATTTGAAATCTCAAGAGTTGAGAGATCAAAAACTGTGACAGGTAGAGAATGGAAGCTAAAAATAGAAATTTGAACTATATTTTAAAAAAGAAATTCAGTTTTCTAAAATCATTTTTTTAAAAATCAGGTTGGCACTAAAAAGTCCATTGATCCATTTAAAATACCAAATGTCAGCTCTGGACGTGACAATGTGCTTGGTACTGATTTGTTTTGGAACTCTTATTTTTTAGTTTTGCCTGCTTTGAGGATACAACCCTTACCCCATCTGAGAAAGGAGAGCTGCCATCTTCAAAGAAGGGAGGGGGATAAAGTGAGAGAGGAAGAATGGATACCTGCCAATGCCCTGCAACCAGAAAAAATTAGAAAAACACACCTGTGGTTGAATAATTATATTTTATCACTCATTTGGTTATCTTAATCATCTGTATATGTAATGAGGAGTAGATAGAAACTAAAGATATAATTAGTAAAGAAGCAACAGTTACTTATACTAGCTAAAGTAAAGGGGCATTTATGTTCATGGTTTAAAGTTTATGGTTTTACCTCTGCTTTGATATAGTACAGAGTGGTCATAATTTTGTCTTGATGGATCATGGATGCAAAGTGAACTTGTCTAACGTTCATAGTCTGGGGTCTGATAAAGAGCTAACAAAACCACATCAAAATCTAGGTAATAAAATAGGTTATCTCCTTCTGGATGCCAAGTGCTGCATTATCCTCTCAGGAGAAGGAAGAGGGCATTATATGGGGGACAAGGACAGGAGTGTGGACTATACAGGATAAATATCTGAGTTTAAAATATAATTCTTAGGCCAGTGCTGCTGGTTCAGAGTCCACACTTTGAGAACCAAGGAGATCGGCAATAGATTTTGAAGGCAAAACCCATGATGTCTAGAGTATGGTTTGCACCAATTTTTATGAATTCTTTGGCACCTGTTGAGCTTTGTTCCAGAGAACTGGCCAACCAGCATTTTTATATTAAATATTTTATATTTTAGGCTTTCTGGGGCATGTGTCCATCATGAGTAGACTCTTATATCATGAAAGCAGCCATAGATAATATATTAAAAATGCATATGACCATATTCAAATAAAGCTTTGTCAATATTTAAATTTGAATTCCATACAAACTTATTATTTTTTTTAGTTTTTTTAAACATTATTTTAAATGTAAAGCCATGCTTAGTTGTCAGGTGAGACAAAAATAACCAATAGACATAAATTCAACCTACTGTTGAAATTTACCAGCCCCAGTTCTGGAGTTGGGAATAATGAAACCTTTTGAGCAGAGGTCTCCGGTTGGTATGTTATTGCTTTCGAAGCTTATGAAGATTTTCTGAGTCAGTCTCAATGAATAGATGTGGGGATGTAGTCCCACATTGTAAATTGGTGGAATTAGCCACTAACTTAGCAAGTGATTTTACTTAGCATACGTGTATTTGTCTAACAAATCATATTCATTATTTCAAATTCCACCCTTTTAGGTCAATTTAGAAGACTGTTATATAAATTAAGCAACCTACAGAATTTTGTCACGAGTCAATGCAGGGGCTAGACAGTTTGGGTTGTCCAGTCATATTGATTTTCATCTTAAATTTCATGGTCCCTTGGCAAGGTGGCATTATAGCTTTTTCAGTGCATTTGTAAACTCTTATCTGTATTTTTAAAGGCACATTTTAACTTCTCAAATTAAATTGATCTTCAAACTGGAATTACATGGAGTCTTTCGAGTCTAGCACAAGCACTCATTGAATCAACAAACAGTGTTTTTTTTTTTAATAAAAAGCACCTTAAGCTTGGACTTCCTTAAAATTTAAAGACACAGTCATGGTTAAGATCATTTATTTGAAGTGAGACGGACTAGAGTCGGTTTACAGTTGTGTCTTTTCCTGGCTGTATGATTTTAGACAAGATATAGATCCATCTGAACTCCAGTTTTTTCTTGTATAAAATGAAGAGCATCACAGTAACTACCTCATAGCATTATTGTGAGATTTGAATTAAATGGTATTTGTTAAAGCATCTGACACTTAGAAATCAATGAATATTGGATATTGTTTACAGTCTTATTATTGTCTTTCTCTTTGTTCATTTCTGTCATCCTTAAACATAATCAATCATACACATACACACAAAATGTTTTCAATAGTAATATGTATACAGGCACTGTGCTGGTCATTGGAAACTTAAAATCATAATTTGGCTAAGAGCCTTTTATGTATAAATAAGCATAAACCAAATTGGTTTAACAGCTTTCCCTGTACAAAGACATTAAATAGACATAAAAGACAAACTGGCCACACCTATACAGAAGGTGGGAGTTACTGATAAAAGTCTCTCTGAGGTAACAACTACACATTCAAGTGGTGCTTTTGGAACTCAGCATCAGGCATTCTTGAGACATGCTAACAGCTGATGAATTCTAGATTATCATTTTTATGTATCAAGCTCGTATGATTACAGTTTCTGGATCCTGCCTTATATTAGTCTTTTTTCCCAGATTACTTTCTCCTACACAAATGCCACCCTTCTAACTCATCTTCAGCTTAAGTCAAAACTCACCATCTCTTTAAAAAACATCTTCCCTCCCTAACCTGTATCCATTTATTCCTGATGTGTATTGTGCAGCAAATAGAACTCTTGGTAGTGATAAATACTGTGCATAGCCCCTCCCTTCACTTCATTTATGGTTACTCATTTTCTCCTTAGCTGGAAAGGAAGGACTCCTCTATTTCTGCTAGCAGAGGATATCATGTAGGACAAAAAATGGTAACAAATAGACTTCTCAACTGCATCTTTGAGAGATTGTCCATTTAAATCAATATACTTGTCTCATCTCCACCCATCCCCATTCTACTTCTCCTCTAATCTGACTTCATAGTCTCACATGTCTAAACAATGAAGATTGAGCCCAGGCTCAAGATTATTCTACATCACTCATGAAATGAATTTTCATTGTCTTTAAATATTATATAGCCGGGCGTGGTGGCGCACGCTTGTAATCCCCATGCTTGGGAGGCAGAGACAGGAGGATCGCGCTGGTTCGGAGCCAGCCTTGCTGGCTTAAGAGACCCTGTTTCCAAATAAAAAAAATATAAAAAATAGGTCTGGGAGTGTAGCCTGGAGGTAGAAAGGCTTCCAGGAACCCCACTACCACCAAAAAATAAATTAAATAAATAAATAAATAAATAAAATAAATAAATAAATATCATATAAAGAATTAATATCAGGGCAGTACCTACCTCTTCAGCATCACCTCTGCTCATTACTCCTTCTTTTTCCTCCTTCATTGTCTAGGAGCACTGGAGTGAACTTACCTGAGCATCTTCTGTTGTCTTCAGTGGCCACACTCTTGAACATGCTGTTCTTCCTTCTAGAATGCCCTCCTCTTATCATATTTCCAGAAACATGTTTTCAACCTTCAACTCAGTTCACAATTCTTCCTTTGGAAAGTGTGTCTTGAGTTGACTTCCTCAAGCAGAAAAAGACACTGGGGCTCAGATGCCTCTTTCGACCCTCGCCTGTGCCCATTTTATGTGCCAATGCTATCAAAGTCTTTATTGCTTCCTGACACCCCAGGCTGTTTCATACTTCATACTCCTGTTCTGTTCTTCCCTCTAGAATACAATTCCAACTGGTCTTCACCTGGTTAAGTCCTTCTTATAAGCTTAGTTCAGGAGCCATATGTTCCAGAAGGCCTCCCTTGAACCACCTCATTGGAATAAGTGCCCATTTCTGTTATCCTAAAGCACTCTACCTTAGCACTTCAAACTACATTAAACTCTTAATTTCCAAGCTGCAAGCACCACAGAGGCAGAGAGAGCTCTTACCTCTGCATTCTCAGTGCCTTGTGGGAGCGAGCGGATGGGTGGGTAGATAAGGGATAGGCAGGTTTGTTCACAGTCTCTGGCAATACTCTTCCAGAGTTTTCACTGCAATCTTGAGTAGATATAATTTCTCAAGATTTTCTATTAAGCATGTCTTCTCAACTCTGGGTACTATTGACATTTGGGCTTAGATAATTCTTCTTATAGGTGTTATCCTCTGTACTGTATGATGATTGCAACAACCCTGGCTACCGTGTCAACTACAAGTAGCAGCTTTCCCAAGTTGTGACAATTAAAAGTGTCTCTAAGTATGGTCCAGTGTCCAGGGAGTGGGGCATAAGTAAAATCTGCCTTCTATCAAAAACTGTAGAGTAAGCCCTTTTAAATATACCTGTCATAAATGATAAAACTGACTTTAGGTTTGAAAGCAGCATAGCATTGAAAGTCAAATCAGAGTGTTAGGAATGTTCTTCCATTACAAAAGCAATAAATGGTCATTAATGACAGTTTATAAATACAAAAGAAATAAATATGAAGGAAATACCTTCATTCCCACAATTCCAAAAATTACCACTGATATTATTTTTTCTTTATTTCATTTTTCTTTATATGGACTTGATCCTTTAAATTTAATGATGCTATATATTATAAAACTTTATATAACTCAGCCCCTGGGTTTCATTCCCAGTGCCACACACACACACACACACACACACACACACACACACACACTATATATATATATATATATATATACACATATGTATATATATATATCATATAATAGAGCCACCAAAATACTTAAGATCTATATTATATTTTATAAATGTGTGTGCAATCATTTTATTATGATTTTAGAATTTTTAATATATTTCAAAGTTTTTTAATATTTAAACATTTCTGTAACAAAACATTTTTGTATGAAATTGCCTATATATGTTTATATTTGTATGAAAACAGAAAAAGAATGAATTGAACAAAAGAATGAATATATATGTAATATATTCGTTCTCATTCAATAAATACATATATATCTATATATAGATTTATACTTATACATTCATTTTCTTGTTCCATTGATTTTTTTCCTATAATCCTATCATATATATGAGGCCAATTTACTTTGCAAAAGAGTCACAATTTTTTTTTTTTTGGTGGTGGTACTGGGGTTCCTAGAAGCCCTTCTACTTGTGGGCTACAATCCCAGACCTTTTGTGTGTGTGTGTGTGTGTGTGTGTGTGTGTGTGTGTGTGTGTGTGTAAACAGGGTCTTTTAATCCAGCATGGCTGGCTGATCCTCCTGTTTCCACCTCCCAAGCGTGGGGATTACAAGCGTGCACCACCGCTTCCAGCTAGGAGTCACAAATTTTACCAATTTCACTGTAAAGGGGAAATTTCCCAATGACTTGAGCTCACAATACTATCAGTACAGATATTAGGGTGCATTATCAGTACTGTTGATTAGGCAAGACTTTAAAGGTGGGCACTAAGACCATGTCAACAAGCTCCATGTTGAAAGACATTGGTGATTCCAAGAAACTGTCTTAGAACTGAACTGTTAATATTTTTACACCAATCTTAAAACTTTTAATTTTTTGAAATCGTAAAACTCCCATTGTAGATTGAAGATATTCCAAATGTTCTTCTCTTGGGTCCATCAGAATGTACTGCTGTCAAGAAAAGAGCTCACTTAATGATAAGAGCATCATTTTTATGAGTAGATAGTGGAGATGGTTGTAATCTTTCACTAACCATCACACCCATCACAACCCTCTAGCCTTGCACTAAGTAGTAATAATTACATTATTCCTTGAAAGAAAAATTGACACATTTTATACTAGAAAAATAATTATTGGATTTATATGTATTTATAAAAATTTTCATGCAAAAAATTATTATCATACATATTCACATAAATATTTCCTGAGCCTTACTAATAGACACATTTTTCTTGGATGATTTTAAATAGCAGGGAGAGAGAATGATATGTCTTTATAAAAGTATATCTATATTCATTTCAAGAAAAGTATATGGGGCATCTTGTTCATGTGACAAAGTCTGGAACCAAGAACCATCGATATGTTGAGTAGGAAGAAATAAAAGGCCATTCAACCTCTTTCATGTCATGATGTGGTAAAGAGTTACTTAGATTATCCATGTGAATTAATGAAAAGGATTAGTTGGAGATGGAGAACAACACTGAGTATAGGAAGTCTTGAGCTTTGATGATGGACAAGGTACATCAGATATTTTCCCTAAAACAAACTGGGCTGTAGTTCCCAGGCAAGTAATCAAAACTCTATGAAGCTCAGGTTTCTTTTCCTTTTTTTTTTTGGTGGTACTGGGGTTCCTGGAAACCCTTCTACCTCTGGACTACACTCCCAGACCCATTTTATACTTTTTTATTTTGAAACAGGGTCTCTTAAGCCAGCGAGGCTGGCTTCGAACCTGTGCGATCCTCCTGTCTCTGCCTCCCAAGCGTGGGGATTACAAGCGTGCGCCACCACGCCCGGCCTGAAGCTCAGGTTTCATACCCATGAAAATAAGATCATCATAATGTCACAACAGTGACACTTGGATGATTCTTAGATCTGCAATGATTTTGAGACAAAGCACACCCCTGGTACTCATTACATGTAAGTATTCACTAGAAGTTCCTGGTGTTGTAACTCAACTTTTCTCATTATTGTTACAATATTCTCTCTTCTTCCATGGGTATTGGTAGTAAAAACCTTAAATATTGTGTGAAAAAAATTATGAAAGTCCTAATATTCTTTGTCTTGGTGCTGAATATTTTGTGTTGTGACTTACACTAGGTTGAGTTCTGTCACATATCAGAAAGTCCATTGGTATTTTTTGTCCATTTTCTTAAGTAAGGAAACATTTTCAAAGAGGCTAACTATATAGTCCATGTTACTAGCTAACAAATGGCAGAACT
The DNA here is from genome assembly GCF_963383645.1 of Muscardinus avellanarius. Classification (NCBI taxonomy): domain Eukaryota; kingdom Metazoa; phylum Chordata; class Mammalia; order Rodentia; family Gliridae; genus Muscardinus; species Muscardinus avellanarius. Next base: position 123,391,424 of record NC_137791.1, read on the forward strand.
GGTATCAAACATAGTCCTTACAAGCTAGAGCTCCAGGTTGGTGTTTTTGTCTGTTTTATCTACTCTAACCTTTCCTGTAATGCTAAGTTTTGGAGTTTTTGATTTTTTTTTTTTTTATATCTCATGATAAGTGAAGGCATACACTAAGGTGCCCTGATTAGTAAAATCAGGATGATATATTTGGCATCAAGTGTTTTCTTCTACTTTACTTTCCATTTGAATATAATGAAAGACATATGTGATTTTATATGTCAGAAAATACATAGTTATTAATGATCTGGTCATAGAAATTCTCTAGTGCATTAAAAAGAATATTGAAGGCTTAGCAGCAGTGAAATAAACCAATGATGTGCTTCCAAATTTAAGCAAATTACAAGGAAAAATAGTTAATGATAAAATAATTAAAAGACTGAGAGACCTGAATAAACACTCAAATTTCACATCTGTCTTCAGTATTTTTATCAGTTCTTAAATATCACTGATGCATTGAAGACGAAGTTAGCAGAGGCTTCTAAACATCACTTGAGTAGAAAGTCAAGATTAACTTCTTCCTGTTATGGCAGATTTTCTAGAAGATCCAGAGTAAAGCAGCTGAGTGAATTTTTTTTTTATGACCATAGTAGATTTATAGCTATAACTCTCTTGGAAAAAGTATTTCATTAAAAATTTGCATAAACAAGATTTTAGACTAGAAGTAGTTTAATGCTTTAAATAGTAAGCTGGCCTCAGCAATGCCGTGTCTCTTCTACAAAGAGTCAACAATAAAACTAACATAGCTTAACATTTTATAGCATCTATTCATGGAAAAATGTGAAATCAGCAAAGAAATTCTGTAGTTCCACAGTCTACTTTGTAAAGTTCAGCATTGACCTGCCTAGCTAATATTTTTCAAATACACAAATTTTGAAATAATGGGGCCCATTCTTGCCAATGGCTGTCTAAGATGAGTGAGATGAGTAGAAACATTTTTCATGAAAATAAGGCTCCTTACTTTGCTATACTCCAGAGGGGTTCCAATATGTCTTTCTATATATTCTTAGAACAACTTATATCGTGGAATCATTATATACAGAAAGTCAGTCAGCCTCTCATTAGAATTTTAAACTCAGGCTGAGAATGGGAGAAATTTTCCTAGTAGATAGGAACAGGTTGAGACCGTGTACCATGGCAGCTATTGTATAAGGTCTCTCAGAGAACCCACTCATTTCATTATACATGGTGTTAGTGGTGGGATCTCCTTATGGCAATATATTCTTTATTCTGGGACTCGGCCTGTATGTTACACAGATAGACAACTGGTATACCAAACACAATATGGATTCTTAAGTTATCAAGAGAGAGTATTGGTCTGAAGCCAATTTGAGATGACTTCATATTGGCAAAAATATAGAATAGGAATTGAGCAACTCCAGCTCTCTTTCTTTCCTTTAGTTCTTATCAAGCCTTCTAAATATGGATGAGTACTATCTTAATCTTTAACTATGATAAGAAAGAATAGAGACAAATTCTAACCAGAGAACCAAAAGTTAAATTTAGTTACAGTCTTATTGCAGTCTCTTTATCTTCTGGGTAAAAAGAATTGTTTACATTTTGTCTTGAAAGAAAGTTAACAAATGAGAGCTTTCCCCTTTTGGCTGAATTAATACACATTAATTCATACTTAATATTTACTTAATGTGCCTCCTAGTTAAAATACTCTCCCCAAATATTTTCTAACATAATAATAAAAAGTTTTTAATAAGAAAGTGAAAATTAAGGTCTTTGATGTCACACTTGATCCTGTCTTGTTTCATAATAAACAACTTCATATTAACCTTAAAATGCTAAGAAAATTGGAATTTTAAATAAGTCAGAGATATTTATTTCTGTGGCAGAAACTAAGCATTTTAAGTGTGATCGATATTCACAACAGTGTTGCCTGAGGAAAATAAATGTGGTGAGCATCAAACCAGCTTAACAAATGGCTCAGGATAATTTTAGTGACAGAAGCTTAACCCTCAATAGCTGAGGGAAATCACCAGAAAAGAAGATAAAAACCCCACGTATTTAGTTAATTATTGAAAAAAAAAACCCCAAGGTCTTGTTGAATTTGGGACTGAAGCATACAAGCATAATGATTTTTGAATGTCATCAGAGCATTAGATTTTGTGTGTAATGAGTATATAATTTATGGCCATGAAAAAATGATGATACAAAATGATTAAACATTTGAGCTACAATATGGCAAGAATATGCTTTTTACCTTCTTGTCAAAATATAATTTCTACTCCCATTAATGGTAGATCCAGAGAGGGACTATTATGGGTTTGAATTCTTGTTTCACTATACACAAGATGTGTGGTCATGAAAAAATTATTTTTTTGCAAATCTCAAACTTATTTATCTAAAGCAGCAACAGTCCTTCAATGAATTATTATAATCACTGAAGGGTGATAATCTTACACAGAGAAGTATATAAAACACTTACAGGCCCCATTGATACAGCTCACTAAATAGCAAATCTTTAGTAGTTTAAAATAAAAAATATTCAACTTTTTATACTGAGTATAAAATGTTGGAGACCTGGTTAGACAATTCATAAAGAGGTTTTAATACAGACTTTGTGTAGTACTGGGGATTGATTGAACCCAGGGGCATTCTACCTCTGAGCTAGCCCATTTTTTATTCTTTATTTTGAAATAAAGTTTCACTTAGTTCCCCGAGGACCTCACTAAGTACTGGAAGCTAGCCATGAACCTACAATCCTTCTGTCTCAGCCTCCTACATATTGGGATTACAAGTGTGCACCATCATCCCAGCCTAATAGAGACTCTTAAAACCATGCTTTTGCTGGCCATGGTGGCACACCCTTGTAATCTCATTACTTGAAAGGCTGAGATAGGAGGATCACAGGTTAACAACCAGCCTCAGGGACTTAGTGAAACCTTGTTTCAAAAGAAAAAATAAAATTAAGTGTAACTTGGAGATAAAATGCCCCAGGTTCAATTCCCACAATTTGGAAAAAATAAACATGCGTTTTCAATATATTTATCACAAACCACAAGGCAGAGGTTGGCCCCAACCTTTATTTATCTCAAGATGACAAACAGGGATTTGTGAGCTACTTAAGATCACCTGGCACCTCTGCTCCAGCACTCCCAGCCATTGCATCTTCTCCAGTTTTGCTCACTTATCTCCTCTGGAATTTGCCAGCCTACTCTCCTGCATCTATGGGGGTGCAGGCTACCTTTAGAATTAAGTTCCCTGATTTTTGTTTCTTTAAACTCCTATTTTCTTTATGATTTTTAATATGCCAAAGCCACTTTCCTATTTTATTTTTATTTTTATTTCCACTGGTTGATTGCATTTCTTAAGTGAAAGCTTCTACAGCACAACAAGCAGGCACTAATGGTGTTTTGCCTGGTATTATCTACAGACCATTTAGTGCACCTTTCATAGAGCACGTGGGACTCATCCACGAATCACTATTGCTTAAACAAAAGAAATCCATGTAGCAGAATTTTATGTTTTCCTTCCTGAGAAGAATCAAACTCTTCAATAATAGGAAGAGTAATTTATAAGATAAATGATACTTCCTATGGGCACTATATTATTTGTAATTCACTATGTATGCTTCCATTTCATCTTTGCCATAACTTTGAAATGAGGCTCATTTTATCTTCATCTCATAGACAAAGTGAAGGTAGAGAAATTAAATATTTTAATATTATTCCAGTAAATAATTAACTAGATATTTATACTTTATTATAAGTTCTAAACAAATGGATACAAGATTGGATGTACAGCGCATTAAATATTTTAAAGATTTATCGACTTAAATGTTCTAAGGTTAAGTTAATGACTTAGTTATATATTATTCCATCACTACAAATATTATTACATGTTTTTCAAGGTTGCAATATGTATTTTCGATAGCATGCATTTTATGTTTTGTTCTTTATTGAAGATAAACAAAATGATGAGATAAAACTTTTTAGCCTTCTTTCTATATAAAATGGATCAGACCCACACAAATTTGGTTTCAATGTTTGAAACGATGACCAGTATTAATGTCTGCCTGTTTATCTGGCAGTACCCCTTGCTCTGTGTATTAGGGTCTTTGGGAGAGACCCCAATAAATACCATTGTTTCTTCCACCTGGCTCTGAATAAATAAGTACTAAGAAAAAGGAATGGGAAATGGGAATAGAGTGTGACTTCTTTTGACAGAAGCCACATTGATGAGGGCTATAGTTCAGGGTGAAAGCCACATGGACCTACAAAAGGAGTCCAGACTTAGGTGTTCTTGGCTTTTCAGCGGGATGCACCCAGCTCCCAGGATGGCAGGAAATGCTGCTTCAGGGAGGCATAGCCTTTGAAGAGTAGGGCAGGAGCCTCAGCATGCAGGCATTTTACTCCCAGAAGCACAGAAAAAAAAAGAAATTAGGCAGAGCAGGGAAGTGAGCCTTCCTAAATTGAGTTAATTATTCCTCCCCAAGGAGTGGGACCAAGTGACGGCAGAGTGCCTTAGGGATGGTAGAGTCTTTTTATAGAAATGAAAGGAGTGGTGGTTGGGTGGGTGGGTAAGCTTTGCTTCTCTCTCACCTCTGAATTATCTACATTAGAAACTACTCACTTTCTGAGTATTTTCAGTTAACAACCCTCTGATGGGTTGTTAATTGCAGAGTCACTTCTAATAAAAGTGTGTGGCACCATCCACAGGTTCTATGTACAGTACACTAGTAGATCCCTGTGTCAAAGGGGATCTGTTAAGCTTTTATTGCATGCCAGGAACAAGGGGCTCTTCTCCTGGGACCAGAACCCCTGGATTTCTGATTCTCATGTAGATTGTCTTGTTCTTTCTCTTGCTCACCTGGGGACTGGACCTGGACTGGTACTTTGTAGTTTTATACCCCCAAATTATTCTTTATGAGACACTAAAGGAAATCCAAATTGTCTGGGTCAATTTTCCTTCTTTATTAGTGTTCCAGTTGTGCAATATTTGTTCGCTTTGTTTGGAAGTTTAAATTGTTGTCACTGGTGAGCTTGAGGGCTTTTTCATCTTTTACTTTCCATTAAATATATTGATTTTTCAGAATCATAAGTTTCTTGAAAGCCCTCAGCATTTGGCCCTTTATATACATAGAAGATGTTTACATGATCTCTGCTAGAATATTGGAGGGTATAATTTGATAAAGCTAGATAACTTTTTAATTTGTAATATTCCCTTTATATAATCAGTGACAGATTTTTTTTTTTTGCAGTACAGGGGATGGCACACAGAGGAATTCTACCTCTGAGCTATAACCTCAGCCCTACTTTTATTTCTTATTTCAAAACAGGGTCTCATTAAGTTGCAGAGGGCCTCACTGAATAACCGAGGCTGACGGTGAACCATGATTCTCTCATCTTAGCCTCCCAAGCACTAGGATTACAATGTGTACCATCATGCCCAGCTTAATAAGAGATTTTTAAAAATCATTCCCTTTTTTAAGTAACCTCAGACATAAAAATCATTATTTCACAATTTGAGATTTGCACAATGTACTATTATTGAAAGGTAATAAATACAAATTTAATCTTTGCCAATTTCTTCGGTTATTTTTCCAGATCATTTTTTAATCTGTGAAATTCTTATCTAATTAAAGAGTTAAAAAGTAATGGAAATATACCCTTCAGTATTCAAAAAGTTATTAAAGAGAAAAACATTTACGAATTCTCATAATCTGTGATATAAACTACAGTGAAGAACAGAATTTATTTTGAAAATTCACAAAAGTCTTGGATTATATGTTCTTCATCTGCATGATTAAAAGTCTACATAACCTCAGGGCACCTTTCAAATTCTCCTATACAAAACCATTGTCTCTCTCCCATTTTTTCCAGGACAAATGTTTCATTTGTCTCTATAGACTGCCATTGCCCTCTAACAGATTGTATGTTTCACATCTGTTTGGATGGTGTTTTACTTTGAGGTGGTCCACTGCTGGATTCCTAGCATCTGAAGTAGGGCCTGCATTTGCTAGGTGCTCCCTACTGGTTGATTGACTAAATGTAATACTCCTCTTGCTGAATGGGGTGCTTCTGAGTACTAGGGGGCTATATTGCACTGTGCCACATTCTGCAGATATGTGCACGTCCCTCCTTCCACCGTAGGCTATGGAAATCTTTTCTGGAGCATTTTTTGCCACCTTGTGCACAAAGGCACATGACCAGAGCCATTTGTCCATAGCCAGAACCCAAGAGGCACCAGCTAATGGGATTTTCAGTAAATGTGAAGGAGTAGTCTTCATGGCTTTCCAGACTGTGCCTAATTTTGTCAAAGTATTTTTGAAAAGAGTCATTTAATAAAAACATGGCAACTATAGCTCTGCCTCTTTTTGCCTGAATTATTTATTAAAACTCTATAGGGTATAAATGCTTATGACTACTCTTGATTTCTTAAAAATTTCTTAAAATGCTTTAAGAAAATACGTAGAGGTTCACTGGAGAAAGTCTCTGATTTAGAGTGAAAGAGGCATTCAAATTCAGTGCAGGAACACATGTTTTTATCTTCCGTGTTTCTCATTTCATCACAACTATCTGAAGAACTAATGAACATGCAAAAAAGAAACACTTTTGAATTATTGCTTTGAATATTTTTTCTTATTTTATTTATTTATTTATTTATTTATTTATTTATTTATTTATTTATTTATTCTTGTGGTACTGGGGTTCCTGGAAGCCCTTCTGCCTCCAGGCTATACTCCCAGACCTATTCTTTACATTTTTATTTGCAAACAGGGTCTCTTAAGCCAACACCGCTGGCTTCGAACCTGCATGATTGCCCTGTCTCTGCCTCCCAAGTGCGAGGATAACAAGCATGCGCCACCATGCCTGGCTTTTTTTTCTTTTCTTTTCTTATTTTATACACACCATGATGTGTTTATCTACTCTATGCCTGACATTAAGCCAGATAGTAGTGATGTTAAAAATAATAGTGGCAAACACTTAACAGGCTAGGTGGTTTTCAAAGCACTTTGCATTTTATTATCTTATTTAATTCTTAGAGGAACTCAGTGAAGAAGATATTCCCACTTTCCTCACATTGCACTTTTTATATGAATTGTACCTGAGTTTGCATATCTGTGAAATGAAGGTTTAGACTTGGGTCATCTCATTCTGCAGTCCACCTTTAGCAAATCAAAACCAACTCCATTAAAGATATGCTTTACAAAAATATGTAAGATGGGATGGAAGCAATGCGATTAAAAACAAAACACAAAGCTGGGCATGGTGGCAAACACTTGTAATCCCAACATTTGAGAGGCTGAAACAGGAGGATTGCTGTTTGCAGACAGTCTCAGCTTTTTAGTGTGGTCCTTTGCAACTTAGTGAGACCGTGTTTCAAAATAAAGAATAAAAAATAGGGCTGGGGGTGTAGCCTGGATGTAGAATGCCCCTGACTTCCCTCCCCAGTACCACAAAACAAACAAACAAAAGAAGCTCAAAACAATCTAACTCCATTTCTGAGTCTAGGGAAAGTATGAGAGAGGGAAAGAAAGAGGGAGGGAGGCAGGGAGAGAGAGAGTGAGAGAGAGAGAGAGAGAGAGAGAGAGAGAGAGAGAGAGAGGAAGAGGGAAACTGTTGGGGGTTTAGGGATGATTAGATGATTAGTTACTTTTCAGGTGGAGAAATTAGCAGACAGACATCAGTGGGAGGAAAGGTTTTTATTTCCTAATTAAGAATTATATTAATATTCAGTAATTCCTATTCATATTCTTTCTTAGAGAAACAATTTCATAATTTTGGAGTCAAATTATAGCTGGTGTTTATTTGTAAATAACCACATAGATCACTGTCTGAAACAATAGTTAAGTTAAATACTGTCTACGTGCATGTCTTTAGGGGCTAGAGTTATAATAATAGAAGACAGTAACATGTGCTGTTAAAGGCAATTATTTTAAAGTAAACTCATTTATTTTAACTATCTTGGACCAGGGGCCAAAAGGTGAACCATATCATCTGCTTGGCCTTGTGATTTTATTCTCTCTTAGATAATGGTCTTATTAAGGAAGAAAAAATAGCTATTTCCAGCCTTCTATTCCTTTTCAGTGTTACCAAGTAAACATTCTACAGCAGCTGACAGATGAAGAAACCTTTTCCCTCTGGCCAAAGTAATCAATTAGGGATTTTTATATGCCTACTGATTCCAACATGTACCTTGATGGTTGGGTTTTAATTTTTCTTGGCATCCCACAGTTGAGAAGGGTTCATACTCAGCATCATGCCCAGCAATGCATATTTTTCATAGGCTGTGCGTGTCCATATGTTTATTCCCCAGGAAAGAGGGTTTTAAGCACTGCTGGTATTTATGCTGGTGAAAATCAGCATACCTTTTCTAGATACTGATGCCAGAAACACAAAGCAGGGCTGACTACTCTTGACACTTTCTTCCAGCTACTGCTATTTGCTTATTGAGCTAGATTATTCTAGAGGTGTGCATGTCTCCCAAACACTGAAGCTCTTTTAAAGTAGTTCTATAATAAACTCCTAAGAACAATGCTGCTGCTAACCCCTGCAAAATGTCCCACGTTGCAAACCAAGTCTTCATTCCCTTCTCAATTTAGCTGAAAGTTGTTCTGTGTATATAATACATCTACTGAACACTGCCTAAAGGGAAACCACACTTCCTATGTTTCTCTTCGTCAGTTTTCATTAAACAGTAAAAGGGGTGGGGGGGAATCTGTGCTTATTCTATCCTACAGGGAAATCTGTTACTTTCCTGCTTACAAGGCTTCTACTCTTCTTTGACTTTAGTATAAGTATTCCTCTTCAGCATTCATTTCCCCATTAATTGCCCTGTGTCTAGCTAAAAATTGAGAGAGTAATAGGTTTGGTAGAAGTCACAGTGGATTTATTTTCTTCTGAGGAGGAAGTTCACTGACCACTAAGAATGGTATCTACCATATCCCTTGAGCTATAAAAGTGAGTTACCTTAGTCCAGTGGATCTTATATGGGTCCTCTCTATAACACTTCCCAAAAATGCTTGTTGAGAAAAGTTACTAAGGAAACCAGAGGACCAGGTAGTAGCATTTAGTGTGAAAGTAAGCAAAATGGACAAATGTAATTGTCTGGTTCTAAGATCTGACTTCTCATTTTCTCAGAAGATGGAGTCTGGGCACATTATCTATATCCCTTTATAAAGGCCATTGATCACCCTCTTCCCTGCCATCTTCCTCCCTGTGCAGGCCACACCTAGGAAGGTATTCCAGGCTAGAAGGGGACCAGCATGTGAGGATCCTGCAACAGCTTCTATAACATATACAAATTAAACCATTATTTTTAGGTAATTCTGTATTTTCCTAGGTTGAGGATAAAATTATAACTATTAATGTTCTTAATTTCCAGTGTAATTGGTGTACTTAACAATAACCATAACAGTCCCCCAGAGAGTGTGCACTTACATCACCTAGTCGATTGCCTCCATAACTCTGTATGGCAGGAAAGGAATAAACCACGTCCCATAGCTGAAGGCCATGAACACTTCATGAGTGTAAACGGCATGCTCTGGGTCATGGAGTTCATTTGTAAGGAGACTATGTCTAGCAGCAAGACATGGGCTTTGAATCCAGGCAAACCTGGAATCTAATAAAATCTTCACTGCCACATACTAGTTAGAAGAATTCGAGTTTAAATTCCTCATTAAGCACATACAGGTAGTGTCTTGGATCCTTTACTTAACCTCCCTGAACCTCAGTTTACTGACCTGCAGAATGGGTTAACACATGTCGGAGTTATTGTTATTGTTATTGATAATGAGTTCAGTGTGCCTGATACGTGCCTGCTTTGATCATGCCAGGCAATCGACAAGTTGTATTAGCATGGGTATAAATCAACAAGGTGTAATGGCAGAGGCTAGATCATCCACTGTCAAGGAGCTCACTGCTATAGAAGAAAAAAGGCGGGGCTTAAAGGAAGAAGCCTGAAGAACCTGTCCTGGGTCTTTTATTTCCTAGATGTGTTAAAAGAGTTATTTTAGTCTCCGTGAGTCCATTTTCCTTCCTCATCTCTCCTCTCCTCTTTCTTTCTTTTAAATATTGGAATAATGCTGATATAATATGTATATTGGAATACTTATGAGGCTCAGGTTAACTTTAATGTAAATAATATAAGCTGTTTTGTATACTCTTGATTCTATGTAAATCTTAGTATTATTTTTAGTTTATTATGATTCTGATAGTTGTTCTTTTCACAATAACTTTCTATCAGAAGCTATCCTCTTGAAAGCCTCAAATTTACAAAGAGCAGTCACTGTATTTTAATAAGTGATTATATTTTACCCCTTTCTTTGACTGCTAATAAGGTAAAAATCAAAATTAAAACCTATAATCACTAATTATAAAAATTACAGTATATTTTCTTAACTTGGTTTTATTTCACTATTTTGACACATCTCTCCATTATTGATGTACTGTTTTGCTCTTTTAGAGGGAGCATACATTGCTGAGCATCACTTTGAATAAAGTGGCAAAATTTCACAAAGCAACAGTTACATAATAATGATGATGAAGTCAGAGGAATGTGAAAGAGATAGTATGAATTTTTATGCCTCAGCTACCTTTTGGAAGTGAAAGTGCATCTAATTTCATTTTAAGTAAAATTTAATTAAGTGATAGTAAAGATTTGAATGCTCTCATAATATAGGTTCAGTAAGAGTGATAAGGTAGATGAAAACGTTTATAATCAAATGTAAAAAATCAGAGTTGTGATATGTTAGCTCTTTGAAATTTGACTTTTGTCAAGAATATACAAGATGGCACAGCACAAAAATTGTTTGTCCAAGTGAGCATTGCTGTGAAATGAAATGAGAAAACCCAGTCCATCACCTCTGTCCCACTAAAATAATAAACTCTCCAGTGACATCACAGTTGGTCCTTTTGCTCTTTGATAAAAATCAGAATAAAAGATAACACTTAATTTAAAATGAAAAGAATCAAGTGCCATCCATATATATATATATATATATATATATATATATATATATATATCCCCATATATATAGACACACACATCATAGTGGGATATATATACATATGTGCATACATATATATATATATATACACATATATAGACACACACATAACACACACACAAACACACACACACACACACACACACACACACACATATATATATATATATATATTGTTAAAAACTATTGTCAGGGAGGAAATAAGTGGATTTTTTAATGTCTCTAGCTAGCTATTTAAAAGGACATGCTGGAAACTCATTTTATCAAGCATAAAGAACACTAGAAATGAGAGTAGACCCAGCATTAACCAGGACAAATCCCTCATTTTATAGGTGTGGAACCTGAGACTCTGAGAGATTGAGGGAACTGCACAGTTAGACTCAGATCTAGAGCTCTTGACATAAAGCATCTAATATTTAATATGATATCAGTGTTCATTCAAAAAAATTTAGTTTCTATATAAATGGGTGATAGAAACCTATTCTACTCTATCTTGGCAGACTTCATATTAATAGCTGTTTAAAGGTCAAAGGCTGTAGAGATTATTTAGTGACAGACAATAGTAGCATTCATCCAGGTTTGAGAAAGGATTCTCTTCCTGGTTATTAGGTAGCCTAGAAATTAATTGGAAGGGATGAATGACTAGGCTGCAGGTGGAAATTCTAGGAACAACTTTCAGCTCTGTTTCAACTCTGCCATGCGTAGGAAAGCTAGCCACAGCAAGGGGACATCCCCATATCCAGAAGCTGCAATCACAGAAACACTTGGCTTCTAACTCAGCCCCGCCTCTCTCCCCTTCATTCCAAATTAGAGTGGAATTGAAATCCAGAACACTGACTACAAGAAAATATAGATAAGGCAGAGTTTAACTTCCTACTCTTTACTATAAAGAATTACTCTTAAGAGGGAGATTGAAATGGATGAGAAAATACAGACCATTTTCTAGAAATCTAAGAAGAGGGTAAATAATAGGATTAGGGGACCCAACACATATCATATGAAAAATAATTTAAGTCAAGAATGACAAATAGATTTCATCTTTCCTGCCAGCTATAGTTAATTGGCTTCCAAGAAAATAAATTGAGAGATATTTTGGGGGATGCACCTGGACCCTGCAGGATAAAGCCTGTGACTGATGAACAGTGTCCACTAGTGTATGGCACACAGCACTCATGGCTGTCTGAATGCTGTAGACTTTCTCTAATCAGTTGCTGCCTGACCAGCTTGACCAACAGATTTTTCCATAATGCCTTGTGGTACTCTTGATATTGCTGTTGTTCTTAGTCTTTTATAATTGTATCTTGATTAACTTCTTTGCATTATCATGATGACTGTGACTTATTAACAAAGCCAAACTATAAATTGAGATTTTAATTATCACTATACCCTGCATACCAATTGATATATAATAATTAGGGTTTCTGTTGATTTTATTTTTAAACGTCAGCCATTCCATCAACACACATTAATTTCCTGTTTAAACAAAGTAACATCTAAGTTATGGCACCAGGATTGCTGAGATCCCACTCTTCCTTATAAAAAGAACATAATTTGCATATGCACAGAGTCATCATAAGAAATCAATATCTGTGCGAGCGTGTTTGTTTGTGTGTGTGTGTGTGTGTGTGTGATACTAGGAATGTAAGAATGGATGTCAGGAGCATCCTGCCTTTGAGCTACATACCCCAGCCATACCTTTTATTTGAAAAAAGGACCTCATTAAGTTGGAGAGGGCCCCACTAAGTTTCTTTTTTTGTGTATGTTTACAGAGTTTACTCAGAGTTTACTAACTTGGAGGTAACTGGATATAAAGCAAGTGATCACACAAATACATAGTTACTAACTGATAAAAGCTGTTAATGAAAAGAATGGAGATTTAAGAAAAGGTAAAATGGAGATGATACAATGGCCTCCAAATTAGTCTTCCTATTTTTCTTTTATTGGTACATTTTAGTCTCACATCCTAACTTCAAATTCATCCTCATTGCTTTTCTCATCATTTTCATCTTAAACTCACTCGAACTGATTCTCATTCTTAAAGGTAATTTTGCAGAAAGTACACAGACATACATCATATGCAATGAATATGCTGATTGTTTTGAATGGGAATGTCAATTTATGGTTCCACAGAATGTTTCTTTAAGTTCTGCACAGAAGGGCTATTAGTGTCTTGAGACAAATACTGGGAAGTGTCCTGTGTATCTCTACTTGCTAACTTGATGATCTGCTCTAAGTAGGATTAAGGCTGAATCACATTTCTAGAAGAAACACAATCTTAGATGGCTGTTTTTCATGATTGATGACTCTCTGCTGATCATTCTTCATGGAAAAGATTGAATCTAGGGAAACATTAGTAAGGTTAGAATGAGAATGAGTGTCCCTGAAATGCATAAATGGATCTAATTAACAGTATCCACTCATTCAGTGATTTGCAGTGGATTTACTGGATGTTATTATACACTGTGCTGGGCTCCACTAATATGGAAGTCGCATCTAGTTGTATAGATTCAAGCACAGGAATCTTCTGAAAAGGTGAAAGGACAATATATGAAGAACATGAGCAAGCTTTCTGGGTTTCCTTGAGGAGAGACCCGGAAGTCTTTAGGATGGATGACCCAGGAAGAAAAAGTGACCCTCGTTTTATCAGCTAAAAATAATGGTACTCTAGATTCACCACATTTCACCATGTGCCAGTTGTGTGACTCTGGAAAGTGCAATGGTCTGAATGTTTCTTTCCCCCTGAATTCATATTGAAATTTAACCTTCAAGATGATAGTATTAAGAGGTGGGGCCTACTGGAGGCTTTGGAAAGACTCTGTCCTCCCGAAGAAAATTATTATTCTTATAAAAGAGGCCAGAGAGCTTGTTTGTCCTTCTACTATAACACAGCAAAGAGGCTCATCTGTGAGGAATAGGAACTCCCCAGGAACCAAATATACTGGTGTTTTGAGCTTAGATGTCGCAACCTTCATAGCTGTAAGCAGTGAACTCTGTTGATTATAAATCACCCAGTTGAAAGTTTTTAGTTCTGGAAAACAGAGTAAGTCTGTAAGTCATTCAATTTCAGAATTCTCATTCCTTATATCATTAAATCAATTTTTTTAATCTAGGTTAAAATTACTATGACAGATAAGTAATTCTAAAGTTCGGTGAAATCAGTGATGGGGAAAGTTTATATTTTTCAACTATTATAAATCATTTATAATAGGATATTAGTCAATATTTCTGAAACTGTTTTGGTTTCCTGAAGCTTTCAAACATACTGCTTTTGATTTGGCAAAATTTACATCTTGTCAAGGTTTCTCTTATTAGATAGTAAAGTAAAATGTTTCTGATGGTGGTAGTTAAGGAAAAATAAATTGAATAGAAATGTTAGTACATTATATGCTAATAATTGAATTAATCAGAATCAGTATCACTCTCATTGTATAAAGAAATTTTGAGATAAAAATGAATGTATAGTCCTAAGTTTGAATAAAATTAAATACCCTTTGATCTTTGAATATTTTAATCCATAAAAATATCTAGCCATAATATTTTATTTTCTTGTAAATCACCATTTCTTTTAAATATTTTAAATCACGATTACTCTAAAAATACTTAGATTATAGTCAAAGTAGTTAATATTCCAATCTCAATCTCTTTTACTTTGAAGTACATTATCAATAAATAATGAAAGTAGATACATATTTCTTAACAAGAAATATGTCTATAACACAGCCAGATTTCTTTAATAATAATTCTTTAAATTATTTTTGTCAATGATTTATTAATGCATTATTTAAAATTGCACTTATTATACCATTGGAACTCCATGTGAGGTACTATGTTATCAGTAGGACATAGAACAGCAACCAAAGCATATGTTTACTGTTTTTTACTGAATAAGGGCCAGATTTGCTCTTTAAAAAATTTAATTTATAATTAAAAGAAAAGGAAGAAGAAAGATACTAGGGTTCTACGAAGTTAATACTCTTTAACTGTACTGTTGACTATTTTTTTGTGCTTTCTTCAGTTACTTAAGTAAACCTATATTTTTCCTTCCATTTTTGTGCGTTTTTCTATCAGGAAAACAAATGCAGGGACTTAATAAAACAGAGTTGTGTGGGCCTAACATTCAAATAAATAGAATATGTTGTTAGTTGGGCAAGTCTCGATTTTATTGAAACTTTACTACCTTTAAATAGAAGTAGATGATACTCCATTCTAAAAAGGCATGTGAATACATGTGTGGGACTGGATAGGGGGAGTAGAATAGAACTGACTCTCTTATTAACAACAACAACAACAACAAAAAATACATGACCAGAAGCTTATATATTTAATCATTTTAGGTGACTAAAAGTTTTCTCTTTACTATATAAGGATTTTAGAATAATTCTTCTGAAATTTTTACCAAATTGATTCAAATATTAGCATGTCCCAGATCAGTAGTCCATGAGTCAGCTCAGACTGATATAAAGTAGCAGGCTAGGTGGCTCAACCCCAAGTTAATTTTCAGAATCATGGAGGCTGGAAGTTATAGGTCAGGATGCTAGTATGGTTGGCTTCTGGTGAGAGCTTCCTGGCTTGCTGATGGCTGCCTTCTAGCTGCGTCCACATGTGACCCCTTCTTTTTGCATGTAAGGAGGGAGAGAAGGGAGAAAGAGAAATGTAAAAGAACATTAAAGTATCCCCCCCAACCTCTTGGTACTGGGAGTAAAACCCAGAAGCATTCTACATTCAAGCTACACTCGCCATACCCCTTTTATTTATTTATTTTTAAACAGGAGCTAGCTAGGTTCCTGAGGTTCTCACTAAGTTGCTAAGGCTGGCTTTGAACCACTAATTCTCCTGTTTCAGCCTCCCAAGTACTTGAATTATAGGCATTTATCACCATACCTGGCTCTTTGATGACTCTTCTTATAAGGAAACTAATCTTATTAGACCAGGGCACCAATATTTTGACATCATTTAACTTTATTTTTTTTTCCCCTTAGAAACCCCATCTTCAAGTACAAACATACTAGGAATGAGGGCTTCAGTATATAGATACAAGTGTGGAGACAAATAAACATAGACTGCCCCCACTGTGTTCCTTTAAAAATCATATTCTATAAAAGTGCCTGTGTGTTTCAAACTGAAAACAAGTTATTCAAAAGCAGCAGAGAGAGTACAATAGTCAAGCTGTACACCCTGCACTTAATGTTACTTTGCTTCTTGGACAATTCAGTGTTAAATTGGCTTGGGGAAGTCAAGTTGGTTTTGTAAGAGTCCTGGAGCAAAAGGGCTGCAATTGCATTAATAACCTCAGAATTTGATTCAGAGGCCCTAATCCCATTGGCTTCCACATTGCATGCCTCGCCACCACTTACAAAGGCTGTCTGTGAACCGACAAAGTGGGCAGAGCCTCCAACAGCATCACATCCGCCTGCACAGAGTATTGATTGCATCTAGTTGCAGTTAAATTGCCACCACAAAAATCTAGTTAGATCTCTCCTCAGTGGCTTGGGGAGTTTGATTGCAGACTGACTGTGAGTGGAATGTTTTCCAATATCAAAGAACAGGGGGAATGGGATTAAAAGGAATTCAGGCTTATTTATTCTGATCAGAAAAAATAAAACCTGGACAGAGTGAAATATCCACAACAAAGTAATCAAATAAGCTTTCTGGCAAGTTTTTCACTTTGTGTTCAATTATCATGACTCAAAGTCAGGAGGAAAGGCAAAAGGTTAAAAAGAATCAGGAGCTAAGAAAATGGAAAGTCAGTCTGGTTAATGGCTGTAGATCTTCCGAGTAAGGAAGACATTAACCTTCTTCCCTCCACAGTGGACTACCCAGTATTTTCTTTAGTGGCAGATGCAATCTTTGCCTCATCTAATTTATAAACGACATGAACAGAAAGTCCAAAGAATAATCCCATGTCAGCTCTTCCACTAAGAGCCTGTTAGCATGTTATGTAGGGATATTGCTACCATTTCCAACCAGTTTTAGCATTATGTTTTCCATTCAGGACTTTCCAGATGCTGCAGAAAACATTGCAACTGTGCTTTAGAATTTACAAAGGAATTTTTTATAGTGAGACATTTTTTTTCTTAGCCTCTCCTTCTCTTTTAAGCACTCAGTATTACCATATTTTCAATTAATCAGGAGAATTTGCTAAAGGTGGAAGGAAGTAGCCATGAATATGCTCAATACACAACTGCCATCTACCAACTTTGGGACTTGTGAAGAGTTTCTTTCTGGCTCTGAGCTTCGGTTCTAGCCATACAGAGTAGTCACCAAGATTCAATGAGATAACACAGAGTTTTATGCATTCTGAAAAGAGCATAATTTTCTCCCTGTCAGAAAAGGAAGCCAACTGATCAATGATTGATAAGGCATTAGAACTTTATTTGCTATCATTCTTTTTTTTAAAATTTCTTTATTAGTGCATTGTATTCATACATCATAAAGGGATAAAAACTTCTGTAGACATATATGCACACTTATTTGCTATCATTCTAAAAGATAGTACCATTAATGTTATTTTTCTAAATCTCAGGAGAAAAACAAAGGGAGTCATCTCTAATAATGGAATTTTGAAAAACAAAATATTTGAGGACACAGAAATTGTCCTGCTCCCTCTCAAACAATTTGGGCTCAAGACTACTGAATGACTCCCAGACTTCTGTCTCAATGAGCCACATCTTAAGCTTTCTGCTAAAGCAAAGCAAGACTGAAAAAAGGGGTCCTTTCCTGCAAAACGTCATGCCTTTTGTCAGCAGGTGCCACACTGTAAACATAGAGCAGAGATGTGCCCTCCAGCTCGGTTGAGTGAGTTCCCTCCACTCTCTAGCATAAGAACCTACTCTAACCTGGAGTGGAAGAGAAGAGCAGAGGCCATGCCTGAGCTATGGGCCCTGCCAAGTCCAGTCTGTTATTTGACCCAAGGAAATGGTTGGCTTAATTAATTGAGAAATAAAAGTTAATGTCAATTCCACTAGAAATTAATACCCTTGGTCAATATTTATTGAATTATGCTTTCCTGAGCTTTTCAGCTTTCTATTATGACACTGAATCAAACTTTCTTTCATATATGACCTACTTTTTTGAAAGTTCAGACTTAACCAGGAACTAGTCAATATTGGCAGTAAATGAGGTCTGATTCCAGAGCAGGGAAGTGAACTCTCTGTTGCTTTTGGAATTCCAGTGCTGCCTCAGAAAAAAGAAATTAATTTTCATATTCTTCATTTCTATGTCTATCCTTCTATATTTCTTTCCATGGTAATTTCTACATCATTGTATTTTCACAGAACCCTGGAAAAGATGAAAATCAAGAGTTTATCTTTTTTTTTCAAATATGTAAACTGAGTTTCAGGGATATTAAAAAAGACCACTTCATTAATCAGTGCTGGAGATTAAACTAAGAACCATGCTTACTGAAAGCATTTCCCACCAGGGGGTACTATATATAAACATTTAATGGTAGGAGAAACCTAGGTTACTACATGTTGCCTATAGTACTGTGGTTAGCCCAGTGTCTGCACAGGATAGGTTCTCAGTACATATTAACCATTGTCAATGTCAGTGTTTGATTGCTATTGTTGGGTTTCTATTTCTCCATTCCAGAGGCAACAATTCACATATAGAGCAAACACATGCTTATAAAGCAGGCTTATACTGGGAGAATGCAATGATAATCAGTGGAAGTGCTCTAGGAGCTTACATCCAGCAGGAGACCAGTGATGGTTGAGGAGCCATCAGGAGACCTGGAAACAGAGGAGGAGGAGGACTTTGTCCTGGCTCCTGAAAGCTAAAGCCAGCTTAGGGAATCAAAGAAGAGATGCTAGATACCCTAGAGAGAGGCTTTTCTTGGCTCAGTATCAGCTACAAAGCACACACAGGCACGTTTATCCCCAAGATTCTTATTCAATACATCTGGTAGCAGTCTTCCTATTTTTCACATGTAATGAGTCTTGCAAACAACATAACACCATCTGAGAAACTCTGCTATTGAAAACAGAGACCAAGAATTGATTTTCATTATGTATCTGTTGCTAATTCACACTGATTAATTTAACTTCATAAGAAGGTTAGTGAACTGCATACTGAGACACACTACTTGACATATAAGTATTTAATAAGTATCTGAAAGGGGGAAAGGACAAGGGTATAAAAAGTGAGAAAGGCATTTCTACGCTCCTACTTTTAATCTGAACCCATGCTATGCCAAGATGTTGATATTCTGAGATTGTAATTTCTGTGCCTAAGTAGATTACTAGTTTCACTAGCAGTTATTTTTCTCCTGCATTCAGATGGATATCCATACTACTAACCATTTGCAGTGGCCATGTATAATTTAACTTAGGCTTATCTTGTCTACTTCATATCCTATCTTCTCTGTTTTTCCTATCTTTTTTTTACACCCAAATCCTTCTCACACTGGAACATTCTCATTGTCTAGAAAGTTCTGTCCCTCATGGGCACATGCCTTCTTATCCTTATGGTCTCAGCTGAATTTGATCTTAGAGGAGGCATATAAGGAGCCACATTTATCATCCAGGCATAACCAATCATAAGAACTCCAATGTAACTATATTTTCCAAAGCATTTTTATTGGTGCATTGTAGTCATACATCTTAGTGGGGTACAAGATAATAGAAGCATACATACATACATCACACATCACTCATTTAACCCTTCTTCACTTCCCACCCTAAAGCATCTTTTTTAAAGATTTGTTGTAATTTTAAAAAATGTATTGGTGCATTGTAGTCGTAATTTTATTTTTTTAACAAAATATTTCTTTCTCAGGAGAGTGCACACTCTGAGTAATCTATCCTGGGACTGATTCCACTGCTGGCATGCTATCTGCTACCATCTTGTCCCAGGTTCTGCATTTCAGACTTATAGACATGGATGTCACGGTAGACCCTAAGCTGTTCAGCCAGTGGCTATAGGCTACTGGGTTGACCTTTTGCCATTCCTAAACTCCTGGATCTCATGATTTCTGCTGTGTAATTTCCTCAGGTGCCATGGACACAATGTGAGGGCAATGTCACCAAGTCTATAATGATAGGTCATCTTTTACTAGCTCAAGTTGTACTGTTCATTTGTTCACTTTCATACATATCCCCTTCTCTAACAGGACCACTAAAACTCCACTACTTAAGGTCATCGTCCTTTCTGGCATTGCTCATAACAAAGAGCTGTATCCACCATATAGAAATTTCTCAGTAAATGTTTGTTCAATGAATGGATACATACTCTCAACAGGACCCCCCCCCCCTTACCATTTTAACCCTCTTCCTTCTCTCCCACTCCTTCTATTTTCCTATTTTGTTTATCTTTTCTCACTAACCTAGTTTTGATTTAAACAACTGTCATCAATTACAAAAACCAAAATTCTTGCACACCTTTATCTGTCATCTGCTCACCTAAGCCCGTGCCCCAAATCTAACATCAACTGAAAGAAAACCCCACGATCTCAGGCTGCTTGAACTCTATAACAGTGAAAACATGTCGGGGAATCCCTGAGGGCTCATCCATTTTAAGAGCCCTTTGGAGAATTAGAGGAGAAAGGATTCTTTTTTGGGCAAGCAGTCTGAGAATTAGGTTACATTCTAAATTAAGTAGGGCAGAATTTGTCATATATGGCCCAGTTCTGCACCCAGAAACTCCTGTGCATGCATGCGTGCAAATACACTCACATACTTTTTAAGATTCATATTTATAAAGTACTTTCAGATACTATTGCATTTTGTAGCAGAAAGAGGGATGGCAGTAGTGAACATTGCCATTTTACTGACACAGAAACAAAGGATCAGAAAAGTTCAAGATAGGACTCAAGTAATTTAAGACCTAGAACCTAAACTGGGCTCTGCTATGGGATATTCTGGAAAGTCAATTAAGGAACAGTTTTTTCTTTGTAGAGAATGAAATGGCTTATCAGACTTCTCTGTGACAGAGGATCACAGAGGTCTGGTTAGAGAGCAGGCCTAAATCAGTAGGTCTAGACAGGGCATGCTTTTCTGCATTTCTAAAAATTATTTGCTAATAAGTGAAGCTTAAGATATTGGATCATGGTCCACATTTTACCGGGTAAAACATTCTAGCTAAATGGACTCTTGATTGGCTGAGGTCTCCTGGGTTTCCTAGGTACAACGTAGAATTTGAAAAGTCCTGCTCTAATGAACGGCAGTTCTGAGACTAAGATTCTCTTCCCAGGTTCATCTTCATTTGGGCTGACATCTTTGTGGAAGTCACTAAGATATACTGAGCTGATTCTTGGGGATTTTACTATACCTGAGAGAGGCTACAAGTAATTTCAGTTTATCAGGGAAGGGAAGGAGGTGGTTGATAAAAGAGGGCTTTGAAGACATAAATGTGAATTCTCTATTACATGGGATATTTACATGCAAGTAAATGACGAAGTCTAGGTAGGGTTTACTATTTTGGCTCCTAAAACACAGGTTTAAGACAGAGAAAGAGCAAGGGTCCTCAGACAACAGATGTGTTGCTCAAATGAGTGCCTGGCTTTCCAATAACCATGTCCAGCCTGAGGAAAGGAGCCAAGCAACCTGGACAACCTCTTCTGTCTCTGCTTTCAGGAGTGCAGAGCCCTGTCACAGCGAAGGAGCCTCTGCTCATTTGCATTTGGGAAGAAACTGATCTGAGGAAAAGAAAATAAATCCTAATGTTTTAGTTTTTAGGCACCCACTAAAGCACAAGTGGGCTTTCCATTATGCCTCATCAGGATGGGGATCCTCAGTGGTTGAGGGGTATTTAATCATCTCTGATTGCTCAGTCACCGAGAGGGACACCAACAGGGCTTTTCTGAGTGACTAGTAAGCGCTCACTCTGTGGAAATGCACTCCAGGTATCTTTTTCTTCCTTCTCAAGACAATTGGCTGAACAGACATCATGCCCAGCTTGGATAGAGAACTGTCTTTTATATCTCACAGGTTGGCCAGAAGTCCTCCTGTTAGGCTGCTACAGCTGGGAACAGTATATTAGATATAGCATTAAGTTAGGGCCCATGGTGACCTTGGGCATGACTGGAGTGGAGTTTAGGGCTGCTCTTAATCTCAAGCCCTTAGTCATAACCACCCCTTGAGTTAGGCATGACTGTTGTCTTTCTACTGAAGGTGGAGGAAACTGACTCTCAGGTGAAGCAATTGGCTAAGGCCTCCTACCTTTACCCCGATTCACGGTGCTACACAATTTCTTATTTCAGACCATCACAATGAACATTTCCACCCTTCTTTCTGATATCTGTATTCTCCCCAGCTTTCTCAGGAAAAATCCCTTAACTATCTGATTTTAAACTTGTAAATCAAAATCACATGTTATTGGACAAAACCAAGGAAACACTGCCTTGTTAGGAAGGACGTATGTGCTTAGTCCTCATTACAAAGATCATCCCGTCTCTTACACAATCATATCAGCCTCCCTCTTTAGTTCCATGGTGTCATGTCGTACAGGAAAAACGGGCTGTTAAATTCAGTATCATGTAGGATTCAATCTCTGATTCTGCAGATTCTTAGTCACATGGCCATTAGCAATTCATTGTTCTACTGTGAGCTCAGTTTCCTCCTCTATAAAATGTGGCTAACGATCCAGCCTGGCATGGTTAGGAGCATTTAATGTGAAATCAGTGGAATAGTCCATGGCCCATAATGAGCCCTCAGCCACATAATGAGCATTAACCAGAAAAACAAAGTTCCAGTAGTCAGCAAGTAAGTTGTAGTGAATTGCAAAGAATGTATATGAACACTATCTTCTAGTCACTAGAAGCAATATTGCCACTTCTACAAAATATAACTTCAATTATTAATAGCTACTCAACATCAGAGGAAGACAATATGGTATAACAGGATGTGTACTGATTGCCATGAACACTTTTGCTCCTGAGAACATTTGTAAGGGAGGCTCCGCAAGCCCCTACATTCTGGCAGCCTCACATCCTCTAAAGAAGAGAGACCAGTACAGCATCACTGAATTCTCACCAAATAGGTTTGATTAGTTATATTTTATTTTATTTATTTTTTGAGGTACTGGGGATGAAACACAGGGGCATTCTACCTCCAAGATACACCCCCAGCCCTACCTATTTTTTATTCTTTATTTTAAACAGGGCTCACTAAGTTGCAATGGGCCTCACAAAGTAGCTGAGGCTGTCTGCGAACCCAGATCCTCCTGTTTCATCCTCCCAAATGCCGAAATTACAAGTATGTGCCACCATGCCCAGCTTTGATGTTATATTTGAAAAGACATAAAATAGCAAATTCCAGTATAAAATGGCAATAGATAATTATAGGTTGACTCCAAAACACAAAGTCAATACCTATATCTATGTGTTCTACAGCTTTATTATTTTGATAAATGATTTTTTTGTGTGGTACCAGGGATTGAATCCAGAGGCAATCCATCTTCAAGCTCTACTATCAGCCATTTTTACTGTTTTTGTCTGTTTGTTTTGAAACAGGATCTTACTGGATTGCTGAGAGTCTCTTTAAGTTGCTGTGGCTTGTCTTGAACCTGTGATCCTTCTGTGTCATCCTTCCAAGTACAAGGATTACAGGCATGTGCCATAATGTTTGGTCATAAATAAATTACTTGATTAGTCACATGATTCTCATTTATATTTGAAATTAATAACCTCAAGCCTTATGCAAAATGCATAAGCTCTTTGAATAAGATAGCAAGGATTACTTTTTGTTGTGAAGCCACCTTAATTCTGAACAATTTATTTGGCTTTTCCTAATCTTTGGTTTTCTTATCAGTACACTGTAGATAATAGTGACCTTACTGCAGTGGGGATCAGAGGAAATAACACACATGAGACACCTGAAGGTTAATATACTACCAACAAAGGGTTGCAACTACCACTGTAGTTGTTTTGCAGGATGCAATGCTGCATAGACTCTGGGTCAGAGAAAATGGGTAGATGGTTTGCTTGCTGAATATCTCAGGCTAAAGTTTTTCAGTTTCCTGAATCCCAGTTGCTTTATCTGGAGAAAGGCTGTTGCTCAGTCCTTTTACTGGTAGTGAAAAAATGAGATGGCATGTAGCCTTCATGCCAAGAACCTCTACCCATCATCTGCTGCAGTGGCCAGTTATCATAGCAAGAGAAGACAAAAACGGAGCAAAAAAAAGTGTCCTCATCTCTCCCACAACACTCTTGCCTGAAACATCTACATTTGTTTCTTCTCTTCTTATATAGCCCCACCACAGAGAGACTTTCACTACCATCAACCATTGCTATAATGAGTGGCAAGAGAACTAGTAATCTCCACCCCTACTTTACTTCCATCTCTTCTTCACTGCTCTTGTTACTATTAGACATCTCCTATGTCATACTTTCTCTATTTTAATTCTTCCCCATTAAATTGTAACCTCTAAGATGCTAGCAATCTTCATAGTTTTGTTCATACTTTGACCTCCGTGTTCAAAAGTAGCTCCTTATTATGTTGTTATCACTGTTCTTGTTTTCAGATCTCCTTAAGGTCAGGTCTGTAGAAACCAAAATAATTCTGGGCCTATGTCATTACAGTTAGGATTAAATATGAATATTTCAAGTGAAGGACTTTTCTCATCTTTAAATATCCTGCCCAAATTATAGCATGTTTTGTCTACCTCCATCACTGGAATATTTCTTGTTTTGTCAAGGAGCTCAACTTCAAAACTAATAACGATGATATTTTAAGTACAAGAATATGTAACATTCGTTAAAAGAGTTAACCTTTCCCTTTGACATTTCATTAGATGTCTAATTAGCAGTAACATTTTATTGTTTGCCGTCTTAACAAATTCGTAAGCCTCAAAAACCTAACCTGGGTTAAACAATCAATCATCATAATGAGAATTTCTACCTTTAAAACATCTTGCCCTTCTTTCTCCATTTTTTTTGTACTAGAATGTACCAATTGTAACTGCCTAACTATGTTAGGTTTTCTGTTAAGAAGTAATATATTTCTCTTCTGTAATTCTTTCTTTGAGGTAATATTTTTTCTTTTGGCCAATTAAGAAAAGTTGATCCAACTTCTTTTGTATAGACAAGGGAAAACTTCAGCAACTAGTCAAGTAAAGCAGAAATAAGTTCATTACTAAGGCAGAAAAAAACTATACCATACTTGCTCTTACATTATATTACTGAAAATTTTACTTCGGAGATGTCTTATTTTCATTATATGTGTTCATATTTAGAGACTGCAAATAATTTACTATTCAATTATGTAATTCCTTAGGCTTTTCTTTATAGAACTTGCATACTGACTCTAAATGGAGAAGGGGAGGGCTAGGGATTTGGTTCAATGTTAAAGCACTCACCTAATTAGAGAAGGGGAAATAAAAATTATGTCAGATATTTTAAATCATTAATTCATAATATTTTATGGTCATCAGAGTATCACTGTTATTGTCATTTGTAAAGGGCATGGAGCAAGATTCAAAGTGGTTAAGAAATAATATTAATGACACACTGCCATTAAATGGTTGGTATTAGAATCCAGCATGGCCATCTTGAAATATATAGTTCTTCCACAATCTTGCCCTGCCTTCCTATAATGCAAATTAAACTGAAGCTAATGATCTTTTTGAATGATAAGTTTTTGATACAAGCAAAATGTGGGGAAAAGTAAGCAAATAATTGACAAAAGAAGTAATAAGTATAATTTTCTAGAACAACGGTTGTGGCCTAGATAAAATTTCTTGTTGAAAGAAAGTCTTAGCCAGGTGTGGTGGTGCATGGTTATAATCCCAGTACTTGGGAGGCTGAGAAAGGAGGATCCTCCTTTTCAAAGCCAGCTTCAGCAACTTGGTGAAGCCCTATGAAACTTAGTGAGACCCTCTATTCAAATTAAAAATAAAAAACAGGTTGGGGCATAACTCAGAGATAGAATTACCTCCAGAACCATACACACACACAAAAAAAAAGTCTTAAGTGGATGATAATTTACGAATGTATTCATAGACATTTTATCTTACTAAAAAATGAGAAACAATTGAAATATCCTTTATAGGAATATTTTATAAATTTCATATCCTGAACAAAAATCTGACCAAAGTATTCATTGAATTTGATTGATGAAAGTATTAGTTTCATCAATTTCTGAATATGAAAAACACATATTATCCTTATTTTTCCTTGGAACACTCAATTTTCAAGTTCCTTATTTTTTTGGTGGTACTGAGGTTCCTGGAAGCCCTTCTATTTCCGGGCTACACTCCCAGACCTATTTTTTACTTTTAATTTGGAAACAGGGTCTCTTAAGCCAGCGCGTCTGGTTTCAAACCTGCGGGATCCTCCTGTCTCTGCTTCCCAAGCACGGGGATTACAAGTGTGCACCACCACACCCGGCCCTCAAGTTAATTTTTTAAAGAACTATTTTGTTCCCAGCACCTTGCAAGATGCTAGGGCCACCTAGATAAATAAGATGCAGGTACCTCCCTCAAAGAGTTCACAGAATGTTGGAGAGAAAAACATAAAACAAAATCAATAGAAAACCATTAAATGATAGCTGTAATGACTCATCATCATAGAAACATGAGAATGCCATCTAATTCAACACAGGGCACGGTCAGGAAAACTTTCTAGAAGAGATATTTCAGCTGTGTCCTAGTGAACAGAGGAAAAAATAGCCAATTAAATATGGGAATAAAGGTGCATTTCAGGTGGAGAATATTGTCACCTTCAGAGACACATCACTGTGAAATATGTTTGTAGATCCAGAGATCTACATAAAGATAAAATGTAGTCTTAAGAAGTAAGTCTACAAATTGAATAATATAATCATTTTTGTCTCTTCATGGATTGTTGTTTCGGGGCTAAAGCATGAGAAAAATAAGACTAGAAGTAGGGATGTCATTTATCTCAGGAGTTCAGACTTTGATAAAAGCTCAAACCAGAGCACTAATCATTGATTGAGTTAAATAAGGTTTACAGAACAGACTGAAAGACTAACCAATGGATTCCTAAAGTATTTTGGAGCTAAAATTATCAGTATTTAATGATTAGTTGACAGTGAAATTGGGAATGGTCATACATGACTCAAGATTTGCAATGCATGTAAGTACATGTAAGAGTGGTTCATTCCATTCAAATAAGAAGAAAACACATATATGATGTTTAATAAAAGGACCATAGGTTCAATATTCATCTTGCAGCAATGAGGAAGTATATAGGAAACCTGAAAAGATCTTCCCAGTTAGCTGTTAGATGAGCAATATTTAACATTAAAGTGGCAAATGAGAGGATAGACTTTGGTAGTGATTACTCCCGGAAATAAGTACAGTTGTCAAGGATGCTATAATGCAGTAAAGCAAGATTTTAAAATGAGAAAGAATAAGAAGGAACTCTGAGGTATTTCAAATTGGATAGGGGAAACACTTAGAGATCCCAGAATTTCACAGTGTCAGATGTTAACAACAGAGTCCACTAGAAAAGAAATCTGAAAATGAGTTGCTGAATTTGAAAAGTAGGGAATATTTCATTCAATTGGAAACTTAGAGGATTAGAGGCAAATGCACCACAAGAAATTTCAGTGATTATTTTGGTGATGAGTTGAAATCATTTCCAGGTGTTTGTTGAGTGAAAGAAATAGGTAAAAGAAACACAAAAATAAAATATATTGTATATTCATGTATAGATTATGGGAAAGAAGATGAAATACTATTCATGAAAATACTGTTCACGGAATTCATAATCAAGGACATATATGTCTTCTGCTTGAGACTCAGCTAAACTATGTGTCATGAAAGACAAGCAGTAGAACAATGCCCTACAGAATTGGAGGACATTTAAGGGATGTTTTGGTTTTATGTCTCACTTTTATGAATGAAATGTGGATTTCAGAGATCTCAGTGAAATGTATTTGACGAAGAAGCAAATAGAACAAATTAGAGAAGCTGTGAGGAACAGTCTAGGCAGGGGTTTAAAGAAGGTTACATAATGAAAGCATGGGAACGCTCAGTGATGGAGGACAGTATGGACAAATGGCATCCCAGGAGATGCCTGCTCTTAAATACAGTAACACACAGCCTAGTCATGTTGATTCCTTAGTTGATGGAGGTTACCAGGCATCAACATAGAACAGTGACAAAGATAGATAAAACTTGGAGATCAGTGGACAACTTTGGCTACAAAACGGTAAGGAATAGCAGTGGAACACTAACCAAATTTGTTTGGGTTTCAGCCTAACCTCTGAGCCAATTAACAGAAAAAGTAAATGCATGAATTTTCATTGGATCCTCCTTATCTTCTTTTGTCCTGATTCTGCACCAACTTTTAATTGAACTTATACTGGAAATGCACCAGGAAAATATTTTGTATGAGGAAAAACTTAGGGACTATTCAGTGTGAGCACGTCAAAGCTCCATTTAGCATTCAAGGTGACATTTGCATGAGCTTTTTATCTTTAGAACTTAAAAAATGTGTATTTATGAGAAAACCTATTCATGCTTGGTTGGCTGTTTCTTTTGTTGTGATTTAAAATTGAAATCCGCTAAACAGCAGGCAGCTACCTGTTTTCACTTTTTAAAAATCTTTATGTGGTACCTATGAGAGGAAAAAAATAGAATTCTTTATCTTTTTAAACAGTGTGAATTACAGGGGAAAAAAAGGCTAAACCTAGGGCTTGGATTTATTTATTTACATAAATAATTGTTACCTAGATTATTTCAGTGTGACTCTTCAGACAGATTATAGCTAGATTGTAAACATAGAAGCATCTCACTGTGTGAAAGACAAGAACTCCATTCAAGAGAGGTTCTAGCTTTTTTCTTTTTAAATCAGAGCCCTGTGAAAATTTCTTGAAGCCCAAAAAATGGAATAGGTTTCTTTTTACTTCTTCCTCATGTAATAAAAATCAATTAATTCTAATAATGAGAATCAACTCTAAATAATAAAATAAAGGCAAAAAAATTCAAAAAGCATTCAGATTTTCCTATGATGATCACATGAATGCCTTGTTTCCCTCCCAATTTTAAGTATCTAATTCTTTTGAAAGACTCCTCGGAATCACCTTTGGTAAGAGCTTGAAGCATATGCTTATTAGATGATCAAGCACAAAACTAAGCAGGTGCTTCTGCTCCAAACACACCCTTGCCCTCAAAGGGGCTGCCCCTGTTATTTTTCTTCATGGTGCCAACGTTGTACAGGTAAGCAGAACAAAGACCATGAATATGACATCTTTTTTTCTAGGCCGACAGATCTCATACTGCACTGCCTGCCTGAACTCACACCCTAGACAGTACCAAGTTCCCGAAGTAGCCACAGGGCAGACTTGCAAAGATGGCTATTCTTCTGGTTTGTGATCTGCACTCTGTCTTTAATAACTGTGGTTTTATTGCCAGCCATTTTTCAGGTACCAGCCTTGGGCTACATTTTCTTCTGTTTTTCTTAGCATTGGGTGAGAAGAGCAGTGAGGGATTAAAAAATAAATAAGAAAAACACTTTCCTTCCAATTGCCGAAGGATTAGTTCAGGATAGAAATACATGCAAACAATTATCCACAAATAAAGAGATGGGCAGGGTAAGGAGCAGATTGTACAGTCTGAGCATGAATCTTCAATACTTCTGCTTGGAAAATGGAACTTTTTTTGTTTTTTATTTTTTTCCTCTTTATATACTAGAGCTCTGGGATCAGAGTAATTGTCAATATATAGTTGTAGAACATTACTCTTGATGTATAACTATAATGATGCTATTGATTTATAAATAGTTTTATATATCAATATATCTTCACAAGTGAGAACATCTTTAAAACCTTATTTATTTAAGATAATTTTCATGGATAGTACATTTTCCTGCAAGTACCTCCTTCCTCTTCTACCAGAACATAATAAAGTAATGATTTTTATCATTATTATTATCATCACTAGAAGACCTACACTATACCAGTGTCTGTACTAGATAATTAATTAATTTATTTATTTATTCTGGGGACTGCACCAAGGGGCCTTCTACCTCTGAGCCCTATCTTACTTTTTTTTTATTTTTGAAAGAAGGTCACTAAGTCACAGGGGGCCTTGCTAAGTTGCTGAGACTGTCCTTGAACCTATAATCATTCTGTCTCAGCTTCCCAAGAACTGGGATTACAGCTAGGCACCACCACATTCAGTAAGTATTATTTTAAGTTAATCTTTAGAATTCTAGTCCTCTGAAGTGGTTATCATACACTGCCATTCCTAAGTAAAACTGTCTTATATATAGTAAGGATTTCATAGGAAGGAAAATTAAACTCTTATGCTCCAGTTTTCTAATTTATGATATGGAAATCATAATTCTTTCCTCATTTAGGATGTTATAGAGATTGAAACTACCTATACACAATTCCTAAATGCTCTTCTATACAATTTTGGTGTGTCTTAAGAAGTAGGGGTTAGATGAGTGTAGCTACAGTTCCCTGGTAAGTAGCAAGTCACAGAGTAGGGCTGGTTTCTAAAGTGTTTACACTGATGTGGTGAGAGAGGTACTGAGATTCCTATGGTCGGCATTGGATTTAAAAAGGTCTTTGAAAGCCATGGAAAGAACTTGTGTCATGAATGCTTCTTTAAGAGCATCTGTTAGGAAAAACTTATCAGGTTTTTTTTTTTGTAAATATTTACTTATGTGTGTATCTTCCTTGAGACCATAAGATCTGATGAAACAACAATGTTCTGTGTTCTCTAGGCATTTAGTAAATATTGGTCAAATTAGCTTTAATTCTGTCTTTCTATTAAAAAAACTTCAATTTAAGCTATGAGGATGTCTCTAAACCTCAGTGATGCAAATACATGATTTTTAAAAGTAAAGCTTGTGTCTTGTCATACAAATAAACTTTATAGTGCCTGGCAAATGTTACTATTTTATATTAATTTGTGTTATAGAAAAATTCATATTAAAATTTGATGAGCTAAAAAATACATTAAATAAGCATGTTTTGGCAAGTGAACTCTTTTATTTTGATATTGGGGATTGAACCCAAAGCCAATCTACATTCAATCTATAGCCCGAGTCCTATTTTTCTTTCTATTTTGACACAGGGTCTTACTTAGTTACTTAGGCTGGCGCAAACCTGAGATCCTCCTTTCTCAACCTCCAGGTACTGAGATTTCAGGCATCTATCATCATGCCTGGCAAACTTTGGTTTTTTTTTAAATAAATAATTTGAGGTTGACAACATGATTTTATGAGATATGGATAGTTAAGTGGTTAGTATAGTGAATCAAATTACATATTTATCTCAAGTAGTGAACCTATTTTATTTTTTTGCTACAGAGTCTAAAGCAGCTTTAGCTTAACAAAAATCATTTAAACTCTTTTATTAACTAGTGTTTTCAGTGGATACGTTAGATCTCTAGATGCATGCATCCTATATATCTGCACTTGATATTCTCTAACCTAAATCTCCCCATTCTCTCCCTTACCTCCTAATCCTGGTAACCACTATTTTATTCTCTCTATTTCTATTTGCCCATATATAGGTGATATTATGCAATAATTTTTCTGTCTGGCTTATTTTACTTAGTATAATGTTCTCCAAGTCCATTTATGTTGTGTCAAATGGAAGAATCACCTTATTTTATTAAGGCTGAATTGTGTGTGTGTGTATATGTGTGTGTGTGTGTGTGTGTGTGTATGTGTGTGTGTGTGTATTATATGTATTTTACATTTTATTCATTCACACATCTATCAATGGACATTCATTTATTACCATATATTGGCTATTATATTATGTAGCAATGCATGTGGAATTATGGACATTTTTACATGATGGTATTTAACTTACTTTTTGAATATACTCATCAGAGGGGTTGCTGGATCATAGGGTATTCTATGTTTAATTTCTTTAGGAACTTTCACACTTTTTTTCCATAATGGCTGAACCAGTCTACATTCCCACCAAAATGTGTCCTAGGGTTTGATTTTGTCTACACTTGCCCACGGTTGTTGTTTCTTGGTCTTGTTTAGTTTTGTTTGTTTTGTTTTGTTTTGTTTTAGCCATCTTACTGGGTATGAAGGAGATTTTTCTTTATGGTTTTAATTTGAAATTCATGGATAATTAGTGATGTTGAACAACTTTTGATAAACCTATTAATTAACTTTATCTTTTCTGAAGAAAACAACTATTTTTTCTCCTTTATTGGTTTGTTTTCGTAAGTTTGGTCATTTTCCTATTACTACGTTAAAATATTTTTTTATAAATTTTAGACATTAACCCCTCATCAGACAAGAACTTTGCAAATGTTCTCTGGGTCTGTAGGTTGCCTTTTCGTTTTGTCAGTTCATCTGCTGTGCGGAAGCTTCCTGATGTGATGGTTTCCTGTTTATTTATTTTGGCTCTGTAGCCCAAACTTTGGTATGATAGCCAAGAAATCATTCTCAAGGCCAATGTCTAAGAGCCTTTCCTCTATGTGCTTTTCTAAGACTTTAACAGTTTTATATTTTATATTTATGCCTAGCACTCATTTGGGGTTGAATTTTGTATATGTTATAACATAAGGGTCCAATTTTATTCCTCTGCTTATATAAATTTTCCCAGCACCACTTATTGAACAGAACACTCCTTATTGTAGCCTCTTGATGCCCATGGTAAAAGCTAGTTGATCATTCACGTTCAGATTTATTTCTGAACTCTCTATTCTGTTCCAAAAATTCCAATAATCTGTACTTTTTTTTTTTTTTTGGTCAGTATTTTCTTTTGCCTGTAGCAAACTGTTTTGACTATAGCATTGTAATACAATTTTAAATTCAAAAGTATTATGCCTCCAATTTTGTTTTTCTTTTCTGTTTTTCAATATTGCATCAGGGTAGTTTATAGTTCCACACCAATTTTAGGGTGTGTGTGTGTGTGTGTGTGTGTGTGTAGACTGCCATTGGAATTTTGAGAGGGGCTTAGGTTAAAGCTGTGAACTGATTTGGTAGCATAAACATTTCAACAATATTAATTCTTCTGATGCATGACCATGAAATAGCTTTCTATATATTTATGTTTTTAAGTTTTTCATCAATATTTTGCAATCCTCAGTATAAAAATCTTTCACCTCCTTGATTAAACTTATTTCTAAGTAATTTATGCTATTATAAATGGGATTGGTTTCTTAATCTTTTCTTCATCTAGCTCCTTATTTGTATAACCAAATGCTGCTTACTTTTGGATATTATTTTATCTTGCAACTTTATTGAATTCATTTATTATTTCTGAAAGATGTTTTTTAGAATCCTTGGGTTTTTCGACACAGAATCGTGTCATTTTCAAATATAAAGAATTTTCTTTTCTTATTGAATACCTTCTATTTCTCTTTATCATCTTATTGCTCTGAGCTTCATTACTACCATATTTTACTTTTTATTTGAGACAAGGTCTTGCTAAGAAGTCTCTGAGGCTGGCCTTTAATCTGCAATCCTCCTGCCTCAGCCTCCCAAGTACTGGGATTTCAGGCATGTGTCACCATACTAAGCCTTTAGTTCATTTTCTGGGAATAATTTAAAAATACCAGTAATTTTTTTTTAAGTTTGATAGAGTTCAGATACGAAGCCATCTAGTCATAGGGTTTTCTCTGTTGGGAGGTTTTTGATTGCTACTTCATTTGTTTTGTTATTTTTTTTTTAAGTTCTCTACTTCTTCCTGTTTTGATTTTGGTATATTACATTTTTCTAAGAATATATTTGCTTTCTCTAGGTTATCAGATTTGCTGGTATTGAATTGTTCATAACAATCCCTTATGATTCTCTTTATTTCTGAAGCATCTGTTGTAATTCTGCACTTCATTTATTATTTTATTTATTAGAATCCCCCTCTCTTTTTCCCACCTACACACCTACCGTACCTAGGAATTTATTGATCGTATTTGTTAGAAATTTTTTTATTTTACTCTTTTGATACTAGGGATTGAACACAAGGGAATTCTACTTCTGTCAGCACTTCTTACTTTTAATTTTGAAATACGGTCTTTCTAAATTACTGAGGCTGGCCTTGAACCTGTGATGCTCCAGTATCTCAGGCTAAAAAGTAATTGCTCGCCTCTATATTTGATTTATTCTGTTATTATTGTTATTATTTCCTTCCTCCAGATAACTTTTCATTTAGTTTGTTCTTTTTCTAGCTTTTTGAGGCATAATATCAGATTATCTTCTTGGGATTTTTTTTTCTCTTTTCTAATGTAGGCTTTTATTGTTTAAACTTCTCTCCTACACTGCTTTTTCTGGATTTTGTAAGTTTTGAAACATTATGTTTTCATTGCATTTGTCTAAAGATTTTTTTAAAAATTTCCTTTTGATTTGTTCTTGGACCTATTGGTTGTTCAAGGTCATGTTGTGTCATTTCTTATATTCATAAATTTTCCAAGGCCCGTCACATTATTCATTTCTACTTTTATACCGTTGTAAGTTTCAACTCGAGAAGAAGAAAATATGAAAAAATTAGCACCATCAGAGAAAACCTATATTGTTTTATTAATATGATAAGAAATAATACTGACTAGGATAAGGCAACACAATCTATAGATTATAGTTTTAAAGGTGATATCAAAATGCCATATATTAAGCATATCCTGAAAAATTGCATTTTCGGACATAACTGTCTTTTATTCTTTTTTGTGTCCGATACACACAGACACTCAAACAGAAAAACAGACAGACAGAAAGACAGAAAAACAAATATATACATAAATACTTTGCCTTCTCACTAATAATTCTTCCTATTGGTTTGAGGTAACCCACCAGAGGTGAACCAGAGCAGCCTGTTGCCAATAGAAAGTCTTTATTACCAACCCGGGCGTGGTGGCGCACACTTGTAATCCCCGCGCTTGGGAGGAAGAGACAGGAGGATTGCGCAGGTTCGAAGCCAGCCGCGCAAGCTTAAGAGACCCTGTTTCCAAGATAAAAATGTATAAAATAGGTCTGGGAGTGTAGCCCAGAGATAGAAGGGTTTCCAGGAACCCCAGTACCACCAAAAAAAAAAAAAAGGAAGAAAAAAAGAGTCTTTATTACCAACCAGAACTACACTGTGCACAGAACCCCCAAATGCAGGCCCCAGTGGCTTCTTTGAGCTACTTTTATATAGGGGACCTACAATCTCAGGGTGAAAAATTTACTTTCTAATAGTGTGGGTAAAATGTTTACATTTTTATGGTGTGGATTTTAGCATACGTGACTAAACATATCTTCTGCAGGTGTTCAAAGTGAAGAGAACAAGAGTTAGAAGTCAACAGTTAGCTTGGAATGTTAAACCATATCATTCACACAATAAATTTCTCATGTCTCCTGAGGCCTTGCTTGAGTCCAACACTATTATTCCTCTTAAAACTGAATAAGTTAGTGCCCTGGAAACAAATAATATCTTCAATAATTAACAAGCCCTAGAAACGACAAGCATTTAAAAATAATAGTGCTTAGACAAATGATAGTTGAAAATATATAATGTTATAATGTTTTCTATCTTAAAAAATAGACATAGAGACAAAATATGGCCTTTTCTGTGCCAGTGGAACTATTCAGTTATATATAATCATAAGGATATTGGGAAATTATGAATAAATTCTGCCCACATTACAATTTAAATTGTGATAAATACTGAAAACAGATAACTAGAATTTAATCTCAAATTATTCTCCAAACATTAAAATATTAGCAGGAAATATTCCTTTCCTTCACTTTTCCTCTCTTTTCTTTAAAGCTAATCCATGAAGTGCTTTTGTGGGATGAAGAAAATGCCTTTAAAGAATTTGTTATCATATCTCAAAGAACTGCAAATGCAAAACATTATAGACTTCAAAACATTTTGAAATAGAGATAAATATTCTTGAATTCTAAATATCGTAGTCCTACCAGTTACATGCACCATTATAACTGCAAAGAAAGCAGCAATTTAAATAATTTATTCCCACACACTTTTTCTCCTTTTTTTTCGCTTACTAAAATAATCATTTGCTTTCTTGGATAAAGGCCATCTAGCTGCGGTCTCAAAATAAAACCAGCAAGAATATCTTAAGAAACATACAATAAGGATATATTTTGATACTTTTGCTTTTATTATTTCTTGCTTTGTTTAGAGAGGTGGAAGGCTTTATTTTTGGTAGTATAATTATATCTAGTGACCAAAAAGCTACATTTTTTCAGGAGCAGAACCTAAGTTGTAAGTACAAATGCCATATGGTAATAAGAAATCCAGGAGATTGTCTAAGTTCAGTAATCTAGGCAGGTCAGAATGCTAGAATGATTCATGTAAAAAAAAAAAAAATCAACTGCAAACAATTGCAAATAAATGCCCCATGGGCATTCCTTACTTTACAAAATCTCAAAACACTAAACCCTGAACTTAAAGAATGAATGGCTTATAAAGAAGTGAACTTTATAAATGGATTTCTCATTTTTCCAAGGGGGTTTTGCCTTTAAGTTGCCAAGTCCCAGTTCCTGCAAAACAGGAACGCAAAGTAAACAGTGCTTTTCAGGAATAAGGCAAAGTCTGCCTTGCATATACATGAGGTGATAATCACCTAGGCTCACTCTATGATGAAAAAGGTGATTAGCAGCAAAATCAGAAAGGAAAGCAAGCCAAAGACATGTAAATCTATGCATGATCCAATCTTCACCTCCTTTGCCCACAAGAGGGGAGGAGAGATGGAGTACGGGTGTATTCCTGCCTGTATTTCTCTGCCTCCTTCTTCAGTTTCTGTTTCACCAAGCACTGCAAAGATTCCAAAGATCCAGATCTGGGCATCTTTCTTAAACCAATGCCCTTAGACATTGGTGGAAAAGAGTTAAGGAAGAGCCAGATGTGATGGCACATACTTGTAATCCCAATACTTGGGAGGCTGTAACAAGAAGATTGCAGGTTCACAGACAGCCTCAGCTACTTAGTGAGACCCTGTTTCAAAATAAAGAATAAAAAAATAGGGCTGAGAGTGTAGCTCAGAGGTAGAATGTCCCTGGGTCCCATCCCAAGTACCCCCCTAAAAGTGTTAAGGAAGCAGTACTGGGGCTGTTGAGAATAAATAGACATGATTACAGGGTTCACCTTTGTCTTGTAACTGGCCACTAGGAATTTAGGAGAATTCACACAATTCTCTAACTGGTAACTTGTGCACACATACACAAAAAATGTTTTATGCTAAGCTGATTGCCTTCTGCGAGGCTGAAATCTTGATAGATACTAAGCAGAGAGTGCTTACATGACCAGCCAGAGTAAAAATATTTGACATAGAGTCTCTAATGAGCTTCCCGGTGGAAAACATTTAAGAGTGCTGTCACAACCTGTTGCTGGGGAATTGTATCCTATGTGACTTTACTAGGAGAAGGCTTTTGGAAGCCCATGCCTGGTATCCTCCTGATTTTCCCCAAGTGCCTTCTCCTTCGCTAATGCTGTTTTTCTTCCGTCTTCAGTATATAATAAATCAGAGTTATGTGCAACCTTCCTGCTGCACCCAATGAGCCCTCCTAGTCAATCACTGAATCTAGAGGTGATCGTTGAGATTCCTGACACACACAGTTTCTTTATATAGACATTAACCTTGCTCCTGTGCCTGGATGGTACTAGCTCCATTTTATTTTGAGAGAACTGAGAAAATACCCATTCAAATCATTTTAACCTTTTAATATATTTTTACATTTCAAAAAACAATTTTTGAGCATTTCAAACACTGCGTGTGGATAGCTATGGGCCACATCCACAGAAGAATACCATGGTGCATCACTAATGTACCTAAAAGATAAGAAATAGGTACAGCATTTATCATATGTTGCTCTTTGTCCCTCGCACTAGATAGTTAGCTACTAGAAAACAAAGTGCTTATTTCCTTATACTCACATTTTTCCAATGTCTAAAATAGTCCTACTATGTAATTTAATGAATGAATGAATGAATAAATTCATTAAAAAGTTAATACTGTAGTTTCTACAAGATCCATTGAAATGCAAACCTATGCCTTTCTTACCTAACTCAATGCATTCAATTACTGTGTATCCCTAAGCAATTTCACACATATGGTCACTAATAAGGAAATAATTATGTATAGAAGCTTAGGAACTGGCCCCAAGGCATTTACTTACTTAACATTTTTTGACAGTATCCCAAAATTGTGCTAAGCCATGAGATAAAGGTTTTTCTAAAGCCAGGATATCAAAACTTTTATCATAATAAGGCAAAATAAATTTTAACAAAAATTTACAAAGAGGAAATGGAACTTAATGATTTTCTGATTCTGTAATCCCACAACTAATATTTAAAAAAAAATATTAGGCATCCTAAAATTTTTCAGATACAAATCTGTGCTCAGAATCTTAGTACAATCTTCTGGTAGTGGAAATAGTATGCAGGTGTTTACCGCTGGAACTATGACCTGATGTAAGAAAGCATAACATGGACCGCTTCTCGCTCTTGGCCAATGAAAGTAATTTGGCTCCCAGTGAAAAGGCTTTGAGATTGTTTAGTGAGAGGTTAGCATTGAATGCTCCAGTAATTCAAGCCACATGCACTAAAATTCCATAAGAAATGTATTCAGACTTCCGGGAAGATGGCGACGGAAGAAAGCGGCACTTACAAGTCCCGCTAACAATCCAACTCTACTACCACAAAACCAGCGCCTTTCAGAGCCAGAAAACACCACCAGAAAAGAAATAAAAATGGTAAATACAAGGGACAGAGAAAAAGGGCTGGAAAAACAAGACACCGGAAAAAAACCATCCCGAAGTGCCGCGCCTGCGCGGCCGCGGAGCAGCCAGAGCGGCCAGAGCCCCAGCGCGGATTGGGGGGAGCCGTAGAGCAGAGCTGCCTGAGCAGCTGGAGCAGCCAAGGCCGCGTCCCGGAACGGCCAGAGCGGCCGGAGTGGCCAGACCCGCGGTGCAGAGCAGCCGGAGCCACGGTTCAGAGCAGCCGAGCAGAGCGGCCAGAGCAGCTGAGCGGACCAGCCAGAATGGCCAGAGCAGCCAGAGCTGCAGCGCGGATTGGCTGGAGCTGCGGCGCGGAGTGGCCGGAGCCGCAGAGCGGAGCGGCTGGAGGAGCCAGAGCGGAGCGGCCAGAACAGCTGAGTGGAGCGGCCAGAGCAGCCTAGCAGAGCGGCCAGAGCAGCCGGAGCGGAGCAGCCAGAACAGCCAGAGCAGCCAGAGCCACGTCGCAGAACGGCCGGAGCGGCCGGAGTGGCCAGACCCGCGGTGCAGAGCAGCCAGAGCTGCGGCACAGAGCGGCCAGAGCAGCGCGGCCTACATCTCCCCTAGCAGCACCAGACTCCAGAGAGGAGGGAGACTCAAAACAGAGCTCAAATCCAGAGAGGAAGTACTCTGGCCTTTCAGCCTAGGATGCAGAAGCAGCGTCTTACTGCTGGTGGCAGCGGCGAGTTCACCGGAAGGCCCTAGAGCAACCCACTCAACCAGCCACCAGGCGCCTGAGAGGAGGGGTGGACAGCGAGCCGAGGAGAGCAGGTGCTGAACAGCCGGGCAGCAGTCAGCAGTTTTGTTGGTGCAGGGAACATCTAAAGCTCCCAAGGGCTGGGCACAGCACAACTGGCAAGGACTCAGAGCAGAGTTCAAAACCAGAGAAGAATATGCCGCATCACAGCCGAGGGCATGGCAGTGGTGCCATATTGCCAGTGGCGGCAGCAGCGAATCCACCGAGTTCACTACAGCTCCATCAGCGCACTCAACAACCGTGAGTCAAATTGCGGCCCCTAGGGGAGAAATCCCAGTACTGTACTCCCAGGGACTTGCGCAGATAGTCTCCCTGGGTCGGAGATTTTAGCAGTGCAGCCCAGTGGGGGAGTGGCAGTGGAAGAGATATCATACCATAGTCACAACTTCCCACTGGAGAACGCCCAACTTGGTACCCCCCATGGTCTAAGCAGCCTTGATTGACTCCCTGGGTCTGAGACTTTATGATACAACCCAGTAAAGGAGTAGTGGTGACTGAGATACCACAGACTCGAGATCCAGAGCATCTTAAGTGAAATCGTAGTGACTCAGGAAAGAACCCAGAGAAGGCACAAACTTCCAAAATCATGGGAAAGAGAAATAACAATGGAGCAGTGAATGCCAAAAACCCCACAACATCAGAATCTGATAACACAGAAATCCAAAGATCTCTAGAAGATCAAATTAGGAAAATAACTTTAGAAATAATAGAGGACTTTCGAAAAGAATTTAGAGAGAGTCAAAAAGAGATAAAGGATGCAATTAATGAAGTAAAGGCCTCAATTCAAAGTATAAACAACAGATTAGACCACATGGAGAATAGAATCTCGCTTCTTGAAGATAATCATTCTAAAAATGAATGCATAGTTTCTAATTTAGAAAAAAAAACCCGACAGCAGGAATCTGACATTGAAGAAATATGGGCCCATTTCAAGAGAGCTAACCTAAGAATAATTGGAATAGAGGAGGGAAAAGAAGGTGAAACCAAAGGGATCAACAATCTCTTCAAGGAAGTAATAGCAGAAAATTACCAAACATAGAGCAAGAGGTCGATACATAGGTCCAGGAAACTTATAGAACTCCCTTTAGACAGGATCAGAGAAGAGGATCCCCATGCCACATAATTGTCAAAATGACTAATGTGGAAGCCAAGGAGAGACTCTTAAAGGCAACAAAAACAAAAGGCCACGTGACATACAGAGGCAAACCAATTAGAATCACTCCAGACTTCCCAAACCAAGTTATGAAAGCCAGAAGGGCTTGGAGTAACATATTTCAAACTCTGAAAGAAAACAACTTCCAGCCAAAAATTTCCTACCCAGCAAAACTATCCATCAAATTAGATGGGGAAATAAGAAGCTTCCATTACAAACAGCAACTGAAGGAATTTATGTCTTCAAAACCAGCGCTAGAGAAAATACTCAAGGAGATTAACTGCAAAGAGGAAATGGGTAATACACGTCAGAACCAAAGAAACAAGAATTCCCATCCAGCAGGCAACTAAGCAAAGAAGAATAAACAGTATCTCAAACAGAAATAAGATCTTAACATGTTGGGAATTAAAAATTATCTCTCTATAATCACACTGAATGTAAACGGCCTCAACTCCCCAATAAAAAGACATAAAGTGGCAAAATGGATTAAAAGCCAGAATCCATCCATCTGCTGCTTACAAGAAACACACCTTACAAGTAAAGATAGGAACAAACTCAAGGTAAAGGGCTGGAGCAAGGTAATCCATGCTAATGGTACTCGAAGACAAGCAGGAGTAGCAACTATGATATCACACAAGTTAGACTTCAAACACAAACTTATTAGAAGAGACAAAGAAGGTCACATTTTACTGGTAAAAGGAATAGTCCAGCAAGAGGAAATAACAATAATCAACATCTATGCCCCAAACATAGGGGCAGCTACTTTCATAAATCAAACTCTTTGTGACATGAAGTCACACATAAATCCCAACACAATAATACTGGGAGACTTCAACACACCTCTCACAATACTAGACCGATCTTCCAGACAAAGGGTCAGTAAAGATGTCTCAGAACTAAAGAACACCATTAACCAAATGGACCTGTTGGACACATATAGAATATTTCACCCAACTACAGCAGAATTTACATTTTTCTCAGCTGCTCATGGAACCTTCTCCAAAATAGATCACATCCTGGGACACAAAATGAGCACTAGCAAATTTAAAAAATGTTACATACTTCCCTGTGTCATTTCAGACCATAATGGAATGAAACTAGAAATCAACTATAAGAAGACCCAGAGAAACAACATAAACATGTGGAGACTGAACACCACGCTTTTGAACGAAGAATGGGGCATAGAAGATGTAAGAGGTGAAATCAAGAAATTTCTAGAAACAAATGAAAATAAAGAAACAACATATCAAAACCTCTGGGACACTTTGAAGGCAGTATTAAGAGGAAAATTTATAGCACTGAGTGCTCACATAAGAAAAACAGAAAATCTTCAAATAAATAGCCTTATGACACACCTCAAAGCCCTTGAAAAGCAGGAACAATTGAACCCCAAAGCCAGCAGAAGACGGGAAATGATTAAAATTAGAGCAGAAATTAACGAAATAGAGAATAAAAAAAAATACAGAAAATCAACAAAACCAAAAGCTGGTTTCTTGAAAAAATTAACAAGATTGATAAACCACTAGCCAACCTAACTAAAAAAAAGAGAGAATCAACCCAAATTATGAAGATAAGGGATGAAAAAGGAGACATTACTACTGACAGCGTAGAAATCCAGAGGATTATCAGAAACTACTTTGAAAAACTATACTCCAACGAAATGGAAAATCTGGAGGAAATCGACAACTTCCTAGATAAATACAACCTTCCTAAACTGAGTCAAGAAGATATAGAACACCTAAACCAACCAATAACAATCAAAGAGATTGAAATAGTAATAAAGAGCTTACCATCAAAGAAAAGCCCAGGACCAGATGGTTTCCCAAGTGAATTCTATAAAACCTTTATAGGAGAACTAATCCCAATACTACTCAAACTATTTCGGGAAATAGAAAAAACCGGGACTCTCCCAAATACATTCTATGAAGCCAACATCACACTAATACCCAAACCGAATAAAGACAGTTCAAGGAAGGAAAACTACAGGCCTATATCTCTGATGAACTTGGATGCAAAACTATTAAACAAAATACTAGCAACATGCATTCAAAACCACATCAAGAAAATCATTTACCATGACCAGGTAGGGTTCATCCCAGGGATGCAAGGTTGGTTCAATATACGAAAATCAATCCATGTAATTCATCATATAAACAGAATCAAAGATAAAAACCACATGGTCATCTCAATAGATGCTGAAAAAGCATTTCATAAAATTCAACATCCATTTATGATAAAAACACTGCAGAGAATTGGAATAGAAGGAACATATCTCAACATTATTAAGGCAATCTACAATAAGCCCACTGCCATCATCATATTAAATGGGGAAAAACTTCAAGAATTCCCCCTAAAAACTGGAACGAGACAAGGATGTCCACTATCACCACTTCTCTTCAATATA
Organism: Muscardinus avellanarius; assembly: GCF_963383645.1. Taxonomy (NCBI): domain Eukaryota; kingdom Metazoa; phylum Chordata; class Mammalia; order Rodentia; family Gliridae; genus Muscardinus; species Muscardinus avellanarius. The sequence goes on from NC_137791.1 coordinate 123,434,320, forward strand.
GTACTAGAGACTCTAGCCAGAGCACTAAGGCAAGAAAAGGAAATCAAAGGAGTACAAATAGGAAAAGAAGAACTTAAGCTTTCACTATTTGCAGATGACAAGATACTATATTTAGAAAACCCAACAAACTCAACCAAAAGGCTTATAGAACTGATCGACAAATTCAGCAAGGTATCTAGATACAAAATCAATCTTAAAAAATCAGAAGCTTTCCTGTACACCAACCATAAATCCACTGAAAAGGAAATTCAGAAAACACTTCCACTCAGGATCTCCCACAAAAAAATAAAATACCTAGGAATAAACTTGACCAAGGAGGTAAAAGATCTCTACAAAGAAAGTTATAAAACACTGAAAAAAGAAATCGAAGAAGATCTTAGAAGATGGAAAGACCTTCCATGTTCATGGATTGGCAGAATAAATATCATTAAAATGGCCATCCTCCCAAAAGTGATCTACAGATTTAATGCAATGCCCATTAAACTACCAAGATCATTCCTCATAGACATAAAAAAATCTGTCCTTAAATTTATATGGAATAACAAAAAGCCCAGAATAGCCAAGATAGTTCTCAGCAACAAAAACCACGCAGGAGGAATCACAATACCTGACTTTAAGTTATACTACAAAGCCATTGTAATAAAAACAGCACGGTACTGGCAAAAGAACAGATATATATAGACCAATGGAGCAGAATAGAAGACCCAGAAACAAGTCCACACACTTTCAGCCAATTGATTTTTGACAAAGAGGCCAAAAACATACACTGGAAAAAAGATAGCCTCTTCAACAAATGGTGTTGGCAAAACTGGTTAACCATATGCAGAAAATTGGATATTAATCCCACTTTTTCACCCTGTACAAAAGTCAACTCACGATGGATCAAAGACTTGGAAATTAAACCAGAGACTTTGAAGCTCCTTGAAGAGGGCATAGGTCCAACACTACAACACATAGGCACAGACAAATATTTCCTCAACAAGACCCCAAAGGCACAACAAATTAAAAGGAGAATCAATACATGGGATTGCATGAAACTGAAGAGCTTCTGTTCAGCAAAGGAAACTATCAAGAATCTCAATCGAGAGCCAACAGAATGGGAGAAGATTTTTGCCACCTACACCACTGATAGAGGACTAATATCTAGAATATACAGAGAACTCAAGAAACTCAACACTAAGAAAACAAAGCATCCAATAACAAAATGGGCAAATGAACTAAATAGACACTTCACAAAAGAAGAAATTCAAATGGCCAATAAATGCATGAAAAAATGCTCAACATCACTGGCAATCAGAGAGATGCAAATCAAAACTACCCTGAGATTTCACCTAACTCCAACTAGAATGGCCATCATTCAAAACACAAACAACAACAGATGCTGGCGAGGATGTGGAGAAGTGGGCACTCTAAGGCATTGTTGGTGGGATTGCAAATTAGTGCAACCACTTTGGAAAACAGTATGGAGAATCCTCAGAAGAATGGGAACAAATTTACCATTTGATCCAGCAATACCACTGTTGGGTATCTACCCAAAAGAAAAGAAACCAAACTACCAAACTAATGCATGTGTATCTATGTTCATAGCTGCACAATTCACCATAGCCAAACTATGGAACCAGCCAAGATGTCCATCAACAGATGAATGGATTACAAAACTGTGGGATATGTACACAATGGAATTTTACTCAGCCATCAAAAAAAACTCAATTACATCATTTTCAGGGAAATGGATGGAACTGGAGGACATAATGCTAAGTGAGATTAGTCAGGCACAAAAAATAAGAAATCAGATGCTTTCCCTAATATGTGAGAGTTAGGGAGAAAAGAGGAGCAAACAAGACAACCTAAAGGAGGATAAATGAGGGGGGAAGAGGAAAATCTCTAAAGCTCACAATGTACTTAAACATATCAAAGTCAATCACTAAGCCAAGGAAGGGAGGGAGGGATGGGGAGGGAATGGGGTTGGATTTGGGTAGGGGTTAAATCAGCGATGAGTACATGTTTGTACACACAAGTTTTTTATCCCAATAAGTTGTATGAATATAATGCACCAATAAAAAAAATTAAAAAAAAGAAATTAAAAAAAAGAAATGTATTCATTTGTCCTACTATATCCCAGAGCTAGAAGAGTTTCAAACCTACAACCAGAAAACAGTAATTCTTATGTTAAGCTCTCACTACATGCACAGGAGGTAAACTGTGAAGGATAAAACGCCGTCTTTGATCTTCAGGAGGAGCAGACAGCTGAACACATGACACGGCAGCACAAATGTATAGACTACAATGGAGTGTAATGGTAGGGCATTGGACTTTGAAAGAAAAATTTTTTTAATGCAGGAATAAATAGAGTGAATTGGACAGGCTGGACCCTGCTGCTGTCTGTTCTCTTTTTCTAACAGAACACCAATTAGAGATGAAACATTAACGTGCCCAGAAAGCATTTAATCATCCAGACATTTTGTAATTCTCTTGATGATGGTCACAATAAGATTGTGAACAATGAGCTACAAGTGGAAGTCTACAAGGTCGACTTTCTTGGGTAAATATTGTTTTTTCTAAGAGGATGGAGAAAGAAAAGGAGAAGAAAGGGGAAGAACAGAGGAAGAAAAAGGAAGTTTAGAAAACAGAGGAGAAACTGGAGGAGAAAGAAGAGGAAATAAAGCTGTTGTGTGTGTTATGCCCTCAACTTCCCTTCTTTCTGAGTCAGGTGGTGACCTGATGCCTGCAGGTGCGGTAATCATCACTAATCATGAGAAAAAAAACCACAATTTAACATGGCAGTCAGTCTTAGAAGGCTTAAACTGGACTGCCTACTTCATAGACTTTTGTTTTGTAGAAGTAAATCCTGATTTGGCTCAGTCACTATAGTACGCAGAGAGTGCGAAGCCAGTCCTAACTCATACGCAAGGAGATTCTTAGTGTGCAGTTTTTTGCTTCCTTCACATTGCTATTCTATGGCTGTCTCTCACTAAAGCCATCCTGAATTCACTGTTATAAATTATGAACTAGGTGTCCATGATTCCACAGAACTGTGTGCAACAAAGAATATAGACAAGGACTGGTGATTTGATGTCCACTGCTAATGTTCCATTTACAAAACAGAAAACAAATGACAAGAAAATGGTCAGAATGGGGTGATAATTGCCAAGCTGACAACGCAGATACACTAGCTGAGTACCTTGAATGAATTTCAAAATCAGCACCTCGTTGTTCTGCTTATGATGTTAGCTCAATGCCAGGAGATTTTTTTTTCCTGCAAGTGAATGAGAAAACAAAAATACAACTTGTGACTGTAAAACCACATTTTTAGCAAGCATGTTGGAGTCCTGCATGCAAATGATTTTTAGCCTTTAATGGGATGGTCCAGAAAAACTGTTCTCTGACTTTAGTGACTCCAACAGATTCTTCTGATAAATTACGCACTTGAAATTATCTGCAAAGCCAGTTTGCAATCCAATTGGAAAAATCCAACTCTTTACTTCATTGTCACACTTAAAACAGAAATAAATCACACATACACACGCACACACACACACACAATCTCCTCACAAACTTAATGATGAGTATTAAATATTATACTGCATTAGGAGTCTTTGAGAGCTGGTTGAGTGGTGTGTTATACACACCAAGAGAAACTAAAACAATAATTCTATGAACAATATTTTAAGAAAACATTTACTATACTTGAAAGAAATCCACATTTTGAGCTCTAAGAATCTTGAAAGAAAGATTTTCCAGTAGTTTCTTGTTTATTTTATATTTTGTACCTTTATAGAACTTTATAGTTTTGAAGTACTTTTCATGTTATTTCTCACAACATACTCCATTTTATAGTTATAAAAATTAAAGTTCAGCCGGGCGTGGTGGCGCACGCTTGTAATCCCCGCGCTTGGGAGGCAGAGACAGGAGGATTGCGCAGGTGCAAAGCCAGCCGCGCACGCTGGCTTAGGAGACCCTGTTTCCAAAATAAAAATGTAAAAATAGGTCTGGGAGTGTAGCCCAGAGGTAGAAGGGCTTCCAGGAACCCCAGTACCACCAAATAATAATAATAATAATAATAATAATAATAATAATAATGTTCATAAATACTAAGTTTTCTGAATTTATCAGAGTTCTCCAGAGAAACAGACCCTATATAAAATAGATTAGATGATAGATGTATGATAGATAGATAGATTGACAGATTGATTTGCTGTGGGAATTGGCTCATGTTATTACTGAAGACCACCATCTATAATCTGTAAGCTCAATAACTAGGAAATCTATTAGCATCATTCAATAGTAGCCTGAAGGTCTTTGAACCAGAAACTTAAATGTCCAAGTTCAAGAGAAGACAGATGAGAGAGACAGAATTTCCCTTCATTCACATTTTGGTCTAATCAGACTCTCAATGACACTCGCCCACATTAGTGAGAGTAGATCTTTTTTTACTCAGTTTACTAATTCAAATGTTAATCTCTTCTGGAAGCACCCTCAGATATACTCACAAGCAATGTTTGACTAGCTATCTGAACATCCCTTAGCTCAGTTATGTTAGTACATAAAGTTAACCATAACATTTACCAAAGCCCTAAAACAAATCGTCTCAAGCCAGGCCTGGATATGGGACTCTAGCATCAGCCATGAATACTGCTCTTTAGTCAGTATTGCCTTTCTTTTTCCACATCCTGTAAAATGATTTTAAGCAATTACATATCCCCTTGAATATTTTGAGATCAAAAATATTTTTATCACAAGTTTAATTATTTTAATTCTGGAAGTTATAATTCTGGCATACTGCAAACGCAGTATGAAATATGTTTCATCCATCTTTTAAGTCTACTAAGTTGAATCTAACAGCTACAGCAAATTAATACTCATTATACCTTCATTACTTTTCTTGGGAACTAAAAATGTTTAAGTTTTTGCTACATTTTCTGTGTAATATATAAAAATGAAAGTATAGTTTTTATAATGGAAAGTCACTTTTGATATCTTTTTTGCAAGAAACGTAAAAATTACGATTTCGTTTTGAAAGCATTTTTATGATTATAAGGAATAAATATTTTTTAAAATTTCAATTTATATTGTGTAAAATCTCAATAGATGCAGGAGATAGAAATCAAATCATTGCAATATGAGACTGCTTTACAAAACATTATTTTTGTTAACATAGTTAACAAAATAATTAAGCAAGGCATTACTTTTGTTTCAAAATTTGAAAATAATTTAACCAAAATAATAAAAATTTAATTTAAATGTTACCTCCTCATTCACATTTCCAGGAAAAACACATATTAATGGACAGAATAAGAAAGAATTGTAAGTAAGGATCCTCTCCATTTTTAAGTCTTGCTTTGAAGTATGAACAGGAACTATTCCCTACTTACATCTATCACAGAAGTGTTTATTAAAGGACTTCAGACTATTTGGAATAAGGGAATTATTACAATTAAAACACCATTCTTAAGCAATTATATTATTTCAGACTGTAATTTTCATGCACAGAAATTTATTATATCAAATTATATCAAATTATTTGTAATTTTCAAGAAATATGAGGGAGAAAGCTATTTAAATTTTCTATTTTGCCAAAGCTCTCCAGGGGCAGAACCATTCATTTCACAATTTTTTTTAAATCTAGTAACTAAATGCCACACCAGACAATTCTGGACAGTCCTACACCTGGAACTAGAAAATAATCAAGTGCCACTGGGCTAAGATTTTGAAATGCTTAAGATTTGCACAAGAACACTAATAACTACTAAAGTTCTACTAAACACTAATAACTACTAAAGTTCTACTAAATACTACTAATAACTACTAAAGTTCTACTAAAATTAGATGATAAAATGGATTTAGAGATAGGAATAATGCTTCACAAAATACATCCTTAAACATTTTCCATGTACTAGGGCTTTTGTGCCTGTTTCTTTGGAGAATACTAATACATACATACTAATATACCTCTTTTTAAATTTAGTAAAAATGAGTGTAAATAAGAGTAGAGACTCCACCAAGGTCACCCTGCTCTAAAGCCGCAGAACAAGGCATCATTTAAGCAGTCACACCAATCCACTGAATGCCTGCCAGTTCCCAGTTTGGTACTAGGGGCCTGGAATGCAAACTATAAGTATACCAGAGACTCTGTGAAAAGGGATAATGTCTATGGGGTTGAAACTCAGGTCAGCCTGGCCCTTTTCCAGTGCAACACACCAAATAAAACATTGTCCAGTTATAAATATAACAATTATAAATAAAATATAACGTCCAATTATAAATCATGATACTTCTTTTAATTTTCTGTTTATTAGTATTAGGAACTGTTTCTTTCATATCTGCCCTGTTTATAATCCTGTTCACACCATTTTTCTTTATCATTTTGTGTAATATTACAGAGAAGAAACAAGGGGAAAGAAAAGAAGTGTTTTTTTTTTTCCATTGAATCATTAACCTGGAGGCCTTTTCCTGGAGTCCTTTTTGTATGTTAACACCATAGCAGAAAAGACCATCAGCCTGCAGTACTTAGGACTCGGATTATATCTTATTAATACCTTCACAAAGCTCTTTGGTTTGAGCACCATTCGCAGTTCTTTAATCCTTGTAAGCTAAATGCCATCCCAGACATTTCCTGGATAAATAATACATTTTCATTGTCTGGGCTAGGATTTTTAAAGGATTTGTACAGCAGTAATATTTGCAAAGTGCCTTTTACTAAAGTTTATGTGATATCTTATGTATAATTAGCCTTTTTGCTCACAGATTGGTTTTCCAAGTAATCAGACTTCCTTTGACAATTTTTGGGTTAAATCTAGACTGAATTGTACAGTCCTTGATTTTTTTTCCCTGGTACTAGAGTTTGAACTCAGGGTCATTCTAGCAGGGAGCTACACCCCCAGCCTTATCTTATTTTCTGTTTTGAAATGGAGTCTCACAAAGTTGCTAAGAGCCTCACTAAGTTGCCAAGGCTGACTGGCTTTGAACCTTTGATCCTTTTATCTCAGTTTCCCAAGTATTGGGATTACAAATGTGTGCTACTCTACCCAGCTACAGTCTTTGGTTTTGATGTAAAGTGTTTTTCTGGATGATAAACCATTTCTTATAATTCTAAACACTTACCATCCTAAAGTGAAAGAGCCAAGTGTGTAGAAAGGAAAAGAGGGGAGGAAAGAGAGGGTAGAGTGAGTGTGTGCTGGCTGGACTGCCGAGTCCAAGAGGACAGGACATGGATGCCTTGTTTCTGCTGAATATTTAGTACCTCACTCAGCATTAGGAATTCAGAAGGAATTTGATAAATATGTATAGAGAGTCTAAGGCAAGAGAAGGGGAGCTATGAATGAATCCAGGCTTAAGAAATAACTTTCATCTACTCAAAAAAATATAATGAAATCTCCCCCAAAAGGTGTTGAAAGAGATAAAAAGTACACACTTGATGCAACATTAATCCACACCAACTAAACTTTGATCCACCATTTTATCTAGCACCTATGACTTCTCTTAATATCACATAAGCAAATTATTATGAAGTAGATAAGGAGTTCATTTGCACTTAAAGAAGAAAATAGACCCATAGTGCAAAAACAGAAGCAAGGTGTGGCGTAGATTTTCCAGGGAGGAATATTAGTCAGACATAGTTTACCCTGTTGTGTGTGTGATTCCTGGTAGAGTTTTCTGATACTTTTTTTGGACAAGAAGAAAAATAAAATTAAAAAGCTTTACCTAAAAAATATTAGACTTGTGTCATATATGAAAATGGGCCTCAATCCTGAGGAAGACTACATTGGGCATCCTAAGTGTTCCAATATGGTGCTCTTTTTTATGCCTGTTATATAAGGGGCTTTCTGGCTGACTCTGAGTTCCATAGAAGAACCATGCTTTATCCCCATGTTCTTGATGTTCTTGAAGGACTATGTTTCTGGTTGGTATAAAGTTGTTTAAAGGAGGTGTTCTCTTGAGAAAATTTCTCCCAAATTTCTTCACTGGACTTGTTTATTTTCACCTAATAGAAGACACAAATGGACTTCTACATTTATTCGACTATTGATTATGTTTCAATAAGATGGTAGGAACTTAGAAGAAAATAACCAAAATATGGTTTTTATCCTTCAGTAGAAACTAATGTACGGGGAGAAATCAAATAAACAATAACAACAAAAGCATTTTAAGACAAAAAAAAATTTAAATCCTCTATGTTGGGCTAATGGAAGAGGATGGCAATTAAATCATTCTTATTTCTGGAAGTTAGAAAAATAGTATTTAGAATTAATATTATGAAATATTTGCAATGATTTTATATGAAAGTAGGCATTCACCCATGCTAACAATTTCCCACTCAGGAATGTTCTTTGTATCATTAAAGTAGTTGAAAGATTAGTGTCCAAGTTTCAGTTATTAAATCTAGGCTTTCCAGTTCTTCTTGATAACACTCACATAATAATTTTAAAAAATATGACTCTCATCACCATCAAGGACAAGAGTAGTATATATTTAGCATCTTTTATATAGTAAGCATCTTACTGGGAATTTTTCAAATGCTGTCTCAGATTGTCACAATAAACCTACACAATAGTGATTATTCCTGGCTAAAAATCTGAGACTCAAGGTATCAGATATTATCTTTAAAGATATATATCTCAGAATTATTAGAGTCGGGCCTCAAATCCTACCTTATCTAATTTTGAGATCAGTGCATTCCCCACTAAAGCAGGCTACTTCTTTAGAACCTGAAAGTATATTGCAGACCTGTTTCTTCTCCTCTTCTTCTCTTTTGCCTACTTCTGTATGGACTCCACTAATCCTGTTCTGTGCTATATTGGTTTGCTGGGATTGCATAACAAAGTGCCACAGCTGCTCACCAACTTGAGAGCAGATTGTTTCAGAGAAAAGTAAGAACAGATGCGATGCCCTGTGTTAGGGTATAGAGCAGTCTATGTTGAAAGAGTGCTAAAGAGACCAGCATATCTAAAAAGAAGAGACTGGTACAAAACAGTCTTTAAAAAATAAGCATTTATTTATTAGACAATAGAAATTAATTGGCTTGTAACTCTGACGTTGAAAAGTTAGTTCCTTTTGAGGATTTGAGGATTTTGAGAAAAAGGAGGTATTCTGGGCCTCTCTGCCTCTCTCTTTGGCCTAGAGATGGCTATTCTCTTCTCTTCTCTCTTTCTCTCTCTCTCTCTCTCTCTCTCTCTCTCTCTCTCTCTCTCGGGGGGTAGGGATTGAACTCAGGTGCATTCTACCTCTAAGCTACACTTCAAGCCCTTTTTATTTCTTGGAAACAAGGTCTTGCTAAGTTACTCATTAAGTTGCTGAGGCTGACCCTGAACCTGCAACCCTCTGTCTCACCCTCCCGAGGAGTGGGATTGCAGGTGCGCACTGCCATGCCCTGCTCTCTGTGTTGTCTTCCTTCTGTCATACTGGATCATCACCAACCCAGGTATCTCACTTTAATTCCATTGCCTCTGTAAAAGTCTATCCTCAAATAAGGTCACACTCAGCCTAGTGGAAATAAGGACTTCAGTTTAATTCTGTAAGATATGGAAATACAATTCAACAGATAACATGTGCATTCTGGTAGAATTCTAAAGACTGATACTTCTCCCTCTATCCCTTCTGTCTTGGGTGTAACCAGGTATCTTGAATGTTACCAAACGAACATTCTAAACCACTTAGACGAGCACAGCTTGGCTCTTTAAAATCTCCAAGCGATCCTCATCGCTAACACTAACGTCTAAAACACAGGGATGGGAAATACAGTATTTCACAATGGGCTGGGAGAATAGCATTCCAACCTTATCTCCCATCCCTCTCTGTCACACACTCTAACCAAATGCCTAGTAGAGAAGTGAGCTTTTCATTTTTCAAACATTTTCTTGTGCTATTGACTTGAAAACAAATATAGACTATAATTTAACTCATATTTAATGCTAATAGTTTTTAGAATTGTCTGCTCTGAGATACAGAGAGGTAGTGGCTTACTTGTTTTTCTTGTTTAAGATCATATGTTCGATTGTAACAAAGGTATGCAGAACTTGAAATTTCCCCATATTAAAATATTTATAAGTATTTATGAGCTTGTCTTTCTCAACAAAATGCAATTTTCCTGCCAAAAATTCTAATGCTTAGAGCATAATGTAGTATCTGGAATGTAATATGCACTCAAAAAATGTTTGTCGTGTGTCCTAACATTCAAGTTATATAATATTTTGTAGCTGGGCTCAGTGCCATACACCTGTTATCTCAGTACTTGAGAGACAGACACAAAAGAATTATGGGTTTGAGGCCAGACCAGCAATTTAGCTAGAGAGTGTTTCAAAACTTAAAAAAAAGTAAAAATAGAAAGAGCTGGGAGAGTAATTCAGAGGTAGAACACCTCTGGGTTCAAACAATATATACAATCTTTTGTAACAATATCAATGAAAATATTGCCACTAAAGTGTCTCAGCAGGCCTTGGAAAGACAGGTCATTTTTTTATTCATTTCTTCATTGTCACCTGTTCCAGGTGTTAAAGTTGAGGGGCAGGTAAGACCATCCTGGTACTCTCTCTCCTTGCCTTTCTATTCCAGTAGAGGAGAGAATCAAAATGAAGAGCCAAACAAGAAAAATAGGTGGAAGTAAGTGAGATGAAGAGAATATTCCAGGACAGTGTGAAAAAGAAACTTTGCAGGTAGAGGAAGCAGTAGATCTCTAAAAGCGTGAGTGAGGAGGAAGGCCTCCTTAGGGGAGAGAGAAGTGAAGCGAGGAACCAGCTGTTCTGCAAACAGAGAGCAGATTGTTGCAGAGAGAAGAGCAGATGCAATGCCCTGTGTCAGGAGGGAGAGCTCCCAATATGGTGAAAGCCTGCTAAAGAGACTGGCATAGTTAAAAAGAAGGGATTGGTGCAGGAGAACCACTAAGCAGTTTGTGATTACTTTTTTAGAAGTGACGGGAAGCCATGGAAAGGTTAGATTGGATAGCGGTTGAGGGTGAGATGTAATCAGATTCATGTGTCATAGTAACCTTCTGGGCCTTGCGGTGCCATCATAGGCTTTTCCCCAACCTCCATGTCAGTTCATTTGTTCTCTTATTCTTTCTTAAGAGACTGTCTCATTTATAGTTATACAATCATTCGTGTAAATAAATCACCTATTCCTGGATCACAAGCTTCCAGATCTAGTCTTGCTGATCATCACATTCTAGGGCCAAGCACAGCTGAGCACAGGATGTACTTGGTTGGTAAGCCTCAAAACAATGAGGGGGGTATGGTGGCATATGCCTGAAATTTTAGTGCTTGGGAGTCTAAAAGACAGGAGGATTAGAGGTTCAAAGCCGACCTTGGCAACTTAGCCAGGCCCTTAGCAACACAGTGAGATCCTGTTTCTAAATAAATAAATGGGGTTGAGGGTTGTAGGGCTAGAGATGTAACAAACACCCCTCAGTTCAATTTCTAGTCACACACACACACACACACACACACACACACAGAGCTGGGGATCTAGCTAAGAGATAGAATGCCCCTGGGTTCGGCTTTCAGTGTCATACAAACAAACAACAACAAGAAGAATGAAGAGAAATACAAAGAACTCCTTGCATGCCCCCTCTAAAAAAAGAGTTGAAGCAAGAGTAACTCAATGAATATAAATGATCAACATCATCAATTATATTTTATATAAATATAAAATAAAAATTACCACTGATAAAATAATCAAAATAAGTAGCAGAAAAAGGAAGGAAAAAGGGAAAAAAGGAGGAGGAAAGAAAGAAATGTGTAGGACCACAGTGGTGTTGACTAATAATAAGCAAAAACAGTGTCATGGAAGATACCAGAAAAGCTAATCTAATAGTATCAACAGCGATTAGGAAAAGATCTGTCCATGATGAGCTCAGCTTAGCCGTTGCTGCAGGAGAGTTAAGATTCAAAACATGTGTCTTGGAGAGCTTCATATCCCTGTTCTCTGTGAGCAAAACTTTGCTTGCGGAGGGAGGGAGAAGAGATGTTTGCAATTTTAAGCCAGATTTCTATTTAGCTAATATAAGCTGTGATTCAGAACATGCTGTGATTATAAGTAATATTATTTCTGATTTTTTGAGTGGATGCTAAGGGCTACCAATTAAAACAAGCTTCTGAAATTTCCTGAACTCATCTTCTTGTGGAAAATTTATTTTTCCTTCCCTACTGTTTCTCTTTTCTATTTTATAATGCTGGTTCTTTTCCTCCTGGGTTCTACACAGGGACTACATCTATATTGTCTATTAGTGGGTAAGTCTTCTGAAAAATCTCATGAGAGAAACAGCAGTGTCACCACCATGTTGCAGGATGAACCACATGCCCCATGACTGAAAAGCCAATCTAGGGTGATATAGACAAGAAGCCTTAGTGGAGGTCAGAGAAGGGAGCTCTTCTGGACTGTAATAACCCAGAGAGCCTGGAGGGAGTGAGGAGAACGTTTGATAAAAAGGCGATTCTGAGCGGAGGTGGACTGAGCTGATTGCAGCATAACCACACAGCAACCTGATGGATAGCAGAGCAGGAGAAGGCACTGAAAATTGAATGCGTCTATCCACTCACAAAACAGTTTCCCTCAGGAAGGAACTCAAGCATATACAGTTAGTGGCATAGAACTAGTCCTTCTATTTGTTCAACCAAAAGAGAAGGAAACCTAAAAAGGGAGAAATTTTAAAAATTCAGTTTGAAAAAAACCTTTCAACTCCCAAATGGCCAAGACTTTTCTTTCCACATTAAAATAAAATAAAATAAAATAAAATAAAAGGCACAGGAGTACATCCCTATAATTCTAATATCTAGGAGGATGAGACAGGAGAGTCACAGGTTTGAGGCAAGTCTCAGAAAGTTAGCATGACTCTGTTTAGAAATATAATAAATTAATTTAAAAAGGGCTGAGGGTGTGTCTCAGAGGTAGAATGTTCCTGGGTTCAGTCCCCAGCACCAAAAAAAGGAGGAATATTCATAAGCCTTATTAATTCCTTGCCATTTTATTTACTTATTTTATGTTTTTTATGGTACTAGTGATGGAACTCAGGGACATTCTACCTCTGAGCTATATCTCCATCTCTGTTTTATTATTTTATTTTGAAACAGGGTCTCACTAAGTTGTAGATGGCCTCAAAACGTTGCTGAGGCTGGCCACAAACTTGCCATCCTCCTGTCTCAGTCTCCCAAAGAATGGGATTACAAGTGTGTGCCACCACACCTGGTTTTCTTGCCTTTTTAATTTTTTTCTTGCATTTTTAAACTGAAGAAAAATAATTTATATTCTTCTTATAAAAAGACAAAATTTGAATGATGTTTGAAAATACCAACTGTGGGCTAAATACTGCATGTAAAATCATAAGATATTTACTTTTTCAGTGACAAGTGGATCAAATACTAGTGTAGGTGAAATTCATATGTGTGTGTCTACATATGTTATACACACTTACATAAATGATCATATACATATATTATATACACATATATAATATATGTATGTATTTTTCTGCTTTATAAAGATGTACCTTTTACTAAAGAAAAACTCATTAAGTCTCCAAGTGTCTTGAATCTAATTTTAGTAGAATGCTATGTTATAAAAATTTACCAATGATAGAAATATCTTCTGCATTTGTAGAAGAGAAATTAATATGTTGTATTAATTAACAGAGTTTTAATATGCTGCCTAAAAAACAAATAAATAAAAGTAATCTCTCTTTGTTCTCTTTGCCAAAACTAAAAATATTTCCCTTAAAGCAAATATTTTTATGGCTTTAATTTTCTTAAAGTGTGGAACTCATCCTCCCTAAAAATAAGTAATGAGCCACTTTTTCCTCTTGCTTTGCACTCCTGCTGAGAGAATCTGAGGTTGAACTTCAAAAAGCATTGCTCATGGCTCAGTTGCAAGTGCTGAGAGATAGGATGAGAGATAGCATTCATCTGAGTACAATATTTTCTTTCCTGAGGTATGTAAAAGAAATATTCATGTAGAGAATAAACACTTTCTGGCACTTTTAAAACAATGTCATGCTTGAAGATTATAAACTGATGAGTAAAGCAGTCATTTGGAGAAAAACTCCCAGCTAAAGAGTAGAAGAAAAAAAAAAAGCAAAAGATAAGCAACAAATAAAAATAAAAATAAAAAATAAAGAGTAGAAGCCACCATAGCACTTTTTAAAGTTATTTCTAGGAACTATTCAAGGAAGCAGTCTTTCAGGCACCCAAAAGGAACATTACTTCATAGAACTATTATTTATCAAAACTTTATGTTAATTCCCAAAGACTCTAGAACAAAGGAAGATTTGCTTTTATGATCACTTGGAACATATATATTTTAGATGAAGATGATTTAAACATACTTAGTATCTCTTCTAGCTAACTAGGCTTCTACTAAGCTTAAAAACCCATCATCTTGACTGTTTATACACTATTTGGCCAAACATGTTTGTCTCAATCAACATTCTCACTGCTGTAATCCCAAACAACTGAACACACAACATAGAGGAATAAGTTTTATTTCTTTACAGTTTGGGAGGTTCCAAGGTTCAGTTCATGACTGGCTGGGTCTGTGGACCTCAGGACCTGTCAGTGAAAAGCAGAGAGAGGGAAAGAGTGAGGCTCTGCTCTCAAATCATGGAGACCAGAAGAGAGAGAGAGAGAGAGAGAGAGAGAGAGAGAGAGAGAGAGAGAGAGAGACCTTATATAGTCTCCAGGCCAAACCTCATCACCTCATTGACCCCTCCCAAGGAACCAAGCTCTATCTCAAACATGGCTTCCTACTCTCTGTGAGCTTTGGAGGGACATTATAAATTCAAGCCATTGTGGTATCATTACCCGGCTATATTTGAGCTGTTGACCTGAAGAGTCCTGGTGTGACTCCAATGATGCCCTGGGATAAGTCATTAAGAAACAGTACATGGCTAAGTGCCTATTGTAATACAGAGTGGGTAAAATGTTGAGGAGACACAGAAAATGATAATCACAATAATAATTGCTTTGCTTAGCTATCACAAATACCATAAACTATGTGGCTTATGAGCAACACAACTTTATTTCTTAAAGATGTGCATGCAGGAAAGTCAAAGATCAAGTCATTAGCGGATTTGGTGTCTGATGCAGTACTGTTACAATTCCATCAAGGTCCCCCTGAACCATTTCTAAAAGAAATTATTCTTTTTGACATTGAATTATCTTGTAACTTTTCTAAAACAGAAAAAACAAATGGTGGACCATTAAGTTTATTAATTCTAGACTCTTAATTGTATTTCATGTTTCTCTATTTCTGTCTGTCCTTGGGCCAGTACCACACAGTCTTGTTATGAGTTTTGAAATTGTGAAGTGTGAGTCCTCTAACTTAACTTGATTTTTATTATTCAAGATATTATTTCTTTGTGGTTTTTTTTTTGTTGTTGTTGTTGATGTTATTGTTGCCATACTGGGGATTGAACCTATGGTAATCTACTACTGAAATACATCCAAGCCCATTTTATTATTTTTAAGTTATGATCTTTCTTAGTTGCCTAGTTTGGCTTTAAACTTAACATCCTTTTGCCCCAGCCTGTCAAGTAGCTTGGATTACAGATATATGTCTCTGAAATTTTCAGAATAATTTTTAGAGTTCTCTGGGTTCCTCACATTTTCATTTGAATTTTAGGCTAAACCTCTGTCAAATAATTTGCTTGGGTTTTGAGAGAGATTGCATTTGGCCTGTAGACCAATTTGGGAAGTATTGCCACCATAAAAATAACACAAATATACAGCATGTTTTCAGTTGCTTAGACCCTCTTCAATGTTCAGCAATGTTTCAGCAATGTTCCATTGTTTCCACTGTAAAAGTCTTTCTCTTTACTTAAACTTATTCCACATGTTATTCTTTTGATTCTATTTGATCTTTTTAATTGCTAGTGTATAGATTGATTCTGCAGCCTTCATAAACTTATGTATTATCTCGTTTTTTGTTGTTGTTTGTGTATATATCTGTGAATTCCTTGAAATTTTCTATATACAAAATTACATCGTTATGTCATCTACAAATAAGGATAGTTTACTTCTTTTCCAGTTAAGATTAATCTAAGTTTTGATTATATGTAGGTAAACTTGGAGGATAAAAGGAAGAGAAATAATTCAAATCAGAGCCCTAGATATGTAAAACAATCTGCCTTGATATGATCATATTAGTACCAGATTTAAAAAGCATTCAACTTGAGGAGATATATGGCAAAATGTGAAATGATAAGTAAATAAGGGACAAAATTAGAATGGACTCTGCTGCCAAGAAAGAAGAGGTCTGAAGGAACACTGGTCCATTGTGAGCTTCTGCTTCTGCAATTGGGGGAGGATAGAGTCATCATAAATCCATTTGAGGGACTTACCAACTTGCTCATAAATACTTTAAGTGGAAAAATACAGATTTTTTTTTTTAGTTAAAGAAGAGTGTGAATCCAAAGAGTGAGGGCTATTTTTACAACTGATTTATGTTTAAGAGAGAAAAGGGAAAGTCTGGAGAGTAAAGCTCAAGTTACTCAGTGCCAGCCTGGATTATGAAGGTGCAGAACAGGGCCGAGAAATGCATTGTGGCGTTATTAAGTTCATCCTCTAAAGTGATTCAAGAGATCTGAACACTCTGACTGTGAACTCTTACCAGACATTTAACCACCCTCCTTTCTTTGTATATAATCTTTTAAAACTAATTTAACTCACCCAAGGCTTCAGAGATAGTAAAACAAGTAAAATAATTTATTTCTTTTCAAACCTTATTAAAGTTCCTTTAGACCATAAGATCTGTAAACCAAGGTGCACGGCTCTTGGATAATGAGCCATGGAAACTGAGTCCCATGAGGAGAATTAATGCTGTAAGTTAACACAATTTATCTTACAAGATAACAAGAAACTTAATGTTCATAATGGCAATTTTTCCACATTGTAACTTTTGGTCATAACATGAGATCATTTTTGTAAGTAATAATAATCTATAATTTTTAAGGCCAAATAAACCATTTATTTATTAAGAAGAAATGGTTGTCCTATGATAAATCAACAGAGAAATCATGCTAAAATGAATTCAGATTCCTATTTTATTTTTTTTCTCATAATCTATTTTATGTGACTTTCTCTTAAATTATAAACATAGTTTCCACTGGAGCTTCTTGTTTGGAGGGAGGAAGGAAGGATGTTGGTAAATGTGATCTTTGTGATGTTCCCAAAATAATTAGAGTGTGACTATTTCCTATTCAATCTCCAGAAAGAAAAATAAAATCAAGTTACCATGCTAAAAAGATGGAAAAGCTTTCTTAATAGTGACTAAG
This sequence comes from Muscardinus avellanarius, assembly GCF_963383645.1. Taxonomy (NCBI): domain Eukaryota; kingdom Metazoa; phylum Chordata; class Mammalia; order Rodentia; family Gliridae; genus Muscardinus; species Muscardinus avellanarius. Next base: position 123,451,574 of record NC_137791.1, read on the forward strand.
AAAGCTTAGTCACTATTCCTGTAGAAGGAATACCACACTCACAACGTCTGGGCCAGGCAAGAGAGTCAAGACAAACACAAACAAATGTCTCTTCCATGCGGTGTTATCAGATTGTTTCCTAAGCAGTAAGGGTAGGGTGTTTTATAGGTGTGGAAGTGTGCTTGGAAGATATAATTATGTTAGACATAGGCATAGATAATCTGGCTAAGATAGTAAAGATCTCAGCAAATTAGAGGCCTTTATGAGATCATTGAGCCCCTGAGTACAAAGAAAGAGATAGTAGAATTTGGGAAAAGGATAGAGAAGTTCAAAAAAAGCAAACTCTGGGCATAATGGTGTACACTTGAAATTCTAGAACTTGGGAGGCTGAGACAGGAGGATAACAGGATCGCAGCCAGTCTCAGCAATTTGTGAGGTCCTCCACAACTTAGTGGGAGCCTTATTCAGAATAAAGAATAAAATAGGTCTGGGAATGTACCTTAGATATAGAATGCCCCTGGGTTCCATCCCTAGTACTACACACACACAAAAAAAAAAAGAAAAAAAAAACTTTAACTTGAAATTCTCTGGCAGGGGGTGGTGGCGCACGCTTGTAATCCCCGCGCTTGGGAGGCAGAGACAGGAGGATCGCGCATGTTCGAAGCCAGCCGTGCGCGCTGGCTTAGGAGACCCTATTTCCAAAATGGAAATGTAAAAATAGGTCTGGCAGTGTAGCCCGGAGGTAGAAGGGCTTCCAGGAACCCCAGTACCAGCAAAAAAAAAAAAAGAAAGAAATTCTCATTAGACTTGCTCCATTCTATTTCCAGAGAGAGAGAGAGAGAGAGAGAGAGAGAGAGAGAGAGAGAGAAGAGAGAGAGAGAGAGAGAGAGAGAGAGAGAGAGAGAGAGAGAGAGAGATATTTGGGTCACTATTCTTGTCAGACTGAGTCCCTGTTTTACTTTCTTAATTCTGGAGTGGTTTTGATAACTCTGGAGAGGTGTTAAAGGTGGAAAGGGAGAGAGAGAAAAGAAAGGAGGGAATTCTGCACAGAGGATGGATTTGAAGGGTGATGGTGCTGGGAAGAGACTATTTTTACTTGGCCATGGGCTATCAACAAAAGGGGAACATGACTAATAAAAGCCCTTCCCTTAACACAACACACACATACACACATACATGGACACACACACACACACTCACACACACACACACACTCAAATATTTTTTTAAAAAATCGTTTCAGGGATAAGTTACTTGTAAATGGGAATGAGCCTGTTGGGAAAGTCTAAGTAAATTAAAAATTAATAAAATATTGATTATTAAAAGATGTGCATGGTTATAAAAAGAGAAACCCAACAGAGTCTGGATCTCACTGAAATCAGGTAATAACTATGTATCAGTTAAGAAAATTTTTCAGTTACAATAATTGAAAAACTGCTTAGAGGCTGCTTAAACCTTGAGGAGCCTATTTTCCTCACTTCAGGAGAATAATGCAAATGGAAAAGTTTTGCTGACATTGATAAAGTAGCACAGTGATGCCAGGGCTGTGTCTGTGGGACTCTGCTGCTCTTTCTCTCCAGGCTGCAAGATTACTAGATTGCTGCCTCAACTCCATTGCACCTGCTGTCTAGACACTGAGGAGGGAAGGGATGGGCCAGTCATGACTGTCCTGTCATCACAAAGACACAGGCCTCCAGCCACTCATGTAAAATATTAAATAGACATTGGCGAGTGTCTTGCTGGCTCTGCTGTATCACCTTATGAGTTATGAATAGAAAGAAGACAAGGGAATTGAGGACTAACTTTTTTAGAGTCTTTGTAGAGGCATGCAAAGAAAAAGGAGGCTGGTATCAATATAGCTCAACTAATGTGTATCAACATATCCCAACTAATGTGGCCCAAGTTAGTGACAATAAGAACACAGAGCAGGTTGGCTTCTGGCATGTATCCACCACAAGCTTTACAGTGGAGGCATCTGCTGGACTGCCTATAGGGCTTGAGTGTCTGTGTCCTGTGTGATCTTATATAATCTCTCAAGCTTCTGGAATATGAACAAGAATGATGCTATACATGGCCCATTTCATCATTAATGGGAGGTCTAGCAATGGGAAGTATACACTGAGTGGCAAAGACTATACGTGCTTGCAAATTACTTTAATTTGCATGATATAGTACTCTAGAAAAAAGGAATGGAAACAGAAATATTAAAAATAATAAAAAATTAAAATTCCATAATTCAAAGGGATGCATCGGCAACATTTTGGCATATACTTTCCCAGTCAGTTCTATGGGCAAACTACTTGAGTCTACTTTTTTACTTCTTCAATGACAGGGTATTTAATGGCTGCATATCATTTTTGGCACCTGGAGTTAGCATAATTAATCCAACTAATCCCTGATCGTGGGATATGGGGTTGTTTATGTTTGTCACTTGTCACAACTTACTATGGTTAAAGTTGTTATGCTCATTAATAACCATAATAAATATTTATGAGCTATTTTCTAAGTGATAGATACTGTACTGTAAGCACATTATACTAATTATATCACTTAAACGCTGGAGGAACTAAATGAGGCAATACTATTATTATCCTCACTCTATGAGGAAACTGAGGCTTAGAAGCTTAAGTAATTCACTCTAGCAATGTAATTTTGTCTACAGTTCCACAATTGGCAACCATTATAAGTATGACCAGCTCTACACAGTAGTAGGGGAAACTTTTCTGAGAGTTCACAAGAACTCTCTTTTGCAAGATTACCCCTGACCTGTTATCTCTTGAAAATGTAGATAATAAGCCACTCCATATGAATAGTGTGTGTGTGTGTGTGTGTGTGTGTGTGTGTGTGTGTTTTACTGGGGCTTAAACACAGGGGCATTATACATCTGAGCTATACTCCCAGCTCTATTTTATTTTTAGTTTGATACAGGGTCTCACTAAATTGCTGAGGGCCTCACTATGTTGCAGAGGCTGAACTTGAACCTTCAGCCCTCTTGTCTCAGCTTTCAAAGTACAAGGAATATAGCCATATACCACCATGCCTGGCTTTCATATGAATCTTACTCCTTCCATTTGAAAGGAGTTTGCACCAGTTTTACAACCAGTAAATATTAGAGGAAAACTTTGAAACATGTAAGGAAGCAAATATAAATTAACTCTACATTATTAATAATTTAAGAAGAGTTTAATGACAATAGTTACATTAAAGCTGATACATTTTCATAAAGAATAAGTGCATCTCAAAGGAGATAGGAGAAGAGGTTTTCAAATTTGGTTGATTTTATGAATATCTTCAGTTGGTTCTCAGGGACTTTATAAAAATGTATAGTATTCTGGCTCAGGAACCTTTCTCTTATCAAAGCTGGTTGTTTTGAGTAGAAATTAATGAGGAACTAGCTTAAAAATAGTGATGGTTGGTAATAGTCCACTTGTTAAAAATGTGATTCTTTCAAAGTCCTGAATTTCTAACAATTGCACAAGGAAGAAAGGCAAAAGAAATAACTAGCTATATCCACAAATTATCAAACTTACAAGCTCTCCTTAATTCTCAATGAATCTGCTTTTTAAAAAATAAGTATTTCTGGAGCTGTCCAGTGTGTGAGAACTTGGGTTGGATTCCTGGAACTACAGACAAAAAAAAAAGGAAGGAAGGAAGGAAGGAAAGAAGAAAGGAAGGAAGGGAGAGAGGGAGGAAGGAAGGAAGGAAAGAAGGAAGGAAGATTTTGAAAGATTGGTCTCATGGAAATATGAGACACATGTGTCTGAAATTTTAGTTATAATATTATACTAATAACGCAAAAAGGAAGAGAGGGGCTGGTTACAGAAGGGCCACATGAACCTTATGATGTCCAGAATAATATGACCACATCCCCCTTGCTAGCACTTTAGTGGTTAACTTTGAAGAGCAGTCCCAAAGACACTTCTCTTTCACAACTGATAATCATTTATTTACCCCATAAGCAACCAACAAACATTTGTTGAAATCCCTCTGTTATGAGTGTTTAAAACAATTCTCAAGTTTAAGTTCTTACTCCTAGTACCCCAGAATGTAACTATATGTGGAGTCAGGGCCTTTAAAGAGGTGAAGAAGTCAAAATGACATCATTAAGTCAGGACCCTAATCCAGTGTGATTGGCGTTTTTGTAAGAAGAGGAAAAGCCACAAGGAAAATAGAAGCAAGAGGGAAGTACACAAGGGTCACAAAGAGAAGGTCCCCATCTGCAAGACAGAAAGAGAAGCTGCAGAAAAGACACAACCCGCTGACACCTTGACCTCAGACTATTAGTCTCCAGAACTATCACACACACACACACACACACACACATGTGTGTGGCCGATAAAGCCATCTGGTCTGTGGCTTTTTAATAGGGCATCTTTCACAAGCAAATACACCTCTGTATGTAAAATGTCAGTTCATCCACCTGAATATTTGCCCTTATAATTTCTAATAGCATTATCTAAGATCACAGTTGGGCTGAGAATGCCTTCTTTATAATGGAGGAGGAACTCCAAGGGGCCTGAGAGCTGGTCAAGGGCCTGGGGGAGGGTTTGAGAGGGAGGATCAGTAAAAAATAAAGAATTCTCTTCCATTGGTGTTATGTGCATATGTGAGAATACCAATCTCAATACCCTGTTTGGGGGAGAGGAAGAGAGTTAGGGGAAGCCCACCAAGCCCTATGTGCATGTATGCCACTATCACTGTGAGCTACATTACGATATGCAAGTATAGTGCACCAATAAAAGTATAAAATACAATAAAACCTTCTTTAAACAACTGCATTCTCAAACTTTTAGCCCTATACTATCTCCTTAATGCTAAATCCTTGGATAGCTAAGGATAAACATGAGTAGAATTATACAGAATCCCATATATTTGTTTAGACCGAAACAAAATTGAATTTGAAACAAGAGTTCTTGCACAAATTTCACAAAATTTAAAATACTATTAGTATTGAGAATATAACACTAATTGAGCATGTTCTAATCAAGGTTTAAAAAAAACAGTTACAGCTTAATTAAATTAGCATTTTGTTAAAGACTCTGCAAACAAGGGTACTAGAGAAATAGATGAGTTGTTTCAATGTTATGTGTTAGCTGGGCATGTTTTGTATTCATTTTTCAAAAATCGATGGTAAAATTGTTCTTTGCTGTGCTTATGCACCATCTTTTAAAAGTCAAGAATATGGAAATCATAGTTTCATTTAATTATACTTTTTCAGAAAATTTGAGAATGCTTCTGAGTCGATGATCCATAATCGACAAAAAGTTTTCAAATTAAACTTTGACACCTGTAGGACTTGCTAGGTATTTAAATGGTATATACCTTAAAGTCAATGTATTTAAACTATAAAATAGATTACATATGAAAAATGTATCCGAGTTCTTTATTTTCAACTCTGGCTGATGCCAGGTTGCCTATGAGAGCAGCTATTCTACTAGAAAGGGATAATATGTCACAGGGAAAAATGTAGAAAGTTCTATATTTAGTTGGTTTCATTGTCCATTGACTTTTCACTATTAGGGCTAAAGAATGATGGAATTCTGAGAAGAAAATTAGCTCAGTAGGTAAATGCCATTCTTTAAAATGCTACTTCTATAAATCTTTGGCAAACCTGAGAGGATGCTATAAAGAAGAGCTAGACACCACCTGCTGGGGTTGATTTAAAATTGATAATAGATTGAGACAGCAAGACTGTCATAGAGCAAGGAGGAGTTGAGGATGGTTTCTTTGAGTAACTACCTCAAGCAATAAGGGTATTGCCCATTTCTCATGAATTCTCTAGACAAATGCAGGCTTTCTTTACCTAGCTGGCCTGCATTGATTCATGAGGCGCCATATACCTTTGATCTCTCTTGAGTTATACAATTGGCTCTTCATAGCCAGAGCTTCTGCATCTATGGATTCAACCAACCATTGATCAAAGAGATTTGGGAAAACATTGTGTCTTTACTGAACATCTATAGACACTTTCTTCTTGCCATTATTTACTAAACAGTACAGTATAATAACTATTTACAAAGAAGTTAAATTGTATTAGGTATTGTAAGTAATCTAGAAACCGATTTAAAGTATATAGGAGGATAAGCATAGGTTATATGCAAATTCTATGACATTTTACATAAAATATTGAATATCTGTATATTTGTTATGCCCCATGGATATTGAGAGACCTCTATAGTTACATAAAGACTTAATTAAAGATATCCTTTATCCACATTTCCTGGTTTGGACCATTTAGTACATGATATCTTAGACACTGGATGAATATATTGTTAAAATGCCTTGGCCCCAGTGACAAATGGTAAGAGTTCAAATCTTGGCTCTACCACTTCCTAAGTAATCTGGGCAAGATATTATCTCTCCATGTCTCAATTCCATTATGTACAGATGGGAGCAATGATATTGCCCACCTCAGAAGGGATGCTGTGAAGAGTTAATACATGGCAGATTTTCATGAGAGAATATATGAGAATATATAAGGCTAGAAAATTGTTACTATTGTTAATAGATTCATGTAATCCTTATGATTCATGATTTCCCTCAGAAATTTTGTACTAAGTGCTGTCTTTGCCATGAGACACCGGAGACAGAAATAAAGGAGCCTGACCCACTGTTCTCAGGGAGCTGGAGGGAAAGACAGATCAAAGAAGGGAGGAGTGTTGCTAACCCCAAGTCGTTTGTTTGAATCCCAGGTTCATCCCTAGATGCCACTTTAATGATTACAAAGAGTTAAAAGTAAATAAACATAAACATTCAATAGTGTCAGGCAGAACTACCTTAAAAACTAAATATGATGAAAACTGAATTCAAACCGAAAACAGGCAAAAATAATTAAATAAATTGAAACAAAAGCCATTTAATTTACTAAAACATGAAGCAAAAAGAAAATCTAATCTAGATTAAAGCAGCAAAGGTAAGGTAAAATAATAAATGCTAATGATGGCAGTGTGTGGTTGTGCATGCTTGCAATACCAGTACTTGGAAGGCAAAAACAGGAGGATCACAGGTTTGTGGCCAGACTCAGCTACTTAGTGAGGCCCTCCAAAACTTAGTGAGACCTTGTTTCAAAATAAAGTATAAAAAATAAGGCTGGGATATAGCTCTGAGGTAGTATTCCCCTGGCTCCAATACCAGTACTGCAAACTATATTAATTAATTAATTAATTAATTAATACTGATGATAGATGAGTGATAAATCCGGGGACAGGAATAAGAGAATGAGGGCAAACTTTCAGTATGGAAGGGAAAATGTTGCAAATTGATAATAAATTAGACAAAAGAAATAAACCCCAAAGAAAAGATTAAAATAAAACTCTATCTATAATAATGTATAAGCAATTTGTCAATAAAAAGCAACCACAAGATAAAATACAAAAGTACATAAAATCTCAAAAAAGTTCACATTTTAAAAAGAGATAGAAAGAGGCAGATATGAAATTTGTCAAGAGTTAGCTTAAGAAAAAAGGCACCAATGAAGAGTATGCGGGTGAAAATTTAAATCAAGTAATTAGTAATAACTTTAATCTTTAGCTCTTTAAAAATATGAAGCATTTTAAAACTGGTTCAATTTTGCTTCTTAATTATTCTCCATTTGAAAATAGAAGTCTTATCGTGGGAGCCTTGGAAAAAGGCTGTGGCCTATAATTTATATCTTTAAATTACATGATGAAGAACAAAGGTGGCTTCTTTTTACTTTAACCAGCTAAAGCACTAGGGCTTTTCACAGGAGGAAGGCAGAAAGTGGTGGTGTGAGGAGGACCTTGGCTGTGAAGGGAGAGCTGCCTTAAATCCCCACCAGGATCTCACTGGCTCTGATACCTATCTTTCCTGTGAAAATTAGTGGAACGTAGAAAGTGCCAAGTGATGTGTGCATGTAGGCCTCTACCATCTTATACACCATTAAAATGTATGACTGCAGTGCACCAATGTAAAAATACATTTTGCTTTATGAAATTCACTGTATGTCTTTGACAGTTTGCATTGTTTCACCTTCTCATCCTCAGCCTCTTTTCAGAATTTGTTAGATCTTTAAAGAAAATGATTATGCGTATAGAAATAGTGCACCGGTATTGGCATGTATTTTTACTCTAGTAGTTTCTGATCTTTAATTATAAGTTGTATGCTACACACACACTGAGGCTAGAAAGTTCCATCTACATGAGAAATAATTGAATGATATTAATTTATAATAACTCATTTCTGTTAAGTATGTTTTAATAAAGCATTTTCAATGTTTAATATAAAGACCAAAGTCAGAATTTTATATTGCCTCTACATGTACCAGAGAAAACATAACCAATTAATTTATTATCAGTTCTTTTCTTTAAAATGTCCTCCTGTCTCTGCAAGTTATTGAGAATATGAGTGTTTATCCTTTTCAGCTAATAGTACTGTGGTTGGTCCCTTTCTTTGGGACTCAGCACAGACCATTCATCCTCTATCTTCTTGTCTCCAAAACACCTGAGGAGAAGAAATTATTTCAACTTCTTTTGAGTCGTTACATAGATTTAAGAATAATTTGTTAAAGTTTATCAAACCCAAGAAAGGGAAGATTTGTGAGTCCACAAAAAGAGACTAAATCACCCCATTATGGAATCATTTTGGCCTCTAAATATGGACAGAAATTAATAATACTTAAGGTGCAAAGTCTAGAAAGTGTATCAAGGTGTTTTTTTAGGAAAATTCAATAGATTATCACAATGACCTTGCGCTAAATCCCATAGGGCAACTAAATCCCATAGGGCAGTGTTAACCTGAAGCAAATCACTACAATGCCATTAAAGGGTTGACATGGAAAATACCCAAGGGAAACTCCTTTTAAAATATTCACTGTTAAATATCTTGCCTAAATTAATGATCATTACTGCATATTCCCTATGTGCCAACTCTGAATACTCGTTTCATTTGACCATCACAATAACCTCCTGAGGTTGGTCTGATTATTATTCTCATTAGTTAAGTTGTGCTTCCAAAGTCAAGCAGAAAGTGACCAAACTAGGATTCAGAGTCTATAATCTTATCCTACACCACATCAGTATCATTATTGCCATTAATATTTAAATCCGATTGTGCTTTGAGAAGAGTCATAGATTGGCAGCCCTAGCACATTCTTATGATTGAGCCATTCGCTTATGCTTCATTCATAAGGAATTGAGATAAGAATGCCCAAACACAGGCCTTCCAGATGACTAATGTGGAATGATGTATTTGGTGCTTTTCATAATTTAATAGGCATACAAATCTACTGGAGCATCTTATTAAAATGCAAATTCTGATTCATTAGCTCAGAGGTAGTTCTAATGATTTTTCACTTTTCTCTTCTTATCAGATGAGGCTGATGGTCCATCATATTTTAAATAAATAGCAAAAATGACCTCACATGAGAAGACCTGGAAAAGAGAGCCTCTGGCGGAGAGTAGGACAGGAATTAAGCTTCCCTTTGTCTAAGTTCCTCAGGTGTTTTCATTTGTGAATATGAACCATAACCCCAAACATGTTTATCTCATAGGTCTTTGTTGGTTTTTTTTGTTGTCTTGCTTTTTATTTCTTTTTATTGTTAAGTGTGTGTTTGTGTGTTTGTGTGTGTGTGTGTGTGTGTGTGTGTGTGTGTTACTAAGTATTGAAACCAGGGGTAATCTACCGCTGACCTATGCCCCCCAACCCTCATTATTTTTGTTTTGAAACAGGGTCTCACTAGGTTGCTAAGAGTCTTGCTACATTGCTAAGGCTGGTCTCAAACCTGCCATCCTCTTATCTCATCCTCCCAAGTACTGGGATTACAGATATGAGCCACCATGCCTGGCTAGGACTTTGTTTGGATGATCAAACTCGGTAATACTTTGTAAAAACAAAACCAAATAAAACAAAATTTAATAAGCAAAACAAAACTAAATCAAACCTGACATACACACACACACACACACACACACACACACACACACACATATACACATATACGTATATGTGATGTATATGTGTGTATACACACACAAACATTCTATTAGTTTTTAGACTTTTGATTTGGGGATGTGTTACTATTATCATCTCAAGCTGAGACTCCTTCAGTTCAGTTGTTCCAAAGCTTACATGGAACAAATATATTTTTGCTACAAACAGAATTATCTGACAAGTTCTCCTTCTCTGTTCTATGCACATGTGGTCCTGAGATCATATTGAATCCAGTAAATTTACTCATGCAGAAAATAAGATAGAACCCATAATTTTCCTTAACCAGAGAGTCATTTTTCACAAGCTTCCTAGGAAATCTTAGCCTGAGAGCCCAATATTGCTTTTTCTGGGTAAAGATAGCTTATCTCAATTTCATAACTCCTATCTGTTCTTTTTTATGACCTGAGTGTTTTAACAGCACTGCTTTCTCAGACTATTACAGTTTATTGTCGGTGCCGATGCCCTTCCTTCTCTCTCCAACTCCCCCTGACTGGAAACCTACCATAAAAAACTCCACCAATGAAGGGCTGCCTCTTTTGGTCCTCAAGGCTCAGCTTCTCATCACTGTTATCTTCAAGTGGCAAGCTTGCTAGGATCTGGCATTTCAGATTACCCTGATGTAATGCTAATTGGTTTGGAAAACCTCGAAAAAGGTCATGGTATATTCATCAAGAGGAGTCTCCCTTTATCCTTTGAAATTCAACCAACCGTGATTTGTTCATTTAACAAACACATATTGAACGCCCAATGCTAAGCAGTGTGCAGATTCTGGGGAGACCAAGATGACAAATCCACATAGCACATAGGACTTAGTATTCTAATAGAGCGGGATTATATATATATATATATATATATATATATATATATATATATGTATGTATATATACATATATATATGTATATATACATATACATATATATATGTATATATATATATACATTCGTTCCATTGGTTTTCAGATTTGTGATGTTAGGTGAGATAAAACATTTCTTAGCTCTGTTTTTCCTTTACAAATGATTTTTATGAAGCCGATTGTGACAGTATTAATAATTTGCCTTTTACAATGTGTAGCCATAGCAGATTTCTAAAATACGATGGGTTTCAGTTCCTAAGCATCCTCATGTTCCACTCCATGGAGATCTGTAAGAGGCAGACCCTCTGACAGATCCAACACAGTATAGCAAGTGATAAGTCAGACAGCTAGATACAGGACTGGTTTCTGGAGTTAGAAGATTTTTTAAAATTATTTTACTTTTATATACAAAATTCATCTTCTCTGTAGTAAAACTATAAGATCCTAGGAATACTCTTAGTGAATACTTAAGTAAAAAACATACACAGACATTTGTAAAACGCAATTGAATGAGAGCAAAATTTTTCAGTATTAAAACTTTAGTCCATGGCCAGGCATGGTGGCACATGTTTATAATCCCCGCGCTTGGGAGGCAGAGACAGGAGAATCGGGCAGGTTCGAAGCCAGACTCACTGGCTTCAGATACCCTGTTTCCAAGTAAAAATATAAAAATAGGTCTGGGAGTGTAGCCAGGAGGCAGAAGGGCTTCCAGAAACTCCAGTACCACCAAAAAAAAAAAAAAAAAAAACTTTAGTCCTACCACCTTTAGGATGAAGTCTAGTCAGAGTATATTATGCAGAGATTACGTTTTTAATACTAATTAGATAATTAATTAATTTACTATTTATTTTGTGATACTGGAGATTGAAACCAGGGCCATATTACCTCTGAGCTGTACCTCGAGTCCTATTTGTGTGTGTGTGTGTGTGTGTGTGTGTGTGTGTGTGTGTGTGTGGTACTGGGGTTGAAACCCAGCGGCATTTCTAACTCCGGGCTATACTCCCAGACCTATTTTATATTTTATTTGGAAACAGGGTCTCACTAAATTGCTGAGAGCCTCACTAAGTAGCGGAGGCTGGCTTCAAACTGGTGCAATCCTCCTGTCTCAGCCTCCCAAGTGCTGGGATTACAAGCGTGCTCCACCACACATGGTGAGTCCTATTTTTATTCTTTATTGTGAAATGGTCTCACTTAGTTTTGAAGGACTTCACTAAGTAGCTGAGGCTGGCCAAGAACTTGTGATCCTCCTGTCTTAGCCTCCCAGCATCACTACACTCAGTGAAATGCTTTATTTAAAGAAAGTTTCCTGAAAATCTCAAGTAATTTAGAATCTCAATAGATTTTTCCATGTAGCTAGCATGAACGGCCAGTTTTTATTTTTTTACAAGCTTTAAGTAATATTACCTTGGCACAAAATCCTAAACAGCCCACATTCATTAAATCTGCCAGCCCTGGCATTCTAAAGTTCTTGAGAGGCGTCACAAAAATTTGAATGTCGTTGCATTATCACAACATCCCAATCATGTGGAACTTTTTATTTACTTGATATTCTTTCAATTTGCATGCAAAATTTGACTTCACTATGTGTAACTCAGAAAAATTATCTTAGGAATATTCTGATATGGTCGAGATTGGGATAAAAAGATATTAAGAAACATCTATTAAATTGTCGTGGCATTATTTTGATTCATCAGGACCCAGATCCTTAGCTGCTATGATAAATTTTAACATTAGATTTTTCTGGCTCAGCCTCTTATTAATAAAAATGTTGAGCAGCAGGCAGAGCTGCCTCTTTTCCAGGACAATATTTCACATCGTGTGCCAACCTAATGCATTCGTTACTAAAAATCAAATTATCAGGAAGAGCCACTCGTATCCATTTCAGGGACATTGATTTGTTGTCCCTGTTTTTTTCTGTTGTGCTGACAGAGGATTTTGGATTAAAGCTTTAATGAATCTTTCCACCCACATTGTTTAATTGAATTTGAGTTGTAGTCTCATTGATCTACCATATGGATATCATTTGTACCTCAACATGTATAGTTAGCAATATTGTAACTAGGAAGAATTGATCATTTGAATGGAAATCTGAACTTATATTATTTTCTATCTGCCAAAAATGTGCTAAGTTATTTTTTTGTTTGTTTTTTCCATTAAAGATTCAAAGCTGAGCATGATGGTGCATGCCTACCTATAAATCCTAGTACTTGGGAGTCTGAGACAGGAGGATCACAGTTTCAATGTCAGCCTCAGAAACTTAGTGAGGCTCTCAGAAACTTGGTGAGTTCTTTTTTTCCAAATATAAAATAAAAACAGGTCTGGGGATATAGCTTCGGGATAGAATACCCCTGGGTTAAATCTTCAGCACCACAATTTTTTTTTTTTTTGTTATTTGTTTTTTAATTGTTTTTACTTTTTGGTGGTACTGGGGTCCCTGGAAACCCTTCTATCTCGGGGCTATACCCCCAGACCTATTTTATACTTTTTATTTGGAAACAGGTTCTCTTAGGCCAGTGCGGCTGACTTAAAGCCTGCGCAATCCTCCTGTCTCCACCTCCCAAGCATGGGGATGACAAGTGTGTGCCACCACGCCTGGCATCACCACAAAAAATTTAAAAATAAAAAGTAAAACAAGAAGCTGGAAAAAAAAAAAAAGAAGCTGGATGTGATGGCATATGCTTGTAATCCCAATACTGGGGAGGCTGAGACAGGAGAATTGCAGATGCTCTGCCAGCCTCAGCTATTTAGTGAGGCCCTTTGCAACTTAGTGAGACACTGTTTCAAAATAAAGAATAAAAAAAAAAAAAATAGGACCAGGGCTGTAACTTGAGGGCAGAATGCCCCTGGGTTCCTTTCCCAATACTGCATAAACAAAACAAAACAAAACAAGAGATTCAGTCCTGAATTTGAATTCTTAGAACTTGCTTAGGAGGACAAAAGTTACCCAATTATTTTCAACTCTCTGAGTTATTTAGGTTATATAAATGAAATCATACCCACTTTGCAAAGTTGTTGTAAGAACGAGAGATAGTGTATGAAAAAAGATGTAGTTCCCTGCCTAAGTAATATGTGCAAAATATTAGGTAGTCACATTGAGATAGTTTTCACTGATATAAATATTAGTAAATATCTATTTTTTACACTTGTTTATTTAGCATATTTTTCTTGAGAATATATTACATGCCAGATACCTAGCTTCGATGTGGATATAAAATAGTAAAACACAAAAATCTCTCCCCACAAATAATTTACAATCTGGTGGAGACAAGCAGAGAATATAACTAAATAAATTTAGTTCGCATTAATAGTGACAGATACAATGAATAGGACTACCAAATGTCAGATATACATAAACCTGAGAAGTCATGGTTTATGCCAGTTGTCATACTATCATTTATAATAATAGTGTCTTCATTCTCAGTGGTTTTCCAGTTGGATAGTAAGCTATGTGGTTAACAATATTAGTGTGCTAGAGCTATGTTCTCTAAGCAGTCTTCCAGAGAAATAGAATCATATATATATTATATTTTATATATTGAGAGAAACACAGAGAAAGTGTATATACTTTATATACTTAATACAGGAAGCAGAAAATATTTAATAAGCAAGTTGGCTCATGTAATTATGATGGCCTAAAAACCACAGGATATTGCATTTGCAATCTGGAGAATAAGGAATATCAGTGGTATCTATCTGAAGAGGACATTGTTTTAAGCTCTAGAGTCCAAAAGCCTAAGAACCCCAGGAGAAGATAGGTATCCCAGTTCTAGAGAGAGAGAATTTGCCTGCCTACACTGATGGGGGTAGGAGGTGCCTTATTTACCCACTCAGTCAATTTAAATGCTTACCTTTTCTAGAACACCCTCATGAGCAAACCTAGGATTATTCTTTTCCAGATAAAGAATGCCTCAGCCCAATCTGCTCTCATACAGCAATCACTGTAGCTAGCTGCTATAACAAAATACCACAGAGTGAGCAGTTGAAACAACAGAAATATATTGTTTCATGGTTCTGGAAGATCAAGATGCCAGCAGGTTTGCTCCCTCTTTGTCTTTTTCTCACAATATCCTCCTGTGTTTTTACTCTATGTTTAGGCGTTCCCTGGGTCTCTTCATTTTCTGTAAGGATACCAATCCTATCAGGTTAAGGCCCTAGTCTAATGGCCCCATTTACAATTAATCACCTCTTTAAAGATCTTATCTCGAAAGATCCTCTTAGGTACTCAGAGTTTGAACTGCACTATTTGAATTTTGTGGAATCAAACATGATACTAACAAGTGTACAGGATAACATCAAGCAAGAAGAGAAGGGAGTGGTAATGTGAGCACAAAATAAGAGGTGAGACAGAAGGATGAGGTGGGAGACTGTGCCTGCTTTGAAGGTCATTTAGGGAATTTACCTGTTAGCGATATAAAAAATCTGCTATTCAATAAATCTAGGTTAATTCTTTAATGAAAACCAAGACTGGGAGTTCTTCACCTCTTATTTAGTTCTGTGTAAAGGCTTAGACTCAAATGGGGTTTACCAAATTTTAAAAGTGCAAAATATATAATATGCCATCTTTAGACAGGTAGAAAATCATTCAATTATTGTGTTTAATGGATTCATTTATCTAGAATAAATATTTTTGGTAATAATTTTCAAAAATGACCAGTACTAATAAGAAGATATCCTAAATTCAACAACATGTCTTAGATTCGGGGAATTGTGTGCATGAAGGCAATATAGAGCAGGGACTGAATATTTGGTCATGGTACAATTGGATATTCTCTCATGGATTTGAAAATCGGTTGCTATCCGCTTTAGTTTCCTAGGGCTGTAGTAATGGATTACTATGACCTGGTGGCTTAAAACACACAAATCTACTTTCTCACAGTTTAGGAGGCCAGATGTCTTAATTGAGGTGTCAACAGTGTTCTTTCTGGAGGCTCAGAGGAGAATCTATTCCTCACCTTTCTCCTAGCTTTTGAAAGTTTCTGAAAATCCTTGACATCCCTGGCTTGTGCCTGGCTTCAGTCCAGTCTCTGCCTCCATCTTCACATGTTTGTCTTCCCTCTATGTGTTCTTCTGTGTCTTCTCTCATAAAGAGCAATCATTAGATATAGGACTCACCCTTATCCAATATAACTTAACTAATTACATCTGCAAATATTTTATTTCCCCAAAAGGTCCCACTATGTGGTTACAGATGAAAATGAATTTTTGAGAGATATTCAACCCAGAAAAAACATCTCCTCACAAAAACAACCAGAGCAGAGAAAAAAACTTATATATGTATATATATAAAGGCCAGGCAGCTAAAATATAATTTTAAAGAAATACCGGTCTGTCATTAGATTTGTCCAAAATAAAACAGTGATATTCTCTTTAGAATCACCTGATTCAATTGCTCTGAAGTCATCACATATAGCTAAATAATTTAGAGCCAATCTAGTAATGCTAAGGAGAAATCAAATAAATAAGATTGTAAATACTGAGCTTCACTGGACATCTTTCTTGATTTTCACTCCAGGTACCTAGCACAGGGTCTATCTGATTATATATTCAATAAATATTCATTGGCGAGGTTAAAGAATAATTTTGTAGAATAAATACATTGTTAAAAGATGAAGGTTAATGCTGGGTATGGTGGCTGAAACTGGAGGATCACAGGTTTGAAGCCAGCCTCAGCAATGTAGCAAGACCTTATTCCCAAATTTAAAAATTTGAAAAATAGAGCTAGGAGTATAACTTGGAGGTATAATACCCCTTCTCCAATCCCCAGTACCACAGAACATAAATAAAATAAAATATAAAAACATTTTTTTAAATGCAAAGATTAAAAACAGTGACACAGAAAGACTGAAGATAGATAGGAAAGTAATTTCTCACACTGGAAGCTTTAATGGATTACATGTTATTTCTTCTGACAGCTGAAGGATTTTGTAGAAACAATTACTTCATTCATCTCCTAACTTCCTTGGGATTAGTGAATGTCACATATTATTAGCACATTTTTTCAGATGAAGAAATTGAATCTCCGAGTGTATCTTTCTTTTCAATTACATTATTATTTTTTAACACCATGAATAATTTGATGGATGTCCTATAGAAAATGCAATTAGAGATAGCATTTCTAGCAAAGGAATATATGTCATTCAGTTCTCTGGAATATGTTCAAGACAGGATGTGTTAAAAGTCTACCCAAACTAGCTAGGCCCTGAGCAACATAGTGAGATCCTGACTCAAAACAAGAAATAAATGGGGCTTGTTCTATAGGTCAGTGATAGAATACTCCTGGTTTCAATCCCCAATGACAAAGGAAGGAAGGAAGGAAGAAAGGAAGGAAGGAAGGAAGGAAGGAAGGGTGGGAGGGAGGGAGGGAGGGGAGGGGAGGGGAGGGAAATGAGGGAGGGAGGGAGGGAGGGAGGGATGGTACCTGAGAATTTGCAAAAGAAACTAAAAACCACACCAAAAAAGGAAACAAATATTTTACTGGTGAAGGTTACATAAAGACATCCATTCACTCAATGATCTTGTCCATTTTATGGAACCATTGTTAGTGTAGTATAGACTCAGAATGTCAAGCCAGGCATCAAGCAGATGGGTCAAGTGCTGACAACCTGATACTATGCCTTATGAGCTGTATGCATCTCTCTACCTTTAATTTTCTCATCTGCAATTTAGCTTTCATAGTACCAGCTGTCACAAGGGGCTCCTGTGAGGGTTAAACAATGTCATCCTT
This sequence comes from Muscardinus avellanarius, assembly GCF_963383645.1. Classification (NCBI taxonomy): domain Eukaryota; kingdom Metazoa; phylum Chordata; class Mammalia; order Rodentia; family Gliridae; genus Muscardinus; species Muscardinus avellanarius. The sequence goes on from NC_137791.1 coordinate 123,469,079, forward strand.
GTAAAGTGCTTGGCAAATGGGAAGCACTCCTTCTTATTACTGTTGTCAGAGCATTACATTTTAGACTTTCCTTTTCTGATTCTTGTCTTCAGGTCAATGTCATGCTCAAGGTAAAATGTAATGGACTTTCTTATAATAGTGTTTAATCCCTTGTTCATATTTGCCATCTCTGTTAAATTGTAAGTTTCATGAGAGCAGTGACCATGTTTTTGCCAGGTCAGAGTAAGTGCTCAAGGAATATTGTTGGAAATAATAGATTACAGTACATCATTCCTCTGCCCCCAAATCCTGTATCTTCTCCCTGTTTTACTCTGAGTAAAAACTGAAGTTCTTCTAAAGGATGACAAGACTCTATAGAATTGTATACTAAAAATGCTGGACAGAATGAAGAATGGACACAAGTTATTGCCCCCACCAAAGTCCTCTCAAGCATGTTTGTAAAATGCAGTAGTCAGGTGATTGTTGAATCATAACGTTTACAGAGCATCCTCGGCTGTGCTTAAAGACATTCACTAGTGACTGTGCCTGGGGTTGGAGGAGCAGAAAGATTTATTATATAATAAACACTCTGCTTGATGAGAAAATGAACTTTATAATCCCAAGTCTCATTAAAAATCAATTTATAAATTATACTCGTGGTCTCTTGTCACCAGGAGAATCAGCCCATTGAACTGTAGCTGCCTTTCTTACTCTATAAAATGAACTCATCACAAAGGAAATTTTGAAGTTACAACGCTTGACTTTCAAAAGTACTCAATGATTTTAAAAAAAACTAATATAAGTATTAATTATTTGTTTTAGCTTGAGGAGGAGAAATTCCATGTCAAAATTTAGGTTTAGTTTATATATCCATGTTTATAACAAAATTGTTATTAAAGAGGCATACTTAAGAAGAGATTTGGTTGTGGGAGTTGCTTTATTATTGCTATATCAAGAAACTTGTGTGCATGCATGTTTGTATCACTTTGAATCTCACTATGATATAATTAAATTGCACTAATAAAATTATATAAACAAAAAATTACAAAAACAAAGATACTGCTGATATTTTAAGTATTCTTTTTCTCTTTGTGTTTGAAGCCTTGAACAAATTTCTTCCAGCTTTCACTGGGGAAGAGAGGAAAACATTTATCTAGCTAACAGCTATGTATAAACAACCTCATTTGATCCTCCTAGCCACCTCAGGAAACAGCAAAATCTGGTATTATTATTATCCCCATGATACAAGCAAGATCAAAGGGACTCAATAAGAATAAGTTACTTTTCCAAAGTCTTACAAACAAAATAAGCAGACCTTGGATTCAAGTTAATAATTTCTAACTGCAAAGCTATAAATCTTTCTATTATAATAAATGTTGCCTTCAAGATAACTCCAAATACTGAATATCTCTAGCTCCACATTTCATCTTTCCAACTAACCATAATTACTTTTTAAATTTTTGGCTTATGAGTGTGCTGCAATTGTACATCCTCATGAGGTTCAGTGTGATCAAGCCCATACATGCACACAGCTTTGGGTATATTTACTTCTCCTTCTACTCCCTGCCCTGCTCCTCTCACCTCCCTCCATATGGGTGTTAGTAGGATTGGAAGCAATACCTTCACATATGGCCATAGTATTATTTGAACTATTTCCTTCTTCAGTCTCCCTCCTCCCTTTCTTAACTCTCTCTCCCAGTCCCCTTCAAGCACTTTCGAGGTCTCTTGCCTCACTATTTAATATCCCTTAGGACTCCTATTTTCTCTCTAACTTCAACATAGGAGATAAAACATGCCACCCTTGAGTGTCTGAGACTGGATTACCTCACTTAGCATAATATGCTCCGGTTCCATCTATTTTCCTGAAAATGACAGTTTTGTTTTTCTTTATGTCTGAGTAGAATGACACTGTGTGTATATACTGCATTTTCATTATCTATTCATTTGTCAGCAGAAACCCGAGGTGGTTCTATACTTTGGCTATTGTTAATTATACTGCTATAATTGTAAATATCCAGCTATCACTATAGCATTATGACTTTAATTCTTTTGGAAAGATACATATTAATTTCAAAATACCATTTTAAAAATAGACACCATTCACACTGTCTATAGTCTAATACCGTGGTTGTTTATAGTCAATGACTGTAGCTAAGTCTGTGGAACAGACCTTAATGTTCTTAATGTTCTTAATGTTAATACTGAATGGCCCTGTAGTTTGCTATCTACTTATCTATATATATGTAATATAAATATATATTGATTATGTATAATCATATATATATATAGATAGATAGATAGATCATAAAAATGGGGTGAAAACAGATAGTGTTCTAGGACAACACTCATAAACTAAAACTGTCTGGACCGAGTCAAAGAGGACTTATCACTTTATTTATAGGAAGCCACAGATCATTTTCATACTTCCACACAGAAGATACCCCCATGTAAGTAGAAGAAAGAAAGGAAAATTGAACTTCAGTGGTAAATCTTAAAATATTTCAAGGGAAACGGATGTCTTTTCCTTGCTGTTGCTGTCTGCTCATAACTTCTGTCTAGTTTGGCCAGCAGAGCAGGACAGTATGATAAACAATCAAAAAGCTTAGTACAGATTGAATCCCACCAGTGTAAAATTCCAGAATTTTGGATTTTATATTAGGATGCATAACTGGAAAAGCCAATGAAAATCTTTCAAAATTTAAAAACTACAAAATCCGAAACACTTCTGATCCAAAACATTCCAGATAGGGGGAAACTCAACCTGCACTGGATTTTAAAATTATTGTAGCTTTGGCCATCTCAGTGTTTACTGGCAGGTCTGGGTATATTTCCCTTCACTTCTCACCCACTCCCCCTGTTTTGCTTTGTGTGGGAGAACTTACAACTATTATTGTGTACTCAGCTGATTAAAGGTCTTTACAAATGTTTTATGAATCACTAAATCAGCACAAAGGTAAAGAAATCAAAAGGAAAACAGAATCATGAAAGAGAGTGGGACAGAAAGAGAGAGAGAGAGAGAGAGAGAGAGAGAGAGAGAGAGAGAGAAAAGGAGGAGAAGAAGAAGAAGAAGAAGAAGGAGGAGGAGGAGGAGGAGGAGGAGGAGGAGGAGGAGGAGGAGGAGGAGGAGGAGGAGTGCAAGAAGCCAAGAGAGCCAGAGAGAGCCCAACAGCTGACAGACAGAATAGCATTCATTATTCGAAAACCAGGTGTCTCTAAGTAGCAGCTCTAAGTGGAATCAAATTTACTCTATTTGCATTTAGATTTTGTAGATTATTCCCAGCAAATTCAAGCACCTACTGGATGCCTCCTTCTGAATTAACTGATAGAGAATATAACTGCTTTACAATCAGACCAAACAAAACAGGTCAATTAGGAAGGTGAGCTCTTGGGCTCCAAAATTCAAGAGTTACAAAATAAAATACAGGTATCTCTCCTTGTATTCAGTCGCCAAACCTGAAGATATCCTTCTGAATCATAAAGCAATTGGGTGCTGGTTTGGCCGCTGCTTTCAGCAAGAATTATTACCAGACTCTAAACCCTAAATTATCTGGGGGCCTGTACTTTTACAAATGAGTATTAAAATATAACATGTGTGTGCGTTTATGAGCTATAATCTCACTTAAAAAATAGACATCCCAGCAGACAGATCACATTTGTAACTAGTGAAGAATATACTTTCTACCCCCGCATCCAAGTCACTGCTAATGAATCAGCTTGTCACTGATTCAGAGAGGGACACAGATGGGATCACAGTGCCTCTGAAACTCCTGGTGCTTTTTGTCATGATTATTGATCTTTGGAAAGACGCCATGTCTGTTGAAATATTATTAGCTATTTTCTTCCACAAGCTTAGGATCTAGGAAGAAAAACATTGTCCATAATTCAAAAGCAAAAGATGGAAGCTGACCAGGACTTTGAATTATGGAGTAGGCCCTTTATTTCAAAGCAGAACCACAGGAAATCTAAGTTTTTGCTGTCATCTGTACTAAAATAAAACAGGGAAATATGCACGAATCTCATGATGGTGAAATTGCCACCTCCATTAACATCATGAGTATTTGTGGGATTCTTAATTCATGGTCCATTTCTCAGCACAGAATCCTAACAGGTACATGCAATGACTTTTATTGTGTCATTAAAAAGGCAGCCATTGAAAAAATAACCCACTTGCCTGTTCCACTATTGAGATCTACATAGTCAGAAAAAAAGGAGTAATCCAGATGATGAGCTGATTTCTTTGTTGTCATATCAGGCACTATCAGATGGAATATTTTCCATAGGTAAAATTGAATGGGCTTTTATTCAGTCACATTGCAATTAAAGTGGCCACCATATTTGTGCACTTACTTTTTAGTCTCTTCTGGTGCTTTGTTTTATTAATTTTGAAGTGCACGTACACTGGCATTTTGGCTTGACTTGTAGATGCAAGGGTAGGCAGTTGATTTTGAGTTCACAGGAGGTATATTTGTGAAAAGATCATTGGATTCAGTGGTTTATGTTGTAGATTAGTTATGGCATTAATATTTGCATTGAAAGTGCCAAAAGTGTTAACTTACTAAGTGTGGTGTGTAACTGGGGATTGAATCTAATAGGCGTTCTACCACTGACGTCCACTCTAGCCTTTTGTATTTATTATTTTGAGGCAAGGTCTAAGAGACCCAGGCATATACCACTATACCTGGATTTTTTTTCTTTGAATAAATAAGAGAAGTAGCCGGGCGTGGTGGTGCACGCTTGTAATCCCAGCATTCGGGAGGCTGAGACCTGGAGGATCGTGGTTCACGGACAGCCTCAGCTACTTAGTAAGGACCTCTGAAACTCAGTGAGACCCAGTTTCAAAATAAAAAGAATAAAAAATAGGCCAGGGGGTGTAGCTCGGAGGTCAAATGCCCCTGGGTTCCATCCCCAGACCTGCAAAAATAAATAAACAATACAATATTTTATATTTGTTCATATATTCTTAATTTGCATTGCTCATTATTTCTAGCTAGAGATCCAAGTTTCCATGCAATTTCCCCTTTCCTGAGAAAATCCCTTTGTTTTCCTTGTAATGCAGCAGTTTCTTTTTATTAGCTATGAATCATTGGGGCTTTAGTTTATCTGAAAAATATTTACTTCATCTTCATTATAAAAAAAACTAATTCTATTTAATATAGGATTCTGGGTTGATAGTCTTTAATTTTTCTGAGAATATTAAGAGTGTTATTACATTGTTTCTTGGCCTGTAATATTTCTGATGAGAAATCATTCCATATTGCCATACCCATACATGTGTGCTTTACTTCTGTTTTTATTTTTTTTAAAGATTGTTCTTTTATTTTTTAGCACTATGACTCTGGTATAGCTATGTATGATTCTCTTTGTGTTTGTCTTGCTTGAGGTTCAAAACTTTGTTGGGGTCATTACATTGAAGCTCTTAAATAAATGTTTAATATGGTGTACATAATTCTTTCAAAGTTTCTTCTTCTCTCTCTTGTCTCCAATTATACTTATGTTGGGATTCCTGATATATTGTATAGATTCCTAAGGTGTTCTTTATTATTTAAATATTTTTCTTTTTACTGTTCATATTAAGTGATTTTCATTTGATTTCTATTTAAATTTATGATAACTCTTTCCTCAGTAGTTCCCAATCTGTTGCTAATTCAATTTAATGATATTTTACTTCAGATATTTTACTTTTCATTTCTAGAATTTTCATTTTGTTTCATTTTATTGCTTAAATTGCTTTTCTGAAATTTTCTATCTTTTTACTTACTATAACCATCCTTTTCTTATTTTGGTACTGGGAGTTGAACCCAGGGGCAGTCAACCTTTGGGCTATATTCCTGAGCTTTAGTTTTGTTTGTTGTTTTTTTTTTTTAATTGGTGAATTGTAGTCATACAACCTAATGGAGTACAAGTCAATAGAGGCATATAGGCACACATCACTCAATTATCTGTTTTTATATTTTTATTTTGAAATAGAATCTCTGAGTTTCCATAGACCTCACTAAGTTTCCAAAGCTGTCCTTGAACCTATGATCCTCCTGCCTGAACCTCCTAAGTACCCACCAGGCTCATCATGACCATCTTTTTCTTGAAAGCCATTTCCTATTAATTTCCACATTGGTCTCATCTTAAGTTCTATTTATTTCTATTAACTGCATTTTTACCTTAATTACGGGCCACATTTTTTGCTCCTTTATATTTTGGGTAATTTTTGATAGCACAATGCACATCATTATGACACAACATTACAGAGTTTAGATTGTATTATCTTCTGTGTCAAATATTGTTCTAGAAGGGATTCTATAGGTCACCTGTTCTCTCTGATCTTTCTGGCATTACTTACTTTTTGTTGTTATTAGCATAAGTGAATTTGGTTTTAATGTTAGTCGTAGGGTATGGTGCTTATTCTAGGAAATTTTTCTTATTCCAAAAAGGGTCTTTCCAAGCTTACAAATGAATGAAAGTGGTCTCTTCAGTTTCTTTATCCTCTTTTTTTTTCCTTTTCTGGTTGGCAATATCTCAGCACTTATGAATACTATATTATTTCTGTTATCTCCATCTGATTCTTGGTCACAGAGCAGCATCTGCCTGATAAGTATTATGAAGCCTTACTATGAATGCATATTCAGCTCTTTAGTATATAATACACATTTAATCCTCACACAGGCCCTGATACACTCTTCTACCATAGACATCGATTTTTCTCTGGTCATTGCACTACAAAGCCCAGCTATATTGGAAGCCTGGGATGCCTGTTCTGCCATCTCAGATTAGCGACCATGACATCACCTCCCTGATCTACGGAAGTAACATTCTACCAGGCAGAGTGAACCAGGGCATTTTTAGGGTTCTCTTCTCTCAAACAACACAGTTCTATATATCTTACTGTCCCGCGTTTGAAAACAGTTGTCTCGTGTAACTTATCCAGTTAAATAATTGCTTCCAGTGGGACAGCATATCTTACAATATTTATTATTTAAAGGATGGAAGCTGAAATCTTCAATCTAACATTGCAACAGGGGATACATGTCAAATATTTAATTGTATCATTCATTGTTTTAATTATGCTTCCTGAGAAGAAGAAATAAAGGAAACTACGGGAAGATGCAATAGCTGTTTATAACCCAGTCTCATCTATTGTATGAGATTTTCTTAAGGATATGATGGTGGAACCGAAGTTTCAAAGATAAGCAGGCATTAACAAAGTGAAGAAGAGGAGGGGAAAAATGTTAATGCAAATGGCAGCCTGCTAAAAGGCCTTGAGATGGGAGAGAATTTGGTATTTTCAAATTAATAAAAAAAATTAAGATCTAACATTTATTGAGAGTGTGTTGTGTGGCAGCCATTGTGACAAATGTTTGCTCTGTTATTTCACTTGATACCAACAACTTTTGAAATAGATACTATTGGTAATTAATTTTACCAAAGAGAAAAGTGAAGTTTATAAAGCTTAATAGTTAAGTAACCTCAGGTCATATGGTACTGAGGTCTGACTTGAGGCTGTTCGGCACCAGTGACTGATCCCTCAACCAGGACATTTTAAGGAGAAAAGAGCAGAAGGATCTAATAGTAGAGAGAGAGACAGAGAAAGAGGAGGCAAAGGAAATATATCATATCCACATCCTGACTTTTAGAAGCTTATGGTCTCACGGAATAAAACACTATAGAAACAAGGTAGTAAATCTACACCAATTATATATAGACATATTCCTAAAAGGGAACTTTAAACTGTTTGAACAGCTAAGATCCCTTCATATAATTTCTTTTGTTTACAAAGGAAAGACAGACACCAAAAATTTAATTACCTGTAGAAATTCATTCAGCTTATAGAAGTAAAATTGGCTCAAAATCTTGTTCTTCTAGCTCTTAATTGCAAATTTTAACCTGTCTATCTTATCAAATCATGGAGCGTGGGGGGACAAGGGGATAACATTAATGCCTCTGAGTACCTGGAAAAAAGAAAGTTCCCTTCCTCATTCCCAGACATGAAGTTCTAGAAAACTCATTGATACTGAGTTTGGCAGAGAGCAGAATTGAGGGGGAAATATGAAATCCGGCCACCATCAAGTGTTTCCTGTTTCTGTGCTATGATGGTACAGTTTAGCTAGATGTCAAGAAATCAAATCTGAATCAAAGGAGTAAGAGGAGGCCGGGTGTGGTGGTGCACGCTTGTAATCCCTGCGCTTGGGAGGCTAAGACAGGAGGATCACGCAGGTTCAAAGCCAGCCTTAGCTACTTAGTGAGGCTCTCAGCAACTTAGCGAAACCTGTTTCCAAACAAAATATAAAATGGGTCTGGGAGTGTAGCCTGAAGGTAGAAGGCCACTGGGTTCCATCCCCAGTACCACCAAAAAAAAAAGGAGTAAGAGGGACTCACCTAAGGTCTGTGTCCAACTATAGAAGGCTAGTGCATTATCTCTCACACATCTTGTAAGAACAGGGTCTCCTCTACCATATGATATAGTACACAGCACACAGGCTGAGATGCTGGAACCATAGGGATCCATAGGGCAGAGAGAGGAGGAGGTCTCTCTTCCCATAGGTGGATTGGAGACACAAAAAGGAAAGTTTGCCAGGAAAGTATGTCTGAGCTGTTTCTGAGGTTGTCTGGGTATGTAGAAGTTGGTCACTGGTAAAGAGCTGAGCAGATTGGAGGGTCAGTACCTATCCTGGCATAGAAATTTTAAATGGAAGAGATGGAAAGAATAGAATTCATGCTTGCCAGAAAACCTAATGTCCAAGAGAAGCTTACAAAGGACAAGATACTTAGACACATTTTTCTAGAGAGGTAGAAGGGAGAAGCAGACTAAAGAGTCTGCTTTGTGTAAATCAAACTTATTTTGCATGTTTACAAGCTTACTTACATGCCAAGTTAGGAAAATAAATCAGCTCTTTCTTAGCTTTCCAAAGGAAACGGTTTGAACTTGTGTTACCTACCAGACCTTCAAACAGCACTTGGGATATAAAATGAATAAGAAATTTTATATCAAGGTCAGAGAAGAGTTTTATTTTAAAGGCAAGGTTGATTGGCAAATGTTTAACAGTTCAGAGCGATAAGGAGAGGGGACAGAAATGTGCCAGAGAGTGAGGTGGGACTGGATCATGCAGGAGATCCAGGACCTTGGTAGGAAGGATGCTACTTGTTCAAAGGATAGCTTGCAGGTTTCAAAGAGATTTCAAGCAAGAAAATGATCTGTTTTGATTTATATTATATTTTTACTACTTCACCGTATCATCCCTGCACAGAAGAGTTTTACTCAGTAGACACTGATGATGGGCTAGATCATCTCCAAAGGGAAATAGTTCTGTAATGTTGGGGTCAGGACTTGTTTATAATTCCAAGATAGTAATTGAAATAAACAAGAAACAAGTGATATACTTGCTGTGTCTATACTATAAAGATGGTCTGATCTCAATTTAAATCAGTTCTCTTGCTGTTGAGTTATATCTTATGCCTTCCACTAATTTGGGAGAAATAATAGATATCAGTGTGAAAATTCAGGCATCTCTGTCCTCAGAGTGGTTAAGTTGATGATGAGTTGAACAGCTGGCTCCTGATACCAGAAGTCATTACAGGTATTTGTGAGTTTTCCGGGTTGGCCACTATGGATATTCCTTGAGTCCTTTCCAACTATCTCAAGCCACAGATGGTGCTCTATCTATTCCTGGTTTACCATTTTATAAATACACCTTGCTTATTTTGGAATCGCTCGCCTTGAATAAGTTCCATTCATTAATGTCCATGAGTGAAAAATGTGGAGGATTGTCACATCCCGAGCATGTCAGCATATGCTAATGAAGTGTCATATCCAGGACATAGATTTCCTCACTTTCAGGGAAGGCAAAGGTACTAACAGGTGATTGTGGTATGAATGATTTATGAAGAGTGTCTATCTCCCCTGGAATCAAAAAACGGGGAGCAATGGGAACAGAAAATTGTGATGCGGGCCCTTACCACTGGTTTGAATATTGAAATTCCAATCCAGTTAACTTTTTGTTTTATTCCTGATGGAAGGCCAAAAGAGCCACCAAATTTCACTTTTGTCGTCCAATATATATTCTTTCATGATTCTGTTTGCACACGCTAAACATTGTCTTTAAATGCAATGTAAAGAAAGTCTGTAAAAAGAAAACCTAAATAAGGAGAAACCGATTTGGGGGTCCCAATGCACTGCCTGTGACTGCCTGAGTGGATGCTTCTTCCCAACTCTGCCTGCCTGGCTTCTCTGCGAATCCTGCTGCATGGCCCAGCACCTCTGTGCCCACAGCATTAACAGAACTGATCATGTATTTTCTAGGTTTCCTCTACGCTCAGAACACCACCAAGCGCAGCATTAAAGAGCGGCTCATGAAGCTTTTGCCCTGCTCAGCTGCTAAAACATCGTCTCCTGCTATTCAAAGCAAGTTTGCTTTTTTTGTTTTGTTTTGTTTTTTTTTTTCTCCCTGGCCTGTTTGTTTTATTTGTTTAGGTCTGCATGCATGGCAAATTCTCTGCTCCTAAAAAGAATCAGTATGTCATATGGAACAAAACCAACTCTATCGATGTGCTCATGTTTACCTATATACCCAGGGGCACTTTTGTACATTTATGAGGCATTTACTATTTGGAAGACTAACAGCATAGTGTTGGTGACAAGATCCTATGCTTTGAATCACTGGGATGTTTCTGTTTGATTTGATGGTGGGAACTAGACTGTTACCTCTTATAACTCCTGCTGTTCAGTGTTTTAGCAAAGCAGCTGAATGCTTTAAGCCATATTATCTTGTAATGTTTGTGTTTTTTTAACTGACACACAAAATTGTACATATTTATGGGGTACAATGTGGTGCTTTGATATGGATATATATTATATAATGGTCAAACCAGGGCAAGCATGTCAATCTTCTCAAATTGTTATCATTTCTTTGGGGTGAAGATACTCAAAAATTCTTTTCTCTAGCTCCTTTGGAATATATACTATCTTAAAAATCATCTGTATTCACACTGCAGTAGGGTACCAGAGGTATTTCTCACTCTAACTATACTTTAGTCCCCATTATTCAACTTCTTCCTCCCCTTCCCTTTACTGTACATTCCTCAGTCTCTGTTCCAACCATTCTACTTCTAGGGGACCAAGTATTTTTAGATTTCACCCATGAATGAGATCCCATGGTATTTATCTTTCTGTGTTTATGGCTTATTTCATTCAAATAATGACCTTCAGTTTGACCCATGTTGTTGCAAATGATACAACTTAGTCCTTTTATGACCGAATAGTATCCCTATTTACCATATTTTCTTTTTTATTTTCTTTATCCATCATCCAATGATGGCATATCTTAGCTAGTATGAAGCATACTGAGATAGAGAGAAGTACAGATATCTCTTCAACCTACTGATTCCACTTGCTTTGGATAAATGCCCAGGGGTGGGATTGCTGGATCTGATTATAGTTCTATTTTAATTTTTTAGGGACACTTCATACTGTTTTCTATAAAGGCTATATTCCTTTTTGTTTTCTTGATACACATGCACTAGGTGTATAATTTGGATACAGCCAAATTTCCAAACTGCAATTGTATTTGGAAAAGACTGCAAAGAGAAAAGTATGTAAACAAATGTGATCTTTCTTCTTTGCTCACTCTCCCTGCATCACTTGAAGTTTTCTAGAACAACACACACACACACACACACACACACACACACAGACACACACGCATGCATATGCATATATATATATATATGCCTATACTATATTTATCTGACTAAATATAGTATATGTATATATACTCAGATATATGCATATACATATATATTCATACACATAAACACATATGTAAATGAATTTATTTGAAGTAACTGACTCACAAGACTATGGGGGCAGGCATGAACAAACTTTATAAGGCAGAATATTAGCCCAGAAGGTAATGGAGGATTCTATAGTCTGGCATCATAATTCCTTTTCAAGAAGCCTCAGTTTCTGCTCAAGATCTTAAACTGATTGTATGAGACCCACCCACACTATCCAGCATGATCTGCCCCTCACTTAATGCCAACTAATTATATGCATTGCCACATCTACAAAATACTTTCATAGCAACATTCAGATTAGTGTTTGCTTAGATAACTGGGTGCTGCGGCCTAGCTAGGCTGATATATAAGACTAGACAACACACTCCCCATTTTTTCTTTCTCTCCAATTATGTGGCATTCTTAAAGGGTAACAATAGGAGGATGTCAAAAAGGAAACCTCAAGTCAGTTTTTAATGATACCACATGTATTTCGTAAGTTATATTATATAGAGACATTCTTCCACTCAGGATTTTTTCATGCTTCAAACAACTCTTAGAATCATACCAAAAAAAAAAGGTAAGGTAATATTTTTTTGTTGTTGTTTTTCCACTGAGGAGATAGTGCATTAAAAAATCTGGGAGAAGTATCCTCCTGTGGGGCTGGACACTATATCCTTTGTATTCTTCTATCTCTTTTGTAGGAGCCCATGAATTCACCTAAGTTTTTAAAAAATTTAAGTTCTCTAAAATTTCACTAGTTTCTACCACATATATGAAGAAAATATGGAAGAACCTCAGACAACCCAAAATTCCCACTGAAAAGTTCCAGAAAATATCCTTTATATGTGAGGTCCTGCGCGGTGTACTAGAAAATAAGCAGTATATCAAAAAGATGTTAAAAATACAAACCAAACAAAAACACTTAAGAGGTTGTCTGAAAGTTAGTCTTTAATCCACAGGAAGATTTTAATATCTGGGAATAGTCAAATTAAGGACATAAACTCCGCATACCTCCCTGTTATGACAGATAAAGGCACAGAAAGGACAACCCTTGAAATAATGTAACATTGGTCATTTCAAATTTTTGTACCCCTTTTAAATTCTGTTAGTGTACTTATTTCATGTAAATATTTTTGAGGTTAGCCTTGTATTTTGCTTTTGACCTTGGTTCTGTGATTTGGACTTCAATAACTTCCCTGAAAAGCACTAGTACGCTAAGTTCTAATGTCATGATCCCAACGTGTTATTCATCTTTAATCCTGTTTTCAGCAGTATTTTTAATAAAGAATCACAGAGATAAAAATAAACAATCCCTATTGTTTTAGAATTTATAATATATTCTGGAGGAAGAGAGGTCACAGGACAAAATGATTTAACAATAATCCCATGTACAAAAAGTTAAAATTATCTTTGGTATACAATGCTTTTATTTTTTTTTTGTTTGCTTGTTTTACTAACACACATAGACACCATCTGACAAACAAAACCAAACATGGCTTCAGCAGCCTTAAATGCTATAATCCAGAAAAATGCCAGGACCTCAGTCCTCTAGGGCACTGGGGCTGCAGGGGTTTTCCTTGTAGCACTCTGTCAGTAATTGCTGGTTATGAGAGCCATTGTTCTTCCCCTCTCGAGAAGGAAGCAAAATTGCCAATCTACTAGATATTTACTGAAAACATATTCATCTGTACCGGGAGACAGGTAGACTGTAACTGTCAAATGGATCTCTATGTGCACTTAGTGAGGAACATAATTATCATGTTCTATTTAGCATGCTTCTTCTTTTCCATGACCCCTAAGAAATACTTCTAGAGGATGCAATACAAGTTTTGAATAATTTGGAGAAAACACAATGCTTCCTGAAAGTAAAATACTAAACAAATGATCAGAATGACTCTAAAATTTACATTTTTATAAAATAGAATTTTTTATAAAACTGGCTGATAGTGAATCCACTTTATACTTGGCCTTTGATTTGTGAACGATGCAAAAACTATAGATATAAAGCTCTCTCTGATAGCCACTACGTCCCTCAGTAGCCACCTATGCCCCCCCCCCCAAAAAAATAAAAGAAGTTCCAGCATGGAGGAATAGCTAACTTGAAAAAGAGAACACACTGATTCCATTCGTACACCATCAAGGAGATCTTAGCTGCCTATCCGTGGACGAGGCCCTAAGCATTTGGGCACCGGACTAAAAGATGCTATGAGAACATAAGACAAAACGTGGGTAGAACCAGATAACAGATCAGTGCTGGACTACAGGCCACTGGGAAGAAAAGCATATCCACCCAAGTGTACATGTGGGGCCATGGACAACCCAGGGTGAGTCTTGACTGGTCAATTAGACTCTGGTAAATTTTCTCTCTGAAGTATCTTTCTAATTCACTTCTCTTTTTTATCACCTGTGTTATGGCTCTGGCTAAGACCTATATTATTTCTTCCAAGAACTATTGAAAGAAGCACAAGGAGGGACCCTTCTGACATATATTTGAATTCTTTTGTGCTTGTTGTAAACAAAATGCCCAGAGTAAACTTTCTATCCCTTGATTTCTTTATTTCATCTTTCATTCCATAATGGTTTTATGTACTTATTTTTATATAATTTATTGGTACATGGCGATTATACCTCACAGTGAGATTCCGTGTGTTAAAAACATACTAGCACACAGCTGTTGTGTATTTCCCACCACATCCCACCCCACTGCCCACATCTTTCTCCCCATATGAATTAGTGAAGTTGGTAATAATACATTCACATATTGCTTTAGTATTATTTGAACTGTTTCCTCCCACCCTTCCTCTTTCCCTCAATAACTTTTGTCCCAACCCACTTCAAATACTCTATTGATCAGTCTTTGCATTATTTAAAGTCCCTTATGTTTTCTATATTTCTCTACCTTCCACATATATGAGAAAACATACCACCTTCAACTTTCTGAGACTGACTGATCTTACTTAGCACAATATTCTGTAGTTCCATTCGTTTTCCTAGAAATAACATAATTTTGTTTTTATGGTAAATAACTCCTCTTTTTTTTCTTTTTTGTGGTAATAGGGATGAACATAGGGGCATTCTACTTTCAAACCACACCCTCTTGTTTTGAAACAGAGTCTTGCTAGGTTCCTAAGAGTCATTAGGTTTCTCAGAGTCTCATGATGTTTATAAGGCTGTCCTCAAATCTGTTATCTTTCTGCCTCAGCCTCCCAGATATGGGAATTATAGGGATGTGCCACCCATGTCCATCTATGACTATATACACTGTAGGTAAAATTGTAAATTTTAAATAAATACCTTAAATACCATTATGGAAATCAGTATGATGCTTCCTCAAAAACTAGGAATGGAACCACCATATGACCTAGTTATACCACTTCTCCATATCTTCCTAAAAGACTAAAGTCAGAATACTATAGTGATACATTGCATATCTATGCTTTTAACAGCACAATTCACAATAGCCAAATTTTAAACCCAACCCAAGCGTCTGTCTACAGATGAATGGATAAAGAAAATGTGGTTTTTATACACAATATAATTTTACTTGGTCCATATTTATTTTTTGAAAGAACATGTGAAGCTGGCAAAATGCTAAACTCTAGCTTTCTCGTGGGGGAATGGGAAACTATCAACTCACTGCTGTCACAGAAAGTATTTGAGAAGAGAGAATAAGCATGAAAACAGAAATAATCTCAGGAAGTGATGCATATTACAAGGGTAGCAAGCCAGGCATGGTGGCACATGTTTGTAATCCCAGCATTCGGGAGGCTGAGACAGGAGGATCACGATTCGCAGACAGCCTCAGCAACTTAGTGAGGCTCTTTGCAACTCAGTGAGACCCTGTTTCAAAATAATGAATAAAAAATAAGGCTGGGGATATAGCTGAGAGGTAGAATGGCCCTGGGCTCAATGCCCAGAACTGCAGAAATAAATAAATAAATAAATAAATAAATAAATAAATGTACAAACTTGTGGTGCTGTGTTCGAAAGCAGGTGTGGGTGGTGGTGTGATTTTAACTTATCTGGGGACATTTAAGACCCCCCTAAACAAGAGTAAGCCAGTATAATGAAGGTGTTGAGAGAGAAAATGGATTGCCATTGTTATTATCATCAGAAAAATAGATTGCCATGGAGATTAAATAAGGTAATTTATGCAATGTACTTAGTATATGACACATCACGAGTATGAGTATATAACAAGTATTAACTCAGTTGATATTCCCAACCACCTTCTTTAGGAGGTATATTATTTTCCCTATATAATAAGTAAGAATATTAAGGCACAGAGAACTAAAATAATCCCCTTAATTGGACTGGGGGTTACCAGAAGGTAGAGAAAGATATAGCCTTAGCTATCACCATAAAAGAAGGCTTCCCAACAGAGGCTCTAGTACTTGGAAGGGAAATAATGCCACTTTCAACTCAGAGGAAGGACCAGTAGGAGTAACAATGACAATCTCTTTATCTTTTCTTTCTCTCTGATCTTCTACTGGCTCTTCCCATTGACAAACCCAAAGGGAAATCAGAAAATCAAGCTGTATATAACATTGTGGATAGAGGTCCAGACCCAGAGCAGCAGCATTTGGAAGAGTGAAGGGTACACCAGGGCTCAAATAAAGATGATATTTCACAAATTCTGTTCATTTGGGTATCTAGAACTTGGTATCTACAGAGTCACATGGATTTTTTTTATATAAGATTTGTTCTCAATTCTCTGACATTCCTAAGATGGATGACTATGAGAATTAAATAATATAAATATAATAATTAAAAATATAAAATAAAAAATAATGTGAGAATTAAATAATTTAAAAACTCATTTCATGGATGGCTTAGCATCAATAAATCCCTAGCTACAATACTCTATATGGGTACAAATATTCTTTCCTTAACAATATAAAGATTATCTACAGGGAGTAAGGGAGCGAGTAGGGACCTAGAGGGAAACACACAATGAATGATGTGTGCCTGTGTGTTTCTATCACGCGAACCTCACTATGATGGATAATCACAATGCACCAATCAAAATATGTAAATGCATGCTGGGCGTGATGGTGCACGCTTGTCATCCCAGTGCTTGGGAGGCTGAGACAGGAGCATCGCACATGTTCGAAGCCAGCCTCAGCTACTTAGTGAGGCTCTCAGCAACTTAATGAGACCTTGTTTTCAAATAAAATATAAAATAGGTCTGGGAGTATAGCCTGGAGGTAGAAAAGCCCCTGGGTTCCATCCTCAGTACCACCAAAAAAAAAAAAAAAAAAGTAAATGCTGCAAGTTTGTTGCTTTACCTCCTCACTGCATAACTCTGGGCAATTTATTTTATCTTTGTATTCACCGGTTCTTTCTTCTAAAGAACAAAGTAATCATTTTTCCAATTTATTCAATGGATATTATGGTGATATAAAGGTTACTCATAGCTAATAGAAGCTAATACAAACGTTAAAACATTACAGATGTGTTTATACACAATTCGGTTTAAATTTTAGTCATAGTAGCATCTACTTAATATTTTAGTGCCCTCATTCAATCAAAATAATTGATTCAGTAAATGAGGGCTTCCTTGCAGGGGGTTTTGTGGTTGATTTGAGCAGACATGGGGCAGTGACCATGACACAGTTACTGTGAGACTAGACTTCTCATAAGTGACAAGCCACCAGCAGCATAATCTCCTAACAGTACATCAGATTTTGAGTGTTAATATAGCAGAACATTTCAGCATGAGTTGTTTTTCTTGCTAGCATATTGATCACCAGAAGTTTTACCTACATCTCTTTGGGGATAAAACATCAGTGTTTGAGAGTTGGTAGATTTTCCAAAAGTGGCTTCAATTGCCAAAATGATGCCAATTAAAAATACAACAGAAGCCACCAGAAAGTTAAAAAAAAATGTTTAGCCTTCTTGAAGATTAATCTCATGCAAAGTCCTTCGTGAATTTAGCTAAGAGTTCTGACATAGACATGTGGTCGGGAAAAATCATTCTGAAGAACAGAACCATAATCCACCAAGGTTTTAAAACTTAATTATTTTAGTTTTCAGTAGAAAGGAAGGGTGCCCTAACTTCAGTATATTTATGAGCCATATAAGGATCTGTTCAAATTTTCAGACATTATTTTAATTTATTCAATAAACATCTAGCACTTGGTTCCTAAGACAAGCTTAAGTGCTTCCAACAGTTTGACTCCTTTTGTCCTGAACCCAACTACATTCACCCATTTTACAGAATAGGAAAGTCAGGCATGAAGATCGATGGCCTGGGTCATATCAGCAAGAAGAGGAGGCAAAAACGTTGAATCCAGTAGTTGAGCTCCAGAGTCTATAAACTTAGCAGTTCCCTAGTTTTATAGGAAAAGTAAACATTTTTTAAAAAATAAACCATGATGGATGATTCCACTTACCTGCTCAACGTGCTGACCATGTTGCCTGGAGATGTTGTGGCCGTGCCTTCAATGAATCCTTTCCTCTCTCTGGGCCTGGTCTCACCACGCTCAGGTAGACCAGAGGCTTCTCCCAGTTCCATAGAAATTCCTCCTTTTATGACACCTTACTAACTATGAGATGCAGGATGAGAGATACATTAGAAACCAGATTTAATACCAATCAGTATTCTCATTTACGTATTGGCAATATGCTCTACTAATTAGAATCGTGTCCCTTCCCTTTGTATGGGTTTTCTTCAGTTTTAACATTCTTTCTCCTAAATATTTCACTTCATAAAATTCCTGTGAGAACAACAGATCCCAAAGGTTATAGTATTTGTTTCCAAACAAAAATGAATGATAGAGATAGATAGATAGATAGATAGATAAAGAGAGAGAAAGGAAGGGAGGGCGGGAGGGAGGGAAGGAGAATGAAAGAGAGAGAGAGAGAGAGAGAGAGAGAGAGAGAGAGAGAGAGAGAGAGAGATGCTCAAAGTCACGCTGATATTAAGCGACAACTGGAAAAGCCAGTATTCTTTTTCCTGGTCTTTTATAGATCTACTAGGAATCTTTATTAAATCATGAAGATGTCTAGGTATGGAAAAGCTAGAGACAGGAGGCTCAGGACAGCTGTTTCCTGTGGACAGATTTAATAGTGTTCACTTTGCAGTGGCAGAGGGTTACGGAAGACTATTTGAAAGGCAACAGTGCCAGGCACAGGGGAGCATACAGATCACTCCATCTGAACGCTGACACTGTACTGAAAGAAGCAGACATACATATATTTTACTCAGAGGGAGTGCAAGTGAAATGTGCTGAGAGGCAATAGCAGACAGTAAGAAATTAAGTGAGATAATTCTGGTCCTAGCCCATTTGATTCACATTCTGGATCCATGACCAAATGACTACAAAAAACTTTGGTAATTTTCTTACCTTTTCTGAAATTCAGTGTTCTCATCTGTAAAGCTGAAACCGTAATTCTGAATACTTTAAATATTACTCAAAAGAATACATAAGTACATGATATGTTTATAATACTTACTTAAGTAAATGATAAATGTTGAGCCTGGTGTGGTGGCACACGCTCATAATCCCAGCATTCAT
The DNA here is from genome assembly GCF_963383645.1 of Muscardinus avellanarius. Taxonomy (NCBI): domain Eukaryota; kingdom Metazoa; phylum Chordata; class Mammalia; order Rodentia; family Gliridae; genus Muscardinus; species Muscardinus avellanarius. The sequence continues at coordinate 123,488,341 of NC_137791.1, forward strand.
GAGGCTGAGGCCAGAGTATCATGGTTTGTGGACAGTCTCAGCTATTTAGTGAGGCCCTTTGCAACTCAGTGAGACCCTGTTTCAAAATAAATAATAAACCATAGGGCTGGGGATATAGCTTGGAGGTAAAGTGCTCCGGGTTCCATCTCCAATACTGCCAAAAAGAAAAGAAAAAAATGTTGGCTGTTTTTCCTGTTTGTTTTTTGCATGTTTGGTGTGTGTGTGTGTGTGTGTGTGTGTGTGTGTGTGTGTGTGTGTGTGTCTGTGTGTGTTACTACTATGATGATAACTTAGATGAACTGAATGTCACCTGTTGTGTAATTCACCAAGGGATAGTATATCAGTAGGCCTTTTGGAGAAGAACCATCATTTCATCAGAGAGATAAAAAGCAGTTTATTGAAAAGATGAGGCTTAAGTCAGGAGAGGCAAGAATTTAGTGGGGAATAGAAGTTATTTGAAAGGTGATCTGGGCCCAGATTTTGAAAGACCTTGCAATTGGCATGTTATTCAGCTTTCTGTTACAGTTACAGAATGCCCGAGATTAGCAATTTGTAAGGAGGAATGGTCTGTTTGGGCCCCTGTTTCAGTCCAGGGTCAGTTGGGTGTGACTATAAGTAAACTGCTTGCCCTGTGGTAACCAGAGACCAAAAAGAGAGAGAAAGGGCCGGAATCCAAGTATCTCTTTAAGAACATGAAGGGCACACCCCCATTGACCTAGCCTTCTTCCACCATAAAGCTTCCAGCACCCCAGTAATGCCACGGGCTGGCAGCCAAGCCTTTGACCCATGAGAGTTTAGGGGACATTTACAATCCAAACCATAACACAACACCAGGCTACATGTACGCAGCGTGGAGGCAATGGGGCTTCTAAATGAGGCTTTAAAACTCAGAAGTGGATTTTCTTTCCTGACTAAGGTTTTTGGGAGGAATACAGCCATCCAAGTGTAGAAGAAATTCGACACAAATCCTACTTTAGAAGAGTTGATGGTGAACTTAAAGCCAGAGGAAAGATCAGCAAAGGATAAAGAACAACATTTGAAGACAAGAAACGAACAGGATGCCAAAACTCTAAGCGACACTTACTGGGATCTTGGTTTTTGAATCAAGGAACCAGCTGATATTGGTAGTAATAGCATAGCACAAAAATAAGTTAGAAGGTATTGTTGAGGGAAAAACAGAAAGAAAGAAAACAGGAAAATCAGTTGGAAATTGCTTAAGAAGTCCATGCAAGAGACAATATACACAGTTACATTGTATTGAGCACAATGCTACCTTAAGCCCTAATAAATTTTAATTTTTTCATAGTATGGGGATTAAGCCCAGGGACACTCTACTATTGAGCTATACCCCTAGCCCTTTTACTTATTTTTTTTACTTGAAACAGAGTCTCACTAAATTTTGAGCATCTCACTACCTTATGCAATCTGTGATCCTCTTGTCTTAAATATATACAGTGTTATCTGCATAATAAAATTTTTTTCTTTTTTATTTTTCTTCATAGCATCTTTACCAGGCACTACTTTATTTCTATTACTGTTAATTTGGGACAAAATGAATGGAGTATTGACTATTTCTAAACCCTAGGTAGAGCATTAAGCAAGAATATTCTTTTGTTTCTTTTATTAATTTGTTGAGTCTTAAGTCACCCATAAAACTAATAGAAATTATACATACCTATATTTTAGCTAAATATGATCTAGTCAACAAGTCTTATTTCTGTTGGCTTTCTTTAGACTCTGAAATGGGAATCTAACACTTCAATTTTCCACTCCACCAGGTCTATAAAATACAGATTGTGGCTAAGTTATCTTCTTAGATCGCAGAGTAAAAAGTTCAGCCTGTTTACTTTCAAATTGCCTTCCTACCAAGGGATCTGAAGCAGCAGATGCAATGAGCATAAGTTCTTTGCAGAAACACTGGTTCCTTTTGCTTGCAAGTTTTTGTTTACTAAAGAAAAAGAAAGACAAGTTCTGGTAGTGAACTGATAGAGAAAACTTCATTCATCTTTTAGTAAAATATTTTCATCTGAGACCTTTAGTAGCAAAACAACTCTATAGTCAACAGTAATATTCTCTGAATTTATCTGAAGGTAAACATATTCTTCAGTAAGGATGCCTGAAGGCAAGAAAAATCCAATTTCACTTCTATTACAATGTAAACAATTAATGACTTAGGTGAGCAGGTGAAGTATGAGTGGCAAGTCATCACATAATGGCAGATAGCATGCATATGAATTTTTATGAAGTACTATTCAAAATCATTTGATATATAAAATTCTATTTGACTTTCAGATTTATCTTTCAAATGATATCTGTATGGCTCTTTTTTAGATGAGGAGACTGAGAATTTGAGGGTTAAGTGACTTGTCTTAAATTATATAACTGCCAAGCAACAGAGCTAGAACTCAAGCCCAGGTCATTTAATCATTTGATGAATTATTTACCAGCACATACTACATAGCAGGCATTATATTAGGTATCAAGGATGCAACAGTGAATAAACCAGATATAGATCCAGGTCTCCATGTTTTTACAGTCTAATGGAAGAGATGAGCAGAGTCTATGCAATAAATTGTCATACTTTGTTGCTTCATGGCATCTTTCCCAGGAACTATTTTGTTTCACATACACTACTTTTTGCAATAGGTCCTATTATTATCACTCTTTTATTGCTGAAGAAACTGAGGCACATAGAAACTAAACACTTTGCCCAAAGTCATATGGCAAGTAAGAATTGCGAGAAAGATTCAATAAAACTCAAGTAAGGTGGTTCCAGAGCCCTCATTTCCTGAAGATTCTAGAATAATGCCTCATTTAGTACTTATGCAACAATTATTAACAATAATAACCACTATCTTTTGTTGATTAATTACTACCCGCCACTAAGTATTTCAAATAATCTCTCAAAACTACTATATGAAAATGATATAAATAATATACCCAGTTTATGCACTTTTAATTAATTTATTTATTTTATTGAAAATGGTATAAATTTAAACTGTGTTTGGTGCCCTCTCTTCCCCCCTCATTTCCCTTCCCCCTCCCAAAAATGAGTATACAGGTTAACCATGCTATATTCATACTTTTACACATATTTGGACATAGCTCCTCCATTAATCAACCTCAGCTTTCTTCCTCTCCTGTCCTTCCATTCTAGCTTTGCTGAGGTTTCCCCTCCATTATCTGGAGTCCCGCTAGTATCCCCAATGCTCCCTGCTTTGGGCATATTAGAGAAAACATATGTCCTTTCTCTTCTAAAACATATGTTCTTTCTCTTCCAGTTTATAGACTTTTAAGTTCAGAATTGGAGTGACTGAACATGTTGTCCATTGCCAGAATTGGGAAATTGATCCAGGGAAAAAATAGAAATTATGAATAATGGAGTCATTTTCTAGACTTAGTGTGTGATGGTAAGGATCTGCAATGTCCCCTAAAGCTCATGTGTCTAAGGCATGGCCCTCAATGCAGCAATGTCCAGAGGTAGGGGGGGCACCTGGATCATTATCATTGGTTAATCCATTGAGAGCTAAATAGAATGTTGATAGGTAGAAGAAACTGCAGCAGGGAGGGCATGGTTGGGAAGTAGATCACTGAGGGTGTGCGCTTCTCCTGGGCTCCTTGTGGTTTCTGATTCTCTGCTTCCCAACTGCCATGAGCTGAGTAGCTGTCTTCAACCACCCCTTGCTTCATGATGTTTTGCCTCCCTTCAGCCCCAGGACAATGAAGCCAGCCAACCATGCACTGAGACTTCTGAAACTATGAGCCAAAGTAATCTATTCCTCTTTTTAGTTGTGTATTTCTTGTATGTTGGCCACAGTGATGAAAAGCTGACTGACAACATAGTGCTTCCAGGCACTGTTCAGCAAATTGTACTAAGTGTGACACTATCCATTACTGTCAATAGCATACTACTACAAAAAATAACAAAAACACTATCAATTGAGCATTTAGTATCTACCAGGAATGTATCTGATCTCAGTTAATGTCTACAATTATCCAACTGTATAATTGAGAGTACTCTATTATGGCTATATTATGACATTTGACATATGAGTAAAAGAAGGCATAAAGAGTTTTATTAATTTATCCTGGTCATCTGATACATGTCCAACTGATATGTATTAAAAGCAGTCTAACTTTTTCTAAACCACGAAGCTGGCCTAAACATAGAAAAAGCATAATAAAACCTGGATCACTGCTCATAATGAATAAATATCTTGTGGCAATACTGTCATCACCGATATTAGCTCCAAACCCCCATTTACTATATTACCAAGAACATATTACTAGGCTTAACCAGACTCCTTCAATGATAGATCCTTAGAGAATATTGTTAATTTCCTAGGAAAACACATTCCATCTATGTACTGACTACTCTCTAACTCAACATATAATCTTACAAATTGGGCATCATCATTTACATAAATACATTCTCTCTATATTTATTCCTTTTTCATCATCTTAAAGATATATCATTTTGAATTAGCATTTTCGAAAAATGTATTGCCTTCTGGTTCACTTCTGAAATCAAGTGGAAGAAAACCTTTTCCTAAAGATTAAAGACTATTTTATTATGTAGTATGTGTTTGCCCATTTTCAGTCTATGTATGTTTCCTTGTTCTTAGACTATCAGATGTCACACCTAGACTTCATGTATTCCTAGGTTTAAATACTGAGAGCATAAATTCCTATTTCTATCGCCTTCCTTCCAAATCTAATTTTCTTATCTTTGTACCTCTGGGCTATGCCCCCAGACCAATTTTATATTTTATTTTGAAACAAGATTTACTAAGTTACTCAGAGCCTCAGTAGACTGCTGAGGCTAGCTTTGAACCAGCGATCCTCCTGTCTCGGCCCCCCAAGTACTGGGATTACAAGCGTGTGCCACCATGTCCTGCTCATAAAATGTTAGATATTATTACTGTGGCTCATGAGCTCTTTCTAATTTATACTCCTTCTTATCTATACCTGCTTTGATGTGGAATCAGAAGTTTAGTTAAAACTGTTGATACAGTAAGGCTGGGGATGCTCCTGTTGCTAAGACATTGGCGGAGTGCTACCCTGGGAGTCCAGGACACCAGGGTGTAGGCCCAGTTCTATCACTGATGTGTCTCATGGCTTTTGATTTACAACTACTGTAGGTGAAGGTCTGTACCTATATACGAAATTTCAAGGGACAGATTCAAGGCCACTTACAATTGCAAGATAACTCTATTTTCTGCTTGAATACCTTTGCTATTAATTTTTTATTCTTACTTGGGCGTTTATGTTTAGATAAGTGTGGCATTTTCCACCCTTCTTTTCTAGGGTTGGCAGAGCATCAGAATAGTTAACTATCAGAACCCTGGAACAAGATTTCCAGAGTCCCTATCTTGGCTCCACTACTGTGTGACTGTGGGCAGGTTACTTACTCTCTGTGCCATGTCTTCATCTATAGAGCAGGAATACAGCACCATTGTACTGATGTTGGGGATTTCATGAGTTAATATATGTAAAGCACTTATATAGAGAAAATGATAGAAAAAGCAGTTTGTGCTGATTTTTTAGGACAATTATAAGAAAGTCTATCAAAGATCAAGAGAAACTGCTTTTTATGATATTTTTAATTTAGTCAACTAATCTAGGCTATATTTCCTCATTTCTATGTTTCATTGCCTTTGAAATATTTTCTATTTGACCACAGTCTCTCTGAGCTTTTTGCCAGTCCTGACTAGTCTTCATTTTTTTGGATTGTTTTTATGTGTACATCCAATCACTTTCCTTGTTCTAACTCCTCTCCCCTCCAACAGATCTACTGTAGGTTTTCTCTCTGTGTAATTTTGATTCGCAATAAAACGTTTATCTCCCTCACTTACCCAAAATCAATTAAGACCCCTATTTCCTAAGAAATAACAGTTGCTATTTTAAGGGGCCATTCATGACTTGTTTTAGTAATAATGTGATTGCCACTGATCAAGATTCCAATTAAGTGATTTTTTTAAAAATCTAAGCTTGTTAAAGAAATATTTATGTTTGTAAATAAGGTAGAGACAGTTTGTTCATAGCTCTAGCTGTTCATCTCTGGGTTGTTATATTTTAGACTTGATTGAATTCAATCATAAAGTCGCAAAGCAATTCAAGTTCTTTTAGAATGGAAATTGCTATGTCTTTGCCAGCAAGCACCTCTAACAGAAGACGCTCAAAATAATTGGCCATTTTCAAAGTACTTTTCATTTTCAATGTGATATATGAATACAAATTAGGATAAAAGTAGTAATTATAAAAGGATTGGGGGGGGGGCTCTAAAATACAATCCAGGGCTAAGGTTAAGGAAACATTTTTCATACTAAGAAAAATCGGGGATTTCGAGTTGTTCAGGATGGCCTGGGAAGTGCTAGGACTCCTGCGGGGTTTCAGATGGATTGATTGCTTTCTCATTGTGGGCTTGGCACAATCAGCCTGGAATTAATTGCTCATCCACTCTCCGTGTGCACCTGAAAATAGCTGCTGGTGGGTGGATGGGTGAAGGGTTGTGCAGACAGGAAGATTCCAGGGGTTCCAGGCTTCTACCTTCTGGAGTTGAAGTTTCATGTTACCAAAGTTTAAAGGGTTGCTTGCAGGACCTGGCCCAGGTTTGAACTCTGTCCAAGGAAGTTTAATTCTAGAACAAGAAGAAGAAAGATTTGTGACAGGTCCTCTCTCCCCCTCATCAGCTGTGCATCCCTGCAGAAATATGCGAATTCTCTCACCCCTGAAACTGTTTCCTAATTGTCTGACCTATTAGCCATGGTGAGGGGAGGAAATCCTGAGCTTGGCTTTGTTTTCATTTTTGTTTGTCTTATGCTGCAGATTGAACCCAGGGCCTCCAGCATGGTAGGAAAGCACTATATCACCGAGTTAGCCCTTTTTATTTATTTTGTCTTATTTTATTTTAATTTATTTTGAGGCAGGGTCTCAGTAAATTGTACAAGCTAGCCTCAAACTTGGTATCCTCCTGCCTCAGCCTCCTGAGTAGCTAGGGTAACAGGGCCTGTACCTCTGCTCTCTATTATGCACAATTTTTTTAAATAGAAGAGAAGAAAGAAAGGAAATTACATCGATGCCATGAAAAATAGCTTATTAAATATTCTTCCCAGTAGCTTTGTTTCATGTTGATAGGTTGAGGTTGAATTTGAAATAAAAAGAGAGCATTGCCTCATTATTTCAGAGGTTCTCTGGTAATTTTCAGTGGGATAGAGTCAAGAATCCACCAATTTTAGGTAGTGTAAATCAAAATCGTCCAGCAAAATTTGTGAACTCCCCCTTCACTACCTATCACTGGACCCAGCTTGTAAATATTTAATATGTAATGTTTTGTTAGAAAGAAATCAATCCCAGAGTGGTGGCGCATGCTTATAATCCCAGCATTTGGGAGGCTGAGACAGGAGGATCAAGGTTCGAGGACAGCTTCAGCTACTATTTAGTGAGGCCTTTTGCAACTCAGTGAGACCCTATTTCAAAATAAAGAATAAAACTAGGCTGGGTGTGTAGTTCATAGGGAGAATGTCCTTGGGTTCCATCCTCAGTTCTGAAAAGAAAAAGAAAAAAAAAATGAAATCCATCTCATCATCATATTATTGCCATAAGGATCCAGTCACTTCGATCATTTTAACAAAGGTAAATATTAGGAGTAAACACCTGGAGTGTATGAGTGTATGTATGTATGTGTGTGTGTGTATATATATATATGGCATAAAGCAATATAAGCCAAGCAAACTGAGGCTTTGGCTATCCAAATCAATTTCAACTTAAATAGAATTTATTTTTTATTATTATTAATTTTTTTGGTTGTACTGGGGTTTCTGGAAGCCCTTCTACCTCCAGGCTATACTCCCAGACCTATTTTATATTTTTATTTGGAAACAGGGTCTCTTAAGCCAGCACAGCTGGCTTTGAACCTGCGCGATCCTTCTGTCTCCGCCTCCCAAGCACGGGGATTATGAGCGTGCACCACTACGCCTGGCCTTAAATAGAATTTTAAAGTTGTATTCCTTATAATCTTTTCATAATAAGAAATCAATGCATTTTTTTAAAGAAGGGTCATGCTGTCTTCAGAAAGGAAACTCACTATCCCTAGAGAACTTCAGCTAGTCATTCATCTATTTCACTGTTTATTTAATAATTGAGCACTGTTCGTGTGTTGCATAGATGCTGCTGTGCTGGTCTGGGGAGAAGTCTGGTGGGATTCAGGTAAATGAGGTAGGCTATTGCCTCCAGCAAGAACTCACCTCTGGGTGGTTGCCCTGGGTTCAGAAACAGCTTCCCCCAAGGAGTGAGTGACATGATCCTTCTTAAGATGATTTGATGTTTGCTTGAGTGGCCGAGTTTACAACTACATGTCTTCAGAAGGCAGGACTCACAATATTTGTAAAGTTAAGAACTTTTGTAGTTATTTTTTATGGGGAAGGAGTGTATGGTGACCTTGGGTAGAGTCAAATTTGCATAATTATGAGCTTTAATACTCTTCTACTGTATTTTAAGAGAAGTTGAGGGAAAGGGGAGACAGATACCTATTTTTAAAACTCATTCTGTGGCTCCCTGCTGATTTGAATTCCAATTTCTAGCCCAATTGTGTCATGGCCTGAGGGGACTGTTGACTCCATCATAGGACAGCCTCTGCCCTGAGAGCCTTAAATCTAAGGAACAGAGACCAAAAAGAGACAGCCAGGGAGCTTGAGGGTATCTGGGTTTGGGAATTTGTTGTCTGATTAAAAGTAAATTTGTTAGAAAATACATGAATTAAAATACTATTTGTATTCTGCTTGTCTTGGGTTGCAAAGGCAGCATTTGAATGAGCTCTTCAGCACAAAGCCGAAGTGGTTGCACTGTGGTCCAGCCTGGAGACACTCGGGATGCCAGCATCCCCCCTGGTTCTGCTTTATGCCCCACACAAACCACTCAGCCTCCCGTACCTACGTTTCTCTTTGGTCAGTGCAGAAATGCAGGCTCACCGAATGCTGTTTGTGTGTGTGTGTGTGTGTGTGTGTGTGTGTGTGTGTGTGTGTGTGTGTGCCTTTATTACTCTGAACATCATGAAGTATGATTACCAATAACATAAAAATTTTTTAAGTGCAGAAATACAAACAGGGCCGGTTGTGGTGGGGCATGATTGTTATCTCAGCATTAGTGAGGCTGATACGATAGGATCGCAGTGCCTGGACAGCCTCAGCTACTACTTAGTGAGGCCCTTGGCAACTCAGTGAGACCCTGTTTTAAAATAAAGACGAAGAAATAGGACTGGGGGTGTCACTTAGAGGTAGAATGCCCCTGTGTTCCATCCCCAGTACCGCAAAAAAAAAAAAGAAAGAAAAAGAAAAAAGAAAGAAAGAAAAAGTACAAACAGCCCTGTGTGGTCCGATGAGGCCCCATCACTCTATACTGGGCTTATTCCTGTGCTTCTAATCAGCTCTGCATTGCCTGGAGCCTGGCAGCCTCTCAAGGTGTCCTGGCACTTCCCCTGTGGAGAAACTGAGGTTTTGGGTGAGGAGGTTAACAACCAATTCATTTATGGTTAAAATTTTTATCCCCTAGGATTTTGAACCCCAAAATGCAACTGTAATCATCTCTTAAATAGTACCTTAAGTAGGCTTATCATCATTTGGTGTAAAAAGGCCAGGGATCAGTTCCCAGCTCGCTCATATGACCTTAAGTGAATGATTTCAACTCTGTGAGTCCCGAGTACATCTTGTAAAATAAATAAAACCACCATAGGCATCTCAGAAATTTTGTCAGTGTTAAAGTGAGATAATATTCCCTGAGAATTAAAGCAAAAGTTCTGTCAAGGCTAGTGTTTGGATAGTTTTATTCTGTTTTTTCTTTTCTTTTTTTGTTTTGTGTGTCATTTGACCATTGGTGGATAAATCAGTGTGCTATGGCTTCTGTAACAAAATACCATAGACTGGGTTGAGTTATGACAGGAATTTACTTTCTCATAGTCCTGAAGGCTGTAAGTCTCAAGGAAGGATAAAGTTAGGATATTGTCTTCATGTGTCTTTTCCTTTGTGAGCCTGTATCCCAGGTTATCTCTTCTTCTTATAAAAATACCAGGCTCCTTAGATATAGGCCTACCTTTATACCTTTATGACTTCATTTAATCACCTCCTAAAATGCCCTGATTTCAAGTACTGTGCCCTTGGGGTGTATTCAGCTATTTTATATTTTCTGATGAAACACCTGAGCTGGACACTTAATAAATAAAATGTATTTGCACACATTTTGGGAGTTCAAAGCCCAATTAGCAGGGTCCCAGTTCTGGCAAAAGCCCCTTTGGCTGCATTATCTCCTGGGGGAAGCATGCAAAATGGAGAGATCTGATGGAGAGCAGGAAACTAAAGCAAGACAGGAGGAAAGACAGAAGGCCAAGAGCAATGGCTTCTGGCTAGGACCCACCTCTGAAAGTTGTCTTCACCTTTTTTTCTTTTTTTTTTTTTTTTTTGGTGGTACTGGGATTCATGGAAACCCTTCTACCTCTGAGCTACACTCCCAGACCTATTTTATACTTTTTTAATTTTAATTTGGAAACAGGGTCTCTTAAGCCAGCATGGCTGGCTTCGAACCTGCGCCATCCTCCTGTCTCCGCCTCCCAAGCGCGGGGATTACAAGCGTGTGCCACCATGCCTGGCAGCTGTCTTCACCTTCTAATGTCACCACCATGAGAGTCATAGGGTGATGATCTCTCCTAGAAATAAATGTTATATGGCAGTGATCTCTTTTTCCAGGCTCTTGCTTCCAAGCAATTTTCACACAAAAATCAAAAAGAGGGTAATTTAGGGTGGAGTAGGGATACAGTTAAAAAGAAGACTGTGATAAGAGGGTGTGTTCCAGAGACAGGGTCTAGAGTGGATCTCCTCCTAGAGTGGAAAATAGCTCTGAGTTGTCTACTTAAGGAGCTTTATATCCCCCCTGGAAACCTCCTTTCTCATGCATATGTTTGTGGGAGAGGTCACTATCTCTTGTTTTGCATAATGGCTAGGTGCCTGTGCAGGCTGTCTTCACCATAAACTTTCCCATAGGTGTCTAAGTGAACCCTAGCAGATGGGATGAAGGGATGATTTACGCATTCAATAAATTTATCCTCCTGAGATCCCTGCAGTTAGGGAACTAACTAGGTGGAGAGTCTTTGTATTTCCATTCAAAAGGGCTCCCCTAGCTTTCCCTCGGGTGCAGCTCAGTCTTGCCCTGACCTGCTCATTTCTATCTAGCTGCCTAACATGAGGATCAAGCTTCCAACACATGCATCCTTGCAGAACAAACCATGTTCATACCACAATAGGAGCTTAGGTCTTTGACGTGTGAATTGGGTGGTGGGCACGATTTGTTCCATAACAAGACCAGGACTCAGAGTACAGCAGATTAAGGGAAAAGCAATAGGCAGACAATGAGCTCAATGGATAGGGTCAGCTCTCCTGAGAAGTTTGACAGACTAGGTGAGGAAAGAGCTCATTCTTTTATTATTGTGATTTTGTTGTTGTTGTTGTTGTTGTTGTTAGCAGAGTTTAGATTATCTTTTTTGGTTTCTTTGTATGATTTTAAATATAATTTATTGGTATATTGTGATGTCACATTATTAGGTAGTTCAGAGTGATAGGAACACACACACACACACACACACACACACACACACACAGCACTTGGTGAGCTTCATTGTGGTTTCTATTGGTATCAAAAGAGAGAATGTGGAAAAGTAGAAAAACCATCAATTACTGTGGCATCAACGACTGGGTATGTATTATCTCCCTGTCTTATATGTGACATCTGGCCATGCACCTCCGTACCTCTAAGGAGGCTCACTCTCCATGTGTGTGGAAAATGGGCAGTTACAACTCATTGTGGGGGTCATTATGAAGATTACGACGTCAATAATGCTGCTTGCCCGTATCCTAGAAGACAACAGGAACTCAGTAAATGTTAGGCAGTGTGTGACACCCCCAAATGTCTCCTCTCAATGTCACAAGGTGGGTCCCCAGTCCTGTGTGGGATCATGCCCTGCTCCCCACAGAGTTCTCCAGGAACCAGAGTTGATTGGATTTTGTGGTGCAGCTTTTTAAATTTATCATATGCTGATAATTGCTGGTGATTTCAGGTATGTTTTTAGAGCCTGTCAGCTTCCTAGAGATAGAAACAGCCCTTTGGCAGGTAAAAATCATTAAGAAGGAAGGTACCAGTCAGCTGAGAAAACAGAGCCCACAGGCAGACAACTCAAGTGCAACTTCTTTTGAATATTGCATGTGATGATCATCCTATCACACACACTTAATTCAATTATACTGACCCTTCAGCCCTGGGCCTTTTGTCTCAGACCTGGCATCTGCGAGTCTGTGACAGCTGGAGGAAGAAACTCAGTTGGTAGTTGGATCAGACTTGCCGTGTGGTACAAAGGCCAAGAGGTTAATGCACTGTTTCGTTTCTGGCGAGAGGAAGGGTCATTGGGTCTAGACAAAGTCATGCTGTGATTGAAAGACTGTTTAGAAAACCTGATTAAAATTTCCTCTACTTCTGCCTATGTTGTGTTTCTCGGGAAAATAAATAGAGAAATGATAATAGTCAAGAAAAAAGTTAAGGTCTAAGAACAGCCCACAAACTTCAATTTGGAAAATATTTCCTTAGAGAAAATGGTTCAAGGAGCTCCAGAGAAATGGAAACTTGCGTAATGACATCATTTATTCATTCATTCATTCACCCAATAATTGTCAAATGACTGCGGGGTGTTAAACTCCTTTGGGTCCAGAGGATGTACAAACATGTAAGACTTTGATCCGGTCTTCAAGGAACCCACTGTGGAGAGGACAAACATAAACAGATCACAGTGTTGTGTTTTGCAAGCTATAAAGAGGGGAGAAAAAGCTCAGACCACACAACCATCAGTTCTACAGACTGGGACTATCCAGAAAGACTTCAGAGAGAAAGCATAGACACATGAATTGGATCATGAGAGATCTACACATTTTAACAGGTAGAAAAGGAAAGAGGAACATTTTAGGTCGAAGAAATTATTCTATGAATAATTCAATAGAATCTTACATAAAACACTTTTCAAGGAAACAGAACCTTTCTATTTGATATTACTTACTTACATTAGGTCTGCTGTGTGGTATTTATTTATGGATTGACAAATGTTATAGAATAACTTAGTTCAAGACATTGGATCCCCAACAACGGTTGGGAGCAACATTTCTCTTCATCCTATCTTACGACCCAATGAGTGCAATCAAACACATTTGTTTGAATGAATGAAAGAGAAAATGAAAGAGGTCCTATTTTGGCTGATTTGATTTCCTCCCTAAATCCCAGCCTGAGGTCAATGTGTTTCTGCCTCGCTGCCTTTTGTGAAACACTCTTTGCTTTTTCCATGACTGTAGGTCAACACCCTAGTGAATTTTCTCATCGGTTTTATTCTTGTCTGCCCAGAGTTTATCTGCAACCTTCCCACCTTTTCATGTCTTTTTTATTATTATTTTTCTCTCAGTATTCAGAAGATTTTTCCATGTCACTAGTAACAAATAAGTTACTATAATATAAAATTATATATGTGAGAATACCAATGTCAATTTCAATATTCTGTTCAGGGAAGGAAGGTGGCATATGATGTATGTCACTGTAACCATTAAGCACCTTATGATGTGAGACCATAACACACCAATAAAAGGATAAAATAAATAAAAAATAAAAAGTACAAAATTAATGTTTGTTATGAACTTCTGTTACTCATTTTGACAAATACAAACATGTTGAATTTTCGTTCCATGGTTACTTTGGGTGTTTTGTAAGGGCCTTGAGAGCAGTGGTTAGAACAGGTTTATTTAGGGTTTCCTCTGACCTCCTTTTCCCTGCCAAGTGAATTTTGTGGCCTCTTAACGCACTCAGCAAAGCAGAGAAGGAGACAGGTGCAGATTTCAGCAAGAGGTGGCACTATCGATGTCAAAAATGGTGCAACTTCAGAAAAATGATGATATTTTTGACACGTGGAAGAAGGGGTCAGAGGTCCTAGTGGCCCTCGAACTAGAGGAACTGAACAGTGACTGTTTTCCTCAGCCTTGCCTCTGTGGGTCTGGAATCTATAGCCAAGAGGAAGGAATATAATAAAGGAAATCCACAGCTACAGATGGGGTTCTCCTTCATAGATGGGACTTTTTTTCTACTGAGTTTCCTGTGTGTAGTGTGGACTGGACTGCAACAGGAAATATTTTTCAGGCAACCATCTCATCCCACAGCCAAGAAGCTGGATTAAAGGGTGCTGTCCTCTGAGGCATAAACATCAAGGTTCTAATATATTCCCAACACCTCCAAATTTGTGCTTGCATACCGCTAGGGAGAATGGACAGATAATCCCAGATGTCACTTAGGGACAAAAAAAAGTTCTATAAACAAATATCTCCAGGATCGATTGTATTAAGTAAAGCTGAATAGAATTCTTTGTTGCAGATCATCTCAAAACCTATATGTTCCAATATTTCATTCCAAAATTACATTGAAGTTTATAGCATTTCCCAGACATATGGGCACAAAATTCATTTTGCATAGAGCATCTTTGCAAAACTGTAAATGTAATTCATAGAGCAAAGGAAAATACATTAGAATTTCTCTGTAAGTACAGACTCCATTGACCATAGAATAGGTCTAATTAGAAGTCTTCTTCGTCTCCTTTCTTCCTGTATGCACTAGTGAATCTGGGTGGATGGCAGTACAACTGGCTGCTGCAGGATATTTTTCCTTGTCAGTATATGATCTGAACATTTTGTATGTAGCCCCAAGTGAACCATTTGATTTCAATGGAATCCTCAGAGAATATCAACAGAGTCCTTTTGAGGAGTTGCACGACACACGAGGTGTTGCTGCTTGTTGTCAAACAATTTCATTTCTATAACTAGTACTTGATAGATAAACACACCTTCTGGGTTCAGTTGTCAGTGATACTTGATACTTTTCAAACTGACCTATAACAATCCTAGAATTGCATTAATAATTAGAATGTACCAGAAATCTTATGCAGAAGTGTCTTAGCTTAATACTGTCAAATCTGAGCAATGTTAAGTTCACTCTTTGCAGCAGGAGGATCTTTGTTTGGGGGTAAAAATCATAGAAGTCTGGCAAACATTTCTTTCTATTTTCCTGCGTTGCTCTTCATAAGCATCAGTGAAAACCATCTTTCTGATTTTCCTCCACAGATAGCGTCGAAGATGAGCTGGAGATGGCCACGGTCAGGCATCGGCCTGAGGCCCTTGAGCTTCTGGAAGCCCAGAGCAAATTCACCAAGAAAGAGCTCCAGATTCTTTACAGAGGATTTAAGAATGTAAGAACTTTCTTTTTGGCTTTGCTTTTACACAGTTCCCAGAGGAGCATTGTGAAGTGAGAGGGTAGGAAGGAAGATATACTATTCTGGGAGAACCCCATCATATGTACATTTCCTACTAATCCTTTTTGGATCTTATCATAATCAATATCCATTTGGGTTTTGATTTATGTTGGCACCCCCATGCTGTACAATGTAGTTTCCCATTAGACACAGAAACTGAAAAGAGGTTTACTCATTTTAATTCATAGTTGAGATATTTTTATCTGCTTCGGCTATAATGACATCATTTCAATAAGCTCCAATTATTTCTTCATCTATTGACCTTAAGATGAGGATTAACTTGTAGATTGGGGCCTATCAAGCAACTCCATTTCTGACATTGGAGAAAAATTGCTATAAATTTCATTGTTTGTAGAAAACTATGCTTCCAATAAGCCTCAATCATAGCTATCCATAGGATGTCACTGAATCTGGTTCTCTGTATCCAAGTGAGAACATACCTCCTTCTTAGGAGGACAGTCTTCAAAAACAGAGAACACCCATACCAGAGAGTGGGGGTGAGAGGCAAGGAGTGACCCTCAACAATCTATCAAGTACATATTTTTTCTGGATATTTGAAATGTACTCAGTATTAAGCTAGATGGTACACAACATGCAAAATCCAGAGAAGGCATACTCTGTCTTCAGAGAGCTAATGGTCTAAATAGGAAGCAAAGACTTACTGTAACAAATCTCTTTGAAAATAGTTCATCCTTAAAAGTATCCAATATTTGTGTGCCATCTTAATTGATATTTTTTTTTATTTTACCTAGATAAGCCAAAGTAAATAGAAATCCAAATGTATTTCCTACAAATCCAAAGGCAGTTACTTCAATACTTTCCCAAACCCATGCCCTAAAAGCCCCCAATCCCATGGCTTTTAGAAGTCTATTGTATCCAAAGATTTCTGCCAGTCTTACCACCTCAAGGGCTGCCTTTTTGTCCAGCCTTCTGCAGACCAGATGAGAAGCTGTACCTCTCCATAGATACCCACAACAAAAAACTTACTCAGAATCCATAACTCTAGTTGACTTTTCAGGATGTTGTATAGGGTTTAAATCATGTTTTTTGTATTCAGCCTCCCACTCCTCTCCCTGACTGTCTAGGGTATATCTAACACTTCTACTCTTCAGCACTCCCCTTGTCTTAGGATTTTCTAAATTTTGTTCCCTCCTTATGCTGAGTATATTCCTTACTCTTCCAAGCCTTGGTCATCTACTATTTCCTAGGCCTTTATGATGGTAAACTGAGGCAGGAGAGGCTCTGAAAGGGATGGATGCTCACCACACAGGACTCTAATTAAGTGTAATCTTTATATTTAATGTACTAATTGCAATTTGCACCAATTGCAAAAGAAAACCTCTGTCAGCAGCAGCAATGGGGAAAAACAGAGGAAAAACAAACCAAGCCTTGGCAAAAGGCAGTGCTATGTGAAGGTTAACCAGAGAACTCAACTTTAAATGTGTTTACTTTATAGGCTGAGAAACATCTAAACTTCTTTGCTCTAGTTCAGGGTCCTGTGATAAGCAAGCATTTTTTTTAACACTGGGATCATGCATTAGATCTAAATTGGTTGGGGAGTAAGGGGTACTTAATCTAACTTTCCAGCATTCCTGTATTCTTTGATGGCTGTTCTGTTATTATTCCACTGCCATCACTGTAGGGTCTCTCCATCTGAGGTCTGACTGTCTTTCACCCCAATATATTGTAAATTGGGATCGTGATTGCTGCCGTCATTAACCTTCAGAGCCAGCATCTCCGCAGCGTGTCCTACACAAGTGGCACTTCACAGTAAATTGCCAGGCACCCACATCTGCGTTCATTGCTCTCTTTCCTTTTTATCTTTGCCTACACATTCCCTCTTCCTTTGCTCTCCTCTCCTTTTTCTTTCTTCTTTTCCTTCTGACTCCGTCTCTTTCATCATTCCTCCTTTCTTTCCTTCCTTTTTATAACCTCTGTCTCTTTCCCTTGTTCAATTCTTATCTCCTGCCTTTCCGTTTTACCCATCTGTCCTCTTTCCTATTTTTCCCTTTCTCCATTGCTTTCTCTTTCTCGCCTCTGCCTCAACCCCCTCTATTAGACAAATTTCTATCGCACCTGAATGTACTCAAAGAACATTTTATGTACTTCTTTAAAAGATTTCTGAGTTAATTTTAGAAAATATTAACCCATGTTTCTGACAAATCAAATAAGAGTGGCCTTTTAAATTTTATGTCACCCTCATCAAATGTACAACTCTAATAAGTGTGTCTTAAAGCCCAACAAGGGGTACTCCAAAGCAGGTCAGCGGCTCTCACGTTTTACAGGAAAGCAGCAATCTGAACCAGCCTCTATCAGCAGAGCAACTGCCCTTGTCTTCCTCAATACCAATTATCTCAAAGCCCTTAAGATCAAAAATCATTTCCCTGGAAACATTTGGGATGTTCGTTTTTAATGAGACCTTTTAAAACTCTCCATATTTTGATTAAAACGGTAAAGCATTCATCAACTGCTTAAAATAGTCACACTTGGACGAAAGTGACTTAACCTGCCAGGCACTTGTACCAGTTCATCTTACCAGTCTCCCCGTGTTTGTTCCCATTCTTTCCTGCTTTTCCTTTTTTTTAATTTATTTTTTTTTTATTTTTCTGTGGAACACTTTGAAAATGGCATATATTTAGACTATGCTTAGTCCCCTTCCCCCCCCTATTTCCACCCCCCAACAATGAGTATCCAGGTTAACCATGCCATATTTATATTTTCACACAAATCCAGATGTTGATAAAATAAACAGGGATAAGAGTCAGGGAAGAGTCACAGCAAATTTCTTATCTTCTCAGCCTGTCTTTCTCACTGGGTCATCCACACATTTTCATTTCTCTTATATACTAACCTGAGTCTCCAGAAGTGGGTAGCTATAGAGATGGGGAATAGAATGCAGTGTTTCTCCATGAAAACTATGCTCAAAATAACTATGCTGGGTCTTAGTCTGAAAGATTATAAATGAGTAGGTCTGGGATTGAGGCATGGAATTTGCCTTATATAAGTTTCCAGGTGAAGGTGATGTTGCTGAGCCAGGGACCACAGTTTGAGAAAAACTTATGTAGTGTAGATACCTAAAGCTTTGGTGTCACTCACACTTGGGTCCATATTTTACATCCTTGGGAAGCTTCCTCTGATCCAGTGCCCAGTTTGTCTGTATTTAAGTTGAAAGAATGATAACTATATTGACATTTTTAGAAATGAACATGAAACCCGGGCGTGGTGGCACATGCTTCCAATCCCAGCATTTGGGAGGCTGCAGATAGCCTTAGCTACTTAGTAAGGCCCTTTGCAGCTCAGTGAGATCCTGTTTCAAATTAAAGAATAAAAGATAGGGCTGGGGGTGTAACTCAGAGGTAGAATGCCCCTGGTTCCATCTTCAGTACCACAAAAAAAGAAATGAATATGAGCTTTTTTTTTTTTTTAGAAACTAAGATTTTTAGAAATAAACATGAAGCTCAACAAAAAGGATGTATTATAATGCGGCCCCAAATGTAATTCATTTGTGTGTTCCATCAATGTGAAGCAATCATGATTGGCCTACATACCTCCCAGGCAGCATCCTGGGTATTGAACTACATAATTATGTACTAAAAGCAATGTAGAAAAATACAAAGTATTATCTACAGATCAGCAGTCTCACATTTAACTGCATGTTGCAATCATCTGGGGAGCTTTAAAAATTACAAATAGTCGGGTACCATGCTTGGCAATTCTGATGTAATTGCTCTGGGAAAAAGTGTGAGCATCAGGATTTTAAAAATTCTGAGTAATTATAATGTGCATCCAACATTGAGAACCACTGACTTAATGTAAGAATCTATAAGGTTCTTCTATCATGAAAAAAATTATATCTAACTTCATGAGCCCTAAATTAGCGTCAAATACCAATGACTATACTTTGCTACATTGAAGCCTCATAGGTCCTTGGTTTGAGAAATGATTGGAGGGGCATCTGAAGATTTTCAGTCTGGGGTGATGCTCAGACATCCTTCTTTTAAAAAAAATTATGTACTTTCAAATTTAAAAAAATCACATTATAATAGAGAGTCTCATGTTTGAAAACCACCAACCTAAAGGATCATTCAAATATCTCTATCTATAATTCATAATCTTGATATGCTACTCTTTCAAAATCAAGCATGACTTCAATCAACTTTAGGTGGTCGTGAATGGTCTGCTGGGGCATTAAGTTTTAATATAATGATATCTCCTTGGCATTTCCTTTCATTAGTTAATAATTTACAGCCCATTCTTCCTGTTTTTAAAAGCATAGGATGAGAGATAGTTGCAAGTGGTTAGACCTCTTTGCTTTAGACATCTAGTTCTTCCTTCTCTTGGATCTTTCTCTGCTTCCTTCTCTTTAGCTACTGTGAATTATAATGGGTCAAAGCATCCATTAGAGCCAAATATATCTTTAAGACATTACTTTTATACTTTTTAATATCCTTTTTGCCTAAAAGGTTGTGTTAATATCTTCTATACCTAAAAATAAAAGATATTTGTATTCTATTTCTATTGGTGCATAACAAATTACCTTGTGTATAGTGGCTTAAAATGTAGGTATAATATTAAAGGAATCCAGGGATGATTTAGCTGGGTTCTTTGATATGACTCTTGCTGAGTTATAAGCAAATATTGATTGATCTACATTTGTTTCTGGATTCCAGGTTCGGATCCAGGCTTACATAGTTATTGACAGAACTCAATCGCTGTGATTATAAGCTTGAGATCCCCACTTTCTGGCTGGATATTGTCTGGAGTCACTCAGGTTCCATCAGCAGCCATGGACTCCCCTCTCCAGCTTCCAACTTGAGAGCTAGCAATGGAAACTTTGTAGTTTGTGAAGGTCTATGATGACACCGCATGATCATATCATCTTATCACCTTTGCATATCTCAGCACTCTCAAGGAGCAGGTGTTAAAAGTGCAACACTTTGGGGTAACCATAGGATGTAGCATCTCAGGAAGATTCATAAGTAGTCAGTAAAGCTGAGGTCTGGGGTAACATTACAAACACAGTGAATTCCAAACTCAGATTTTCTCCCGTAATCCACACAGTTCCTTAGGGATTTCACCAAATACAAACTTTTTCTTATTTCTTCAACAATTTTGAGGTTGTGGCTAAAGGAAGCATAAGGAGTTGAGAAGTCTTTGAGGAGGCTTTTCCACACTCCTCAAAGCATTTGTGAACTCCTATACTAAGACACTTAAAAATAGTTGAAGGAAACTGTGGAAGAAATTATAAGGAGCTAGATGTTTGACAAAGTACATTTGCATAAAAAGTGCCTAGTCCCACTTCTGGTGGGGAGGGAAGGAGAGAGGGGTAATTTAGCACACACATGGCAAAGAGTGGGGTATGGTGGTTGGGATAGAGAAACGCACTGCTAATTGTATAAGGCAATTGCTCTTTTGTCATGAATCCTCAGAGTTATTCTTGAGGAAAATTTGTAGACTGATGGGGTAGCCTTCCTTAAGTCAGTTCACCCCTGGCAGTGTCTGTTCGGCTGTCAGCACATCAGGGATTAGTATCTTCCCTTCCAATCATGAAGGGAGTAGGTAATAATTGCTTTTGTTCATCTCTTGAATGACTCCAATAAAAAGTCTTCCGTAAGTACAAAGCATTACTCATGCACTTTTGCAGCAAGGTAGAACAGAATTGAAGTGTTGTTTCCTAGACCCTAGCAGAGTTTTCTGTCACACTTCCAAGAAGTTGGGCTTTCTGAACAGAAGGTTATCTATAGGTCTGAACAATTTGGATGCCTTTTTTCTGACTTCTAAGGACTGGTATGAAACAAGCATGCGTGTTCAAACCTTACAACTGTCATTGCCCATCTGGAGCAAGTGGCTTAGCTTCTCAGGCCAGCAAATTCTCCTTTGAAGCGTCAGCATATCAACACCCATTTGGACAAGGAGATAAATTCTCCACCTTCTCCACTTCTAGAATTAGACTTTATCTTAGCATTTCTTTTCATTATTTATTCTCTAAGTTCTAAGTATGAGTCTACCACTGTACTAAGCATTTGGAATATTTTAGTTAGAAAAAACATGAATAACTTCTTTTGGAGCTTATATTCCAGTTGGAGGAGGCTAGAAAAGTAAGAGGCAATAAGCACAGAAAATGTTTAAGTAAGGAAATATCTAGTGCTGATCAGAAAAATAATGAAATTTTTTATACGGAGCCAGACTAGAAAGCTTCCATAGAGATAGGGTGGTCAGAGATGAACAGTATCTAGAAAGTCAAAAAGGACATACTCCATGAAGGTAGAGAAAGGACCTTCTAGGTATAGAGAACAGATATTAAAAAAAAGGCAAGAGTGTGGCAAGAAGGGCTGGATCTGAACACTTTTTATTTTGCATTCAGGTTATAAAAAACTATAAGTTCTTAAGAAGTAAGATAAAACATACAGCACTGGTTTTTAAAAGATGACTCTGGAAAGCTACTCTTAAGTGAAATAGAGTGCAGTATACTGTTTAGCCAGCCTTCTACTACTATATCAAAACACCTGAGATAATCAAATTATAAAGAGAATAAGTTTATATTATTTTATTTTTGGCTTATAAGCAATAGGAACTTCTTTCTCACAGATCATAAGACTGGAGGACAGATTAAGATGCCAGCATAGTCAGGTTCTGCTAAGCGCCCTTTTCCAACTAGCAGACTACCTGTTTGCAGTGTTCTTATGTGGTAAAGGGAACAAAGGTCTCTCTGAAATCTCTTGTTGTTATTGTTGTTGTTGTTGTTGCTTTTGCTGTTTGTATGTGATACTTGTGATTAAACCAAGCACATTCTATCTCTGAGCTACACCCAAAGCCCCCCCCCTACTTTTTTTTGAAACAAGGATTCATTAAGTTGTAGACAGTCTTGAAAACTTACTGAGGCTGACTGCAAACCTGTAATCCTCCAGTCTCAGCCTCTCCGGTACTGGGATTATAGACACATTGCTTCTTACTTTTTCCTCTTTCTTTCTTCCTTTCTTCCTTCCTTTCTTTCCTTCCTTCTTTTGCATAATTGGTGCAATATAATTCTACATCATGGTGAGGTTCAGAGTAATACATACATGCACATAGCATTTGTTATGTGTTTCCCTCTGGTTCCTGCCTTGCTCTCCATCTTCCCCAAATATAATCTTTAAACTGATACAGATATCTTTATATGTGAATGAAAGATTATTTGAAAATTTTACATCAGTTTTCCATCAGTTTCCACAGTTTTTGAATTCCTATTTGTGCCAATTGCTTTTAGGCCCTGATGGCTCAACACATCATGGCAGGGAATATGCAGCAAAGCAAACTTGTCACCTAGTAGCCAAGAGAAGAAAGAAAAGAAAGAGAGCATAAGAGATCAGTGTCTCCTTAACTCCTTCAAGGACACAGTCCCAGTATTTAAAAGGCCTCTCACTAAGCCTCAATTCTTAAAAAGTGTCCACACCCACACCCCATAGCATCAAGGTTCTAAGACTAGCACAGGGGCCTTTGGGGGGGCATTCCAATTAAAACTGTTGCAGAGGCCAAAGTGAAGGATAGAGACACTCCAGAAATCTTCATGAAGAGACCAAGGAGCAAATATGACTTGGATAAGGTGGTAGAAGTAGCAAAGGATGGACATAGCAGCTAGGGTATATGGTAGAACTTCATCTGAATGCAATATCTGATGGTAGGACTGCAAAGTTGAGTTAAACTGATGCATCAAAGTTTCCTCTCAAGTGTTGAGTCGAAATACTTATACATGGAGCAGCTTTCTTCTACATCTTGTAGAGGGATTTTGGAGCCCCTGTTCAGGACTCGTCATCATGATACTTATTTGTGATTTCTTTTTACTTGTTTCCTTCCCTACTTTATTAAAATCCCAGAGTTCAAGACTACAATTTCTCTACTACAGTATCCTAGCCCATTAGACTGTATCTTGTATAGAATAAGTAATCAGTAATATTTGTGAAATATAATGAATAAAAATAGGCAGTCAACCCAGATAAAATGTTTATTTTTTCTTGACTTCCTCTCTTTTTAGTTTCTCTACTCCAAGCAATCACCTCGTAACTTTAAAGAGATATTAATTTTCTCCTTGAAAAATAACTTAATCATAGGGAGAGTGAAAGAGCATGATTCCTTTACTAAAAGAACTGTTACTTGGTGTTTTAACATCTTTTATTGGCTTTTAACAAGCATATGTGGTCTTTAATTCATGATTATTCAACTTGAGAATTTTTCAGCCTTATGATGGTTTGAATTGATCCACATTCAATAAAAACTACACTTTAAATTTTGATCTTTTCATGAGCAAGAGGTATTTGGTACAATCCTGTCTTGTGATGCAGGCCAGCAGCCACAGCAGGGAGGCACATGATCATGAGAAGAAGTGACCAATACTCTACTTTGTACCACATTTCTAAGATGTGATGTTCAGAAAGGTCATTGCATTAAGTGCATTCTCAGTTTATGAGGCATTTATCAGGATGTTATCTCATTATAATTCAAGGAGCATCTGTACTACTCCAAACTATGTTAAGAGCAATCTCATGTGGTATGAAGGAACTTCTTTTAGTTCTATTTCAAGAGTGTTCAGTATTTTTATCTGTGGATTATACGTGTTCTAAACTTCTCATCAAATATTTTTCTACCAAATGGGTACAGTATCTTGTTAACTTAAGAATCTCCTTTTCCTTTGCAATATATTTCAAAGACTGAAAGACAGACTGGCTGATGGCACTCAGCACATCTGTGTATTCCTTAGTCATAGAGTAACTGCTGCAACACACAGCCTCAGAATTTCAGTGGCTGAAGATAATAAAGTTTTTTTTATATTTCATTGTATAATCCATGTTGGTCATTAGGGGACTGTGTAAGGTTGTACTCAACCAGTTTGTTGAGGACAGTCCTTTCCTCTAGTGGCTGATAAAAGAAAGAGAGCAAGGAAGACTATTCGGCCTTTGATGGGCCTCTCTTGTAATGGCAGACATCCCATCTGTTCACATTCCAGTGCTCAGAACTCAGTCATGGCCCCACTAAATTTTAAGAAAGACTAAGTATAACATATTCTTCCTATGTGCTTAGAAAAAAAGTTCCTTTTCCTCCAGATGAAAAAAAAAGGTGCCTAGCATGGTGGATCACTCCTGTAATTTCAATACTTGGGAGACTCAGACAGGAGGATCAAAAGTCTGAGAACAGCTTCAGCAATGTAGCAAGATTCTCAGCACATGAGACTCTGTTTAGAACAAAACCTAAAAATTGACTAAGGGCATAGTTCAGTGATATAATTCCCCTGAGTTAAATCCTCAGTACCACAAAAATAAATTAAAATAAAATAGAGAGAGAATGGCACGGGGAAAAGATATATCAGGGTGCCTAAGTTTATCCCCAGCATTGGAGATTTGATAAGAGAATTCATGGGCATATATATATATGCATATATATATATATATATATATATATGGCAGACATATTATATAATATATATATATATATTAATGGCAGATATTCCATTACAAATATATATATAATATATATATATAGTCTTAATTATGGTTATATATAGTCTTAATTATGGTTATGATTTATTATAATAACAGGTTGCAAAGGAAAAAGGGAAAAAGGCACACAGGGCAAAGTTTGGAGGAAACATGATTCTGGCTTCTGAGAGTTCGTTTTAATGAATTGACAAAAGATGAGCTTAATTCCCCCATGAATGAGTCACTGTGACAACACTAGAAAATGTGGTCTATTAAGGAAACTATTTAGATACCCCATGTCTAGCATGTGCCACAATTATAGATCCCAAGAAGCAAAGCAGATGGTCAACATAAACTATTCTGTTTGCACAGACATTGTAGGCATGGTGAGCTGTTCTTATCAGAGAATGATATACACCCTTCTAGAAAACCAAGTTCTCAAATATGAACTAAGGACCAGCCTTGCAAGAAGGTCTTCTAAGGACAGCAGTGCCAGACTTTCTCTATTGATGGTTTTCTGCACACAAGTATAAATATTTTTGGAGTAAAGTTTTTAATGTAATTAAATTTCAGTTTGGGCTTACCTTGAGCAAGATATATCACCTCTCTGGGCTTTACTTAATCTCATCTGCCAAACTGAAGAAATAGCATCTCACAGATGCTTTGCTAAGTTAATGAATACAAAGCACAGAGGACCCTGTATCATGCTAACTCTCAACATGTGACTGCTCTTATTATTATTACTGTTATCACTATCTTCATTATTACAACTGCTATGTTGCTACTCATAACTGTTAACTCTCAGGAAGCTCCTGTTTCAAATGTCTTTGCCACACTCCCAAACTTTGATTGACATCTCATTTGGCAACGCCTCTCCCCAAAATTAAAAAAATAGCAGGCTAGTTAGGTCTTTAACCTATTAAGATTTTCCAAAGGAAAAATTAGTAAATAATATGCTTTATTGAAGTATTTTTATTGTATCTCTTAAACCTCTGGAGAAACCAAAATAATCTCATCCATAATAGTTCTTTCACTGGGATATTTTGAAAAATCAATAAATAATATAAGTTGTGATACCTTTAAAGTTCTAACACCACCTAGAGATGTTGGTAATTTTTAAAAACTTTTTATATAAAGGAAACTTTTATATAAAAAATAACTAGAAGCACTTCTACAGAAGAACATTATGTATTTATTCATCCACAGCAATCCTATAAGGAAGATTACATTTTATTTCCCTATCAAGTCACAGTTGTTTTGTTCCAGACCAATGGGGAAGTTTAACTCCATCAGGCCATTTTTCAGGAACATAAGTTCCACCTAATACATTGTCCTGCCATTCTATGATTAGAATATGGTGTCTGGGTTCTTGAAACCATATTTTCACCTGGGGAAAAGTGGAAGTCATAGACCAGGAACATGTGATTCCTCTTAATTTAGAGTTAGATTTTTCTTTGTGTGTGTGTTTAGTCCTAAAGATTACCTCTGAGCTATACCTTTAGCCCTATTTTATTTTTATTTTGAAACAGTATCCCCTAGCTAGGTTGAGAATCTCACTAGTTGTTGAGGCTGTCCTCCAACCTGTAATCCTTTTTGTCATAGCCTCCCAAGTACTGAGTTTACAAGCATGTGCCACCACGCCTCACTGATAGATTTATCTTAATTTTGAGATAGCACAAAAAGTGTATGCATCACTTTTTTTCTAATTAATGGCTCAAATTTAGTCTCATGCACCACCCATCTCTAGGGGCAGCTGGAAACTGTATCTAGTTGAACAGCAGTGTAGGTATTCCTTTTGTTTTGGAAACTCCCGTGGCACAGGAGAAACTGAATTCTGGGAAATAACTAGCATTCTATATTTAACAAGACCTCCTTCTACAGAATTTTTCTGGTACATATTTCTGCAAGTTTCCTAAGTTTCAGCCAATTCTCCTAAGACCACTTTTTTAAAGTCCAAGAGCGGCACATCAAATGATGATTCAAACTCAACTATCACATGAAGGATTAATCTTAAAAAGATAATAAACCTCATTTTATAAATATTTGAGGTTCCCTACTTCCCTGCTCATTGTACTTTGGAAGCGAATACATAACAACTTCAAAACAACTTTGTCCAAGGAGGATTGTTAACATGATTTGTTGTACCTGGAACCCAATCTTCATAGCATAGACTCCAAGTTCAGGGCAGTGGCTAGACTGCTGTGTGTATCAACATTAACAAAATTTCTTCTCACTCTTTCTGGAAGAACTAATTGCTTCACAAAAATGTATTGCTGGGAGCCTGATAAATAATTTTTCAAAATCAGAACATGTTACTTAAACAGCCTGCTGTGCAACTTTGGATATTTCATGGCTGAAACTAAAAACAAATCTGGGGTGCCATTTATCACTGCAAGTTGCTGGCAGTGAACCCACTCCATAAAATCAGATCATTTTCCATTTTTAACAATCCTCCTTATGTGTTCATTAATATAAGTCTAACTGGCAATTATTCCAGTGATCCTGGCAGACTTTCAAATCTTCATTAAAATAAATTGCCAAAACTTTGGAAGCCTTTTCAATGCTACATTTAGTGTCAGTGTGTTGGACTGTAAGTCCTACAAGATCTATAGTGATTGAGTTAATTGAATTGACAAAGGAAAATAATGTGTCAAATAAAAATGAGAAATAGTTCTTTTCTTACCTATGCACACTTTGATGAATTATGCTTAGTATATGATATTCCAACTCCCATAGAATTTTAGAAGATTGAGTCAAAATTTCTCATCTCAGTCTTCCCCTGGTTGTTAATCTTTTCCACAAACATGTATTGAACACCAGCTGCTTATTGAATATTTAATATATGCCAAAGATTTTGCTAGTATTAGATACCTATTCATGAAAAAATTATCTTGAACTCATAGATACTGGACTCCAGTGGGGGAAGTGAAATATTAGTCAGTAAAGAAATACTTTAGAGCATATTATGTCAAATCTAGTAAACAAAAGAGACAGAACTTTGTGAAAGAAACTCAGGACCCCTAGGGAAATATTATGATGTTTCATATATCATGTTGGCTTGGCCATGGTGCCCATTTGTTTGATTAAATGCTATCTAGATACTATTGTGACAGTATTTTTGGATGTGATTAGCATTTATAAAGTTAAGTGAAGCATAATGCCCTTGAGAATGTGAATAACTGACCTAAACAGTTGAAGGCCTGAAGAGCAAAATCTGGGGATTCCTGGATTAGAAGAAATTCTGCCTCAAGACTATAACATAAATCTTACCTGAATTTCCAACCTGCCTATTCTACAGATTTTAGCCTACTAGTCCCCCCAATTTCATGAGCCAATTCATTAAATCTCATAGTGAGGTGCTGGGCGTGGTAGAACACGTTTTTAATCCCCGTGCTTGGGAGGCAGAGACAGGAGGATCACGCAGGTTCAAAGCCAGCCTTGCTGGCTTAAGAGACCCTGTTTCAAAAAATAAATAAATAAAAATTTAAAAAAATAATATATATATATATATATATATATATATATATATATATATATGATCTGGGAGTGTAGCCCAGAGGTAGAAGGGCTTCCAGGAATGCCAGTACTACCAAAAATAAATAAATAATAAATCTCACAGAGATAGACAAATATACATATAGATATAGATGACTTTAGATATAAGTAAATAGATATTTTATTGGCTACTCCATTAATAACCCTAGATAACACAGAAGGCCTTTCTGACTTGAGGGATTTTGTGCCAGAACTGAAGCAAGAACCGAAAAATGTATTCCCAGTAGAAGACATAGCAAGTGCAAAAGCCCTAAGGCAGCAAAGAGTTTATTCTACTCAAGAAACCAGGGGAAGCTAGTGTCACAGAATCTCTGTGATTGAGGGGGGAAATGGGCTAAGACCAGCTAGGGGCAAGAGCAAGTCAGCGGAGCCTTGCAGACTTGGTTTTAGGTATGGTTGCCATGATCTAATTGTGTCCAAAACTCACTTGACAGACATTGGATTTGGTCAAAGATGAAGAGTTCTGAGATGGACTCAGAAGCACAGTCCAGATGGGATGGAGCCCAGATGTGGCCATAGTTCTGCCTCTTTGTGCTATTCCATTTTGTCCCTCAACATGTAGAAAACTTTCAACAATATAATATGTGAATAAAAGAAACATGCCTTTGGAACCTTGAAGGACCATGCTGCTCTATTCCATAGAGTAGTTGGTATTATTTCAGAGGACAAACTCATGGTCTTCTTTAAGATGGTTCTTTGAGGTTTCAGAGTGAATTTAAAGGCATGTTTCTTTTATTATTCACATATTATATTGTTGAAAGTTTTCTACATGTTGAGGAACAAAAAGGAATACCACATAGAGGCAGAACTATGGCCACATCCGGGCTCTGTCACATCTGGATTCCTGTTCCACAAGATGTGAATAATTTCAGTTAACATAGCTTTGAAATAACATAGGATGCTATGTGTGAGAATGTTTTATGATACTTTACATACCATGCTGCTCTATTTCGTAGAGTAGCTGGTGTTATTTCAGAAGATGAACTCATGGTCCTTTTAAGATGCTCTTGTGTCTGTTGCTCAGAGAGCCTTGGTTAGCAAAGAGAAATGTTTAGAGTGAGCTAAAATACCACCAAATTATTCATGCTAAAGAACTATTTTTGTGTTACCAATTATGATATTATTTTTATTTTTATTGGTGCATTGTAGTTATATATCTTATTGGGGTATAAGATGGTAGAGGCATACATGCACATAACACTCATTTAGCCCTTCCCCACTTCCCACCCTATTCCCTCCCCCTCCCTCCTTAAGCATCTAAACAGGTCAACAAGGAAATAGGCGAAACCATCATTTTTCTCCAGTATGATTTTAAAACTAATGCAGTTAGGCCTATGCACATCCTAACTTCTATTTTATTTTAAATATTCTGCCTATTACTCTTCCAAAATTCTTAAGGAATATTGCATAAGTCACACATATAATACAACCAATAAAATATACATTCCACAACACTGAAGAAAGAAGAAAATTAAATTATCCAAAGTTTGAGCCAAGAGAATTACTGATATTTGGCTTCACAATCAGTTTTAACTTTTTTTTTCTTACAATACTGGTGATGTTTCCAAGGGCTTTCTACCTCTGAGCTATACCCCAGCCCTATATTTTATTCCTTGTTTTGAAACAAAGTCTCACTGAGTTGCAAAGTGCATCAGTAAATAGCTAAGGCTGTCCAAGAATCGTGATCCTCCTATCTCAGCTTCCCAAATGCTGGGATTACAAGTGTGTGCCACCATGCCCAACCAGCTTTAACTTCTTTGAAGTCAAATATTAAGCTTTTCTTTGTACTTAGTTTGCATAAAGGGACCAATAATACTTTCTCCTACTTATAATTATTTTTAGTTCTCTCCAGTAGGATTCCTGGATCTATTACTTCAATTCTAGCCAGTTATCTAGCTGTTTAGTCTAACTTTCTAAATCATTATACTCTTGTTTTGTCCCATAGAGAAAGCATAAACAGTATTTGTTGAAATATCTAGGGAAAGAAAACAAATAAATAATTCAAGCAGCAATTTAGTACCTATTCCAAGAAAATAAATAGTTTTATTTTTACAGCTAAAATCCACGTTAGGGCTTCTTACAATAAACAAGCTCTAATACACAGATATTGGTAAAAATAAATAATTAAATAAATAAATAAATAAATAAATAAATATCATTTGCAATAAGTAAATTCCAAGAAAAGATCTAATGAGTCTCTTGTGGTTTCTTGTAGCAGCTGTGCTCTATAATTATCTTAGGTCTCCAAATCCCCTTATATTGTCCACAGTGATTGGGAGTGGGATGAGGGTGGGAAACAATATTCTTCATGGAGCTAATAGCAGATGCAACAATTAAGCCACCATGCGCAGCTGAGCAATTTGCTGCTTGTCAGCTGCAGCTTTGAGGCACCATGTAATCTGTGCAATGAAGCAGAGGCTCATATGGCGGGCTCTGCTTCACCCGCTCTCCTTATCAAACCTCGTGTTCATCCCCTCATGGAAGGCAAGCCTCTAACTGAGTACACTTTGTATTATCATTAATAAGCACTACTGATTTATTGGACAGATTACATTTATTGAAAATAGAATGGGAGCCTGCAGTTAATTACCAGGGTTTTTTTCTAATTAATTAGTGTTGTATATAACTAGAATATTTCTTTTGCTGAGCAGAGCACTCTCTGCTGGAGTTGGAAGAACATGGTGCTCGGGATGTGAGTACACCCTCAGAACATGAGCACTTCCTTTTTATGTACCTGTTAGTATTGGAGACTTAGGGTGGATTGTGATTCAGGACAAAGAGAAGCGAAGTTGCCAGACACTTAATCCTGGATTGCAACCCTACCTGTGGCATTTACTAGACATTTTACCCTGCGAAGCCTCCCTCACAGTTCTGGTGGAAAACAGAGATATTTCTATGTGGTAGATACTGATCTTGCACTCCTGAGCCCACCTACTGAATAGCTTCAACGCAAACAAAAATGCCCACTGCTGACCCCTTCAAACTTTGTGGTGAAGATAAATTATATGATTGAAGTTTTCTTAAGACATCCTGCATTTCTTAAGGTCACAGTCTACCCTTCCTGAAATTTAGAAAGGCAAATGGTGAAGTTTTTTTTGTTTTATTGTTGCTTTTGGTTTTTGGCACTGGGGAACCAAGGGGCACTTTTACCTCCAAAGAAATCCTTAACCCATTTTAATTTTGAAACAGAGAGTCATTAGGTTACTGAAGGCCTTAACTGGCCTTAACTGGATTGGTGAAGCTGGTCAAATTCTCCTATCTTAGACTCTCAAGTAACTGGGTGTGTGCCACTGGACTGAAGTCTTTAAAAAAAAAAAAACACAACCCTATATGATAATTATGGATGCTAAAGTCAAGTAACTGAAGTCTCTGTTTATTTGTATTTAGATCCTGTCTTTTGCTTTGTCAATTCATGATTTTTTTTAATGCACCAAGCTGCCCCTAAAATTCTAAGTTATCCTTTCCATACTGAATACCAAATAATGAAATCATCAACTGGCAAGCCACACATACTTACAGAGTTCAGATGTGATTCTTGCCCACCAAATGCTAAAGGGACAATAACTTGGTTTACCAATTGGCTACACTTTTTCAACATTATTGCTATGGAGTCTGGTTCTGCATGGGTATCATATTTTGGTGCAATGATCATAACTTCAAGAACCTTAGATACTTCCAAAGGCCATCTAGTTAATCAGGAGAT